>NC_081409.1:227589169-227925282 GCF_030272615.1 Cryptomeria japonica
GGTATTTGCATTGTTATGCTTATGATGCTATGTTGAGTTATTATTTATGGTTAGTTTAACTGATGACGTTGAGATGCCCTAGAGGATGTTTGATATGTTGTGTTTATTTCCACTTGCATTATGTTCTTATGTGAATTAATCATGATGGTTAGATGTTATATGGTTAATGAATGATTATTCCATTTGAGTAGTTAATGATAATAGTTGCATTAGTTAATGTTTTTTAAAAATAATTATCTCTATTGCATATTCATTAGTGTATTTTCTCTAGGGTATTTTGGAGTGCATTAAATTGAAGTTGTAATAATAATAATAATAATAATTTTGGAATGTAGCATGAAAGGCATAATGATCCCTTAATAGAAATCACACCATCACTAACCAATTACTCTTGTCTTTAAATATATACACTACTTTAGACAATGTAGGATATTTAACCATTGATATTCTTATGGATAGTAATAAAGAAAGAACTTCTAAATCATATGCAAAATCATAAGATGCACTTTCTATTGGATAAATTGTATTCTATATCTAAACTAAGCATTTACCATGCTTTGGGTAATATACATACAGAAATATGTTCTAATTAATTAAAAGTGGGATAGGCCAAAACTCCTACATAATCGTTAAACAACAAAACCTAGGGCGCATGAGGAATGCATACCTAGTCAAAGACAAAAAAAACCAAAACCAACAAGGAATCACCCAATAAGAAAACAAAGACTAGAGACATAACAAAAAATTTAAAACCAACAACCCACTTTCCAAAGACACAAACGGATGCTCTACTAGGCGAAGGCATTATTCTCTTGTCAGTCTTTACACAGACCAATGACTTTATCAAATAATTTTATTTTTTTGTTAGAGTCCTTAACAAAGGTAGGAATACCAGAATCTGGAGTAGCTATGACTATAGGGGTAGAGAGATTCATTGTATTAGTGAAGATATCACATGTCTCTTACACTCTGCCTTCCTACGATCAATATCCTCTTGAATAGCCAGTAAGGTAGCTACAAATCAAAATCATATTTGAGTGACCATCCTCCAATTTTTATGAAGCTCAAAATAAGTGACCAAAATAGATCTAATTAAACATGTAGTAAAATGCCTCTTGAAAGAATTGATCATCTTCAATACAAATAAAAATCTGCATTATTCTATTTATCAAAAGAAAATAAAAAGAAAACAATCTCTAGAACATATGTAAAGTGAGAACATGCAATTTTTATCATTATAATATTTGTATCAAAATTATTTCTCATTAATCAAGCTAGTATAAAAGCTCAACTTAATTAGATTATTTATACATAACTTTATTTAATTAATTATTTTGGTATCAAAAATTAAAAAAATAATCTATTTATTATAATATTATGTTATTTGTTTATAAAAAAATATGTGTTTTATAGTATGACCATTTTTATATACTGTTTTCTACTTTAGAATACTAAGATCTTTTGAAACACCATTGAAGTAGGATGCAGCCTACTTTAATTGGTAGTAAGCATAGACATGTTTAGTCAAAGATATTTGAATACTAATACAACCACTATAAAAGTTACAAGTTTATTTATTCATCAATTTACATAATGCATAAAAACTAACTTATAATAGACCATGTGTAGACCCACCATAAATTGTAAATGTATTAAAAATTAACTCTACTTCATTTATCTTAAAGGTGATGTTCCCTTATTTATATTAAATAGTGTCAATTTTTTTTCATGGATTCTAACTGTGAAACATTTTTTAAGGCTTAATAATTTTAGTCTTACCTCTTACATAATTTTGAGGGTACTTTATTTCATATAATTTTACAATGCACATTTTAAGATTTTAAAATTTTCTTAAAGCTAACAATGGAAAGTAGTAAGACAATAGAAAAAGAAAGGAAACAAATAACATAAAAAATATCTAAAAGGTGATTAACATTATTTATTTACATTTATTTATAAAAATTCAATCTCCAAGCCATCAAATTGTATTCATATAATTATTATAGATCAAAACTAAGAAATCAAAACTCAAAATTAGTTAAAGATAGAAATTTATTTAAAGGAGATTTCATCCTAATGTAGAAAACTACTTTGCATTAATCCTACAAAACATATGAAGTGTTTCGTGCAATTTTAAAAATGACAAATTTGAAATGATAATCACCCACAACTTAACTAGTTCCCTCATTAATCAATGTGAACAAATAGTAGTTTCAAGACCAATTATTTATATTTCAAGGTTCCAAATTACTTCTACAACTAAGAATAACCATGGGAATTCTTACAATATACTAATCTTGAACCACTTAAACAAATGAGATTGTTGTTGTTATTTGTTGTTGTTGTATGTAGAAAAATACTTTGCATTTATCCTACAAAACATATGAAGTGTTTCGTGCAATTTAAAAAATGACAAAATTGAAATGATAATCACCTACAACTTAACTAGTTCCCTCATCAATCAATGTGAACAAATAATAGTTTCACGACCAGTTATTTATATTTCAAGGTTCCAAATTACTTCTACAACTAAGAATAAGCACGAGAATTGTTACAATATACTTATCTTGAACCACTTAAATACATGAGATTGTTGTTGTTGTTGTTGATGTTGTTGTTGTTGTCCTTGTTGTCCTTGTTGTTGTTATTGCTATTGTTATTGCTATTGTTATTGTTATTGTTATTGTTATTTTTATTGTTATGGTTATTGTTAGTGTTATTGTTATTGTTATTGTTATTGTTATTGCTATTGTTATTGCTATTGTTATTGCTATTGTTATTGCTATTGTTATTGTTATTGTTATTGTTATTGTTATTGTTATTGTTATTGTTATTGTTATTGTTATTGTTATTGTTATCGTCATCTTGAAATAACTCCCAACTAACCATGCCTTCACCAATATAACACAACGATATAACCAGAAGAACAGATGATCCATATGCAACTATAAACTCCATACCCTTACTTTTACTTTTATCCTCAACTAGATGACTCGGTAATGGATCTATTCTCATAGATTTAATACAATCAACTTCAATTCTAACAAGAGCACATTTCATTCAGGCATTTTGTCAAACAGTTCATGTCCCTTGTCTATGCTTCCACATTTTGCATACACATCTACCACTAACAGGCCGATGAGCATAAAAAATCTATAGTGAGTTTTGATGTAAATTCAACAACATTTATCATGATTCCACGGAGAAAGAATATGTCTGTCCCACTAAAATCCCCTATCTTCAATGATATTTTATTTTATTACAATAATTTAAGACTATAGCTAACACATTTTATATTTTTTATAAAATATCAATAAATGAATTGTAATATTGAGAAATATATATTTTTAAAATAAATTAATAGTTTAATATTTTTTTATTGATTTGGTTATCTATTTTATAATAGATTAAATTAATATATGTATTAATGAGTTTAATTTTAATAATCATTTTTTTAACAAAATTTTATTAAAGATATAGTTTATAAGAAGTGTTGTACACATTCAAAAATAAAATGGGAGCTTTGGAATTCGATATGGACATCCATGAAAGCATAATGACGGTGGATTTTTGTCAAATACTATGGTTGGCAATGCTCCGGTAGATATGTATCAAAAATGTGGAAGCACAAACAAGACACATGAACTATTTGATAGAATGCCTCTAAGAATAAGGTATGGATATACATCAAAGAATAACAGTGGAGAGATTTATCCTAGATACAGTGCACAAACAATTTCCTAGACAGGATGTCATTTTGACGTTTGGAACTAAAGTTATAGAAGTGGCTCTAGTATGCCCTTGTTTCAAGTATAGTTAACAACTCTTCCTCATGCGATAAAATAAAACTTTGTGAAATAAACAAGATGACTACTATGCCATATTCAATTTCGAGTTGAGTGAGACAAAAGAAGGTTGCCTCCCTTAGTGGGATGGCTATAATTCTAATATGCCAACTTTCTTTATAAGACAATTACAAGACTTTGAAAAATAGCCTATTAATACGCTACTTCTAATGTGTTTCAGATGAGATTTTAATATAGAGTCTGGTATTTCACAAAAGGAAATTGTAGATCTAGGGTACCTAACGTTGTGTAGCTTTAGCCCCAAAAAGGTAATCTTATAAAGATTAATTCACATTTTTCATGTTTGAAAATAGAATATTAGAATTTGATGTTTAAAATTCAACCATGTAAACAAAAATGGTAAATGTAACGTTTAAATAGAATCGACTACTAATAGAAGTTATTTTTAATATTTTGGTACTTCCACAACTCATTAAACTGAAAGAAAAATATGGAAGTATGACAAGGAACATAACTTGTTGTACAAAATGTCACTTCCTTGAAACAACTAGCAACACGTGCCATCCTCCAAAGATGGATTGATATTACTCATTAATTAAATAATAGGTAAGGTGAAGTCTTTGAATGCTTTACCATGTAAACACACTTGTCTTTCATCAAATAATTGTTTAGCCACTATTGATTCCAATGATTGACTTCAGGGTGCACAATCTATGAAAATGATTTAACTTTACAAATTGATTTGTAAGGACCTCCATATAGTTAAAATATTATGCTCCATAATTATATATAATTGATCATTTATTAAAGAAACTTGTTCAATATACAAAAGAATGGATACATGATATTATATTTCGACACAAAGTATATGTGCATATGCTCAACATAAGTAAACATAAGATAACAAATGTCTTTATTGAAGACCATATGGTGGAATGAAACAACACTTACAAATTACAAGGCTGAAGATAACCTTGATATGATCTCCCAACATCTATCTTCCACAAGCACACCACGGGTGAGAACATCACCGAAGCGCTTTACGGCCCAACCACGAAGCATTTACACTTCCTCAGAGTTCTTCATGACATGAAGAACCACCGACCTTGCACGAAATTCCTAGCAACTTGAAACTGGCAAGGAGATGGAATCTGGTGTAACTTAGCGTATCTACAATCTATGATGCTATTGTAATGACACTAAGATATGGAAGAGAGTGAAAATATAATGACTCAATTAACAATCATATACTAAGAGATCAACAAAAACTTTGGCCAAAGTTTTTGAGCCGACTACTGAGAGATGAGTTCAACAAGGAACTTAAGCATATCTAGAAACTCACCCTTCTCTTTACTCCACATTCGACATCTGTCCAAAATACATATAGAAAAACAATCTATTGAACACTAGATCTTAGTCTCACAAAACGTACAAGAGGTTACAAAAAATTACAATAGCACATAAGTACATAGAAACCTAACATATCCACAAGTCCACAAAGCACTCATTAGCTTACAAAGCATATAGCTATACATTATGTAATTGAAAATAGGACAATATCACAATACAAAATTGACTTCATAAATTTCTAAACAATCTCCAGAATGAGGAAAGTGCTTACAAAATCAAGTTAACCATACAAAATCTTGGACAAAAAATCAAAAGCATACATAAGCTTCTTACCACTTCGTACCACCGTAGAAGTGAAATTCTAACTCCAAAAGTATTACTTATTAATAAATTCCCCTTTTGAATGCATTATTAGTTTAGTAAGGATTTATGCTATTCACCTTCGATTTGTCTTTCCATAAGTTCATGAATAACTCGGGGCGATAAAGACTACTTAAAAAAATGGAATACGTACCTCTGATCTATTATCATGACTATAACCTTTCATTCTTAATTTAGGAAAGCTTAAGAGGATTTCCTCAAATATTACCATATGTTTCACTTGGAAGTTTTTTTATAAAATCAATTCCAATATATGCACTCTCATATAAGTAACTTGTAGGTTTTCTAAAGTTGGCATATCTTGGGCTATAGGCTTCTAACAATATTGAATATTCTAAGGCATTCTATTATCTATTTAGGGTGATTATGATTCAACTATTCACTCGCATGAGCTACCACTAATGAGTTGAGTGATACATTTCATATTTGACTATTCGTGATATAATTGAAATACCACTTACCAAATAAATAAAAATGTAAAGTATACTCTTTTATATTTATATGCAATTTCATGTTCTAATTTTATACTTATATGTAAAATTAATTACTTGTTCTATAAACATCATAATGATATGTATATGCACTTGTGAAAAGAATATATTCATACTACCATATTATCACCTATTTCATATTTCTCTTTTTAAGAAATGTAATAGGACTTAGTTTTTATTATTTTTAAATTCATTGCCCAAAAATGAAGTCCATGCCTTACCTTCTATCTCTACAACTCAATGAGTGGAAAAAGACTAATATCGAAAGCTTTTTTCATATTACTCTAATTCCCCTTAAAATTTTTGATAGTTTATAATATTAATCATTTCATAGTAAATTTGATTTATATATTATGATTTGTATAAAAAGAATGTCGTTTATTTCATAAAGAGAAAATATAAAATATAGATTTTATTTAAGTTAATTTTTTGTTTATAAAAATTTTATATTTATTGATAAAAGATTTTTAATAGTGATAGAATATATATTTAATATAAATAAAATCATTATGTATTGTTGTGAAAACTCAAAGAAAAATAATTAAATATATTTGTTATTGATTGTTGAGCTATCTTCTTTACAACTATCATACTTAAACAATCATACAAAATTTTGTATTATAGAAATATTTTGTCTAATTTAAGATTTTAAATAATTTGCAATCATTCATGCTTAATTTTCACATTTTAAAATCAATTCATTTATATTATAAATGTTTATTAAGATATTTTTTATCCCTTGATCTAACCATTGCACCTTATTTTGGTGCAAGTGCTAGTTTAGCATCTTTTGAAAAAAATAAGATGGTCACCAATAGATGTGACCTAGATGGGCTCCTCATAGTCCTATTGCACATAGAGATCCATCTATCAACATAGATGACATCCCAAGGAGAAAAGAACATAAAAAAGTGGTCAACAATGGAGGTTGCCAACATTTAGAACAATGATCTTTTATTTCAAAATACATGTTTCATTTTTTTGTCTTTGTAGTCAATTTGAGTTTCACTCTAAACAATGTCGTACTATGTTGATTTTTTCAGGATAGTGCAAAAGAAAGAACACTAGAGCCAAAATATTAGATCATATAGAATGGAGAAAAAAATATAATTTGAAATAGTCTTGATTAATATAATAGCAACTATTGAGAAACAACATGATTCTAAAATAGCAACTATTGAGAAACAATATGATTCTAAAATGGGAAGAAGAAAATTGAGTTCAACATGGATGATAAAAAAAGAAATATACATTTATTGGTTTCCAAGAAAAGAATATGTTAAATTAAAATTTCATGACATGTATTATTTAATTGAAAATATTTTTCTTCACAAATATAAAATTTTGGAATGTTGATTAGGAAGAGTATTTTTTATTGATCTTTTCACTTCTAAGTGAAATTTTAGTTTATATATTTTTTTAAAATTTGAATTTAGATTTTTTGGTTGGAGTTGGACTGGGGATATAAGTTATTTCTCTCTTAAGATTAGTACATCTACTTGCAAGATGTAGAAATAACTATATATACACAAATGGCATTTTACTAAATAATAAATTTGTAAAAAAGGGAATGCCAATTGTAGAATTTTTTTTGTTGTTGATGAAATGTGAATAATACATTATAAACATATTCTTGTTATTAATCTTCAATTTATTGTTTTGTTTTCTATTATTCAAACTATTAGATTCATCAATAGTTGTTATATGATAGCTTGTGTTCAACTAATGTGTTACTTCGCACAATCATTAAATTAAAATATTTTTATCTATGCTTTAAAGGTGATGGTCTAAGATGGAGGCAAAGAATACATGAATGTGTTTAAATTCCTATTAATAATGAACATTATGCATTTACACCATCTTTTATAATATTTATGAAAACTATGCAGTAGATTTTGAAAGAAAGGATATAAACATATCAAAGTAATACTGTACAAGAAAAATAAATCAAATTTCTTAATTCTTGATAACATATATTGTATAAGATGATGTACATACAATTCGAATAGGTAGGTGAGTTGGCTTAGGTAGTGGGTTTGCTCCATCAACAATAATATTTCTTATATTCTAAATCTATCTTATCTTATTCATGGAAAATATTTATATGCACATTTAATTAAAAAAAATTATAAATTAAAAAAAAAAGAAAGGATAAATTGTTATTATCGATAATTATGCTAGGTTCCCTATACAATGGAAATGTCATAATAGTGTGTTTAGCAAGACATAATAGATTAGAAACACTAATTGTGTTGTCTGAACTTTTTGTTATTGTGGAGATTATGGTTATGAAAAACGTGGAGTTTGGAATGTAGGTGGGAGAGAGAAAGTCAAATGGAGTTTGGAATAGTGATTGTGCTAACAAGGGTATCTATAAAAGATGTATGAGAATAGTATGTATTTTATGAGTGAGTGAATAGAAGCTCGGAATTCATTTGGTTGCATTTTCAATTTGGCAACATTACATTGGTTTTTTAATGCTTTGGCTAAGTTGGCATCTAGGTTTCCTATTAAAAATACATAAGTTGAAAGTTGAAAAGAGAAGCAGTGGAATTGTATTGTTGGTTGTTTATTGTGATTGTAGGTGTTGAATGGTTGTGAAGCAACCATTAATTTGCATCAGAAAATAAATTTTATTTTTTATTTTTGGTTCTGAGTTTGAAAGGGCATGTAACAGCCCACAATCCTCATACGATTGTTTGTACTTTCCTTTGTGATAAATTTAAAATGAATATTCACTCGTTGCAACATACAAGCCAATTTGTATATTGTTCTAGCGAAGAGTGGTTTTCTGAGTATGAGGTTTCCTTTTATTTTATTTTGTGAGGGATCTTTTATTCAAATAACTCGCATACATTAGTTTTATCAGACCTTATGATTATACAAAACATTTTATTTACATTTGCTTGTATGGGATAATTTGATTGTAGTTATTTTTTTCTTTTCTTTTTGGGCACTTGAGTGTGGAATATTATTTTGAGAGTTTATTTAATATTTACCTCTCATCCATTAGTTCTATTAGAGAAAGGTTGAACCTAAGAGTGTAAAACTTAAACCGAAGAGAGGTGACTTACACTAGGACTTGTGTGTTGTGGGTTTGTAAAATGTTTCCCAGAGGAAGAGGAAGAGGAAGAGGAAGAGAACCAAGCTATTTGTTAGAGATGATATGATTTTAGAGCATTAAGAAGGTAGGTTGAAACACTTCAAGATAATATAATAAGAGGGTTTGCAAGGATAAGAGACCCGGGTAGTGATGAAGATGAAAGAATTGAAAATGCAAGTCAAGCTGGGAGTCATGGAAGTGTTGGAGTAGCAGTAATAGACCATAATAATTTCTTTATCAAAGATTGGAAAAAGGCCAAAAATCGATGCTTAATCCCAGAAGAATTAATTGACTGGTTGACTAAAATGGATGAGTATTTCGAATTTGAGGAGATAGCAGACCTAGAAAAAGTGAAGTTTGCTAAGACAAGATTGAAAGATCATGCTTCAATATGTTGAAGAGAGGTACAATTGGAAAGAGGAAGAAGAGGAAAAGATAAAATCACTAAATGGGATAAAATGGTGGAGAAACTAAAAAGATAATTTATTCCTGTAGATTATGAACTAGACTTGCTCAAAAGGATGCAAGAATTTAAACAAGGGAGTAGGAGTGTGAAAGAGTACACTAAAGAATTTCACAAAATTCTTATAAGGATTGGACATTCAGAGGTGACAAAAGAGAAAATTGTAAGATACATTAATTGATTAAGGTCAAGTATTCAAGAGGAAATGGCAATTGTTAGAGTTGTGACAATGGAGGATGCCTATCAAACAACATCAAAGATTGAAGAAAGATTAAACAAAAGGTTTTAAAATAATAAAAAAGGAAGTGGAAATGGAGTTAAGGTAGAAGGAAGAACCTACAAGAATGAAGAGAAACAATAAAAATATTTAAAAAGTGAAGAGGGTAGTAATAGGACAACAAGAAATGATGAGGGAAAATGTTCAAGAGACCAAAAATTTAGAGGTAGAGGTAGAGGTTGTGGTTGTGGAGGATGTCCATTCAAAGGAACATGTTTCAAATATGGAGAAGAAGGGCATTGATCCTATGAGTGTCCACAAGTAGACGAGAAACCAATGAGGAAACAAGAGTATCAAGGAAGGGAAATGAATGCTAGTGAAGAAGAGGCACCTTCCTCACAATCTGAAGATGCAAAAGAAGGCTAAACCTTGATGACAAGAAGAACACTTCTTAATGATAACAATGAGCCCATGCAAAGGAAAAAGTTGTTCAAAACAAGGTGTAAGTGTAAAGGTAAGGTATGTAACATCACCATGGATAGCGAAAGCACAAACAACATTGTGTCCAAGGAGATGGTAAAGAAGTTAAAACTTGAAAGGATAAAACATCTTAACCTATATCTGATAGCTTGGGTTCAAGACACTCAGAACTTGCTTGTGAATGAGCAGTGTAATGTGAAGGTCAAGCACTAAAACATTTGGACTAGATTTTCGACTGAGGTTTCTGACGGAGAAGGTATATTGTGGCCAAATTTGACTTTTTTTAAAAAAATGCCCGCATTCATCATAATTCTGACATAAATAACCCATTTGGTTTCGACGAAGAAGGCATTAGCAATGAGAATTTTCTTTTTTTCAAAAAAGTTCTTGAGTTCATCGTAATTCTGACGATAGCGTCCATTACAAAATAAAAAAAGAGACGGGGAATTCATTTGTGAATTGCAATCTTGCGTAGGCATCCGTGGTGACTTCAACTCCCAAGAAAATCAAACCCACGTCGAAGGTAATCACATGTAGGAGGTAGATTCAAATTACCCTAGGTTTTAATTTCATGTTGCAAAAAATATACATGTGGTGGTTAATTGTCCTAGTTTAATCTTGTAAAACCATAGAACTATGATTGAGGAGTGAGCATTCAATTTTGTATCAGCAAGCCCTTCCTCCCGTATACGCGCGTGTTGATTGTTCACATGAGATCACATCTCTTTGTGGCATCATATCAAACAATTCACGAGCCTTGTCCATGTTTCCACATTTTGCATTCATGTCAAGCAGGGCATTTGCAAGTACAACACCTAACAAAATTCCTCTATCCATTATGCTTTGATGGATGTCCATACCCTTTTCCAAAGCTCCCATTTTTGCACAGGTAGGGAGGATGTTGGCAAAGGTTGTGGAATCTGGCTTTATGCCTTCCAATTTAATTTGCTTGAAAGTGTCTAAAGCCTTTTCGACAAATCCATTTTGTGCATATCCAGCAATCGTTGCAGTGCAGGAGACAACATTTCTTTCAGGCATTCTATCAAACAGTTCACGTGCCTTGTCTATGCTTCCACATTTTGCATATATATCTACAAGGGCAGTTATAACTACAACATCTGACAAAATTTCTCTATCCTTTATGCTTCGATGAATGTCCATACCCTATTCCAAATCTCCCATTTTGGCATAGGCAGGAAGGATAGTAGCAATGGTCATGGAATTTGGCTTTACACCTGTCGATTGCATTTGCTTGAAAGTTTCTAAAGCCTTCTCAACAAATCCATTTTGTGCACTTGCAACTACATCTGACAAAATTCCTCTATCTTTTATGCTTTGATGGATGTCCATACCCTATTCCAAAGCTCCCATTTTGTCATAGGCTAGGAGTAGGCTGGCAAACACAACTAAAGAAATGCAATGATCAGCTCCAAAGACATCAAACCACTACTAACAAAACCAAGAGTCTAAAATATGATAGGGAATAGTGTGAGCTGTCCTGAAATAAAATATTTTATTTTCAACTTCAACTAAAACATAATTACTCAACCATTTAATGTTATTAATAAGTGTTTAAAATATGAAAGAGATAAATGGTTGGCCACAAGTACATGAGTTACTATATGCACACAAATAAGTGAATTTGATATTCAAAACTATCTACAATGAATTCTATTCTTGTCCATTAGTCATTTATGTTTGCAATAAGCATCTTTCTTTGTTTTTCTTAATCTTTATTCATAGTTATGTACATATTTCACATTCTATAATTAGGATATCAATTGCTATGGCTGAGCACTAGCATGATGTTTGTGTTGTGGTATAGATGCATGGAAACATAATTATGGGATTGTTATATTATAGAGATCATAAATCTAGATATCGCATATTAGTTCTAGCTCTTCTTGGATTGAGTCTAAAGTTGACATATAGTCATAAAGCCATTATTAGCAGATCTATCCATTTATAGTAATGACAATTCAGAAAGTCATTTTTATATTGAGAGTTTCTTATCTATTTACATATTAATCATTATTAAGCCATAATATTTAGGTCTATTTATCTCTCTTGCAAAACCTTTGTAAGTGTCCTAGATTGTCCCTACTACTCACTCTTCAATTCGGACAAATGGAGTTCTAAAGATTTGTTGCACAAGATGGTGTTGAATGTATCAACAAGGATAGCATGGAAGGCATGTTCAAGCTTCCACTTGTACAACTTACAACAAATGATTTGTAGATAGAAGAAAATCTTGAAATAGGGATACAATTGAAAGACAAGTACATACAAACCTCCTCTGTTGAAAGTAAAATCTATGTATAAAAAGAGTACATTGAATCCCAATCTATAAACACAATAGAGATACCGATGGAGACTTAATTGGATGTAGCATGTCACACCAAAGTTGTTAGAGTATGCTAAGCTAGTACATAATATTTCATAAAGCCACATTAGTATTTTACCCAGATCATTATCTACCAAAATTAACTATAGTAATCCTTTTGAGGATTCATTTCATGGTGCTAGATCTTCATTTAGTTCCATTGCTTGTTGGAGAAAAGAATAGTTATTTCTTGAGGTAGATGAATATCCCATCAACAAAGGACAAGACCCTTTCTAGAATATAACAAATTCTACTACAACAAAAGATCATGGGGGTCTCACTAGAGATATTGAATAACAGATAGACTTCTACTGCTACATTAAAAGCATTGGCATGTTCTTCATTTATTGATGTAAACTCTCTATGACGCCACCACAACCAACAAAGGTGTAAAAAGTTGTTTGCAATGCATGGATTTTTAGGATTGTCCTTTGAGAAAACAGAATTAAAGTATGGAAGCAGGATCTGCCAGCTCCTGAGGGAAAGACCATGTTAGGCAATATCAACGAACAACAAAATGAGGAGACAATTGCTAGATTGTGGTCTAACTTGAAAAGAAAAGGTGATGGAAAATGTTATTTTTCATGCAAAATTTGTAAGGGGTTAAAGACTAGAAGACTTCTAATCAAAATAGTGAAGAAACATTGTAGGCTGCATGGTCACATTGAAGGTGGACATGATTATCATCCATTGGTAAGTTTTTTATTATATCGTTTTGACAATTTATATACATAATAAATCACGTGGTGATGAGATCATGATCATAGTTTATTTATGTATATCAATTTTATATAGGTCGAGTACCCTAGAGCACATGGTATGGATCAGCACAACCCTAAGAATATGGTTTTCGAAGTGGACAAACATGGAGGTGTGAATATCGAAGCTAAAGATAATGATCCCATGGAAGATGATGATCATGAGCTAGAAAACACAATTGAAGATGATGGTACAAATACATTGATCCATGACTCATTTAGTACTTGCATAGCTGATCATGATGATGAAGATGACCTTGATGTTGTTCATGATGTCCCTCTGCTTGAGAAGGCATCTGAGGCCCTTTACGAAGGCTCGCATGCAGCTCTTCTCTCTATTGTATTGTTAATGGTGAACTTGAAGGTTATGAATGGTTTATCCAACATAACAATGTCACGTATGTTAAGGCATGTCATATATGTCATAATAAAATGTGAATCATTTTGTACCATTAATATTCATTATAAAAAATTATATTTTGTTGCTGTAGATTGATAGGTGAGTTTTTGTTACCACCATCAAATATTCTACCTCGCTCATACCGAGAATTATCTGCCGTTATGAAAGATATTGGAATGGAGTATCAAGCAATAGAAGCTTGTCCCAATGATCATATTATATATCAAAAACAACATGAATTTTGAACTTAATGCCTGAATGTCATATCAGTAGATATCAAACAAATCAAATAATAAAAAGGGTTCCTCGCAAGGTTCTTTGCTATATTCCCATTATTCCACATATGCAATGATTATTCAAGTGCACTAGCTTGGCACAATTTATGGATTACCATGCACACAATAGAAGTCGATATGACACTATTCGAATGCCTGCAGATGGTTCAGCATTTATGGACATAGAGGAAAAGTGACCACACTTTAAAGAAGAACCTCTTAATCTCAGGCTTTCATTGGTAGTGGACGATGTCAATCCACTTGGAGAGATGAGATCTGTTTACTCAGTGTGGTCTGTTTTTGTTATCAACAATAACATTCCTCCATGGATGTCAATAAAGAGGGAGCACATAATGTTGGCAATGATTGTTCCAATTATTTTATCATTTAAATATAGTCGTCTAAATTTAATTATAAATATTGCAGTAAAATGGTCATAATAATTATGTAATGTTTTTGTTCATTCGATTAGGTAAGTACCAAGTTAAAGATATGAATGTATATATTGAGCCTCTTATCGACGAGTTGCTGGAGTTATGGAATGGTGTCACTATGTATGACGTCTCTAGACCAATAGGACAAAGACAATTTCAATTCCATGCGATGCTTCTATGGACAATACACGATGCCCTGGGGCTAACACATTTTTGTGGTATGTTCTAGTGTTTAAGTTGTGCATGAACATTATAATTCAAAAAATTATCATATTTAATCCAATTATACATTATCTTTTAGGTCTTCAAACAAAGGGAAAATTTGCATGTCCTGTTTGTGGTCTAAAGATGAAATCTCATCCTTCAAAAAGTTTAGGAAAGCAGGTGTTTGATTAGTACAGGAACTTTCCCACAAAAATCATAAGTATCGAAATACTAAAAAACATCTTTTCAATTGGAAAGAAGAGAATACATCAAAGCCACGAAGAATGACACCTCACCTATGGAAGTTGGAATATAATATAACTACTCATCAAGGTAATGCCATTCCATCTATTGGTTTGTCATAAAACATCTTTTCTATTTTGTTTTGTTTACTAATGATGTGATTGATGATCATGAAGGTCATGAAGGCATAAATGACCACCTTCCTAAGGGAATAAAAAGTTATCCCTGACAATTTAGTAGGTTACCCTACTACGAGCAGTTACAAATTGTTCATTTGTTTGATAGTATGCAGATTGGAAAGAATATAATAGAGACATTATGGAAAATATTGGATGGAAAATATTGGATGAAAAAATTGTCAAAATATGTAGTGACATTCAGGATTCCAATCATGCAATGATAAATGTCATTCAATCAAATAGCCATGGAGACCAGATTAATATAAGCGAGCTTCCTTGGTTATTAACGGACCAACAAAGCAATGCTATAAAAGAAGTCATAAGAAAAATTCGATTTCCCACAGGATTTGCTGCGAACATAAACAATCTCATATCAAATAAAAGTGAATTTGGGCCAGGGATGAAAACACATGATTGACATACCTTTATTAAGGTAATTCATGTTCTTGTGTTTTTAGTATGTATTTAAGTACTGTGCGTACGTGTACTTTTCATTATGTTACAAAAAAATGAAAAGATAATTTTATAATTATTGTAGTACGTTCTACCTCTGTCTCTCCCAGACGACTTCTACAATAATGTCAAGAAATTCATATATGATATTGGAAAATACATGAGGTAAGTAGTGATATTTGTTTAGTTCATTGTATAGATATTATATTTGTGATTTGTTTTACTTCTTATGTAATATATTTTTTTTGCGTCTTCAATACCTTGTAGGTGGTTGTCATGTAAAGAAATCCATAAAGACAATATAAAATATTGGAAGAGAAAAATTCCTCATTTAATGTGTGAAATGCAAAAGTGTCTACCTCCAGCTTTTTTCAATGCACAAGAACACTACCTCGTACACCAAGTTGTGGAGATTGAATTGTGTGGACCTATACACACTAGGTCAATGTGGATGGTTGAGAGGCACTTGAAATTTTTGAAGGCTTTTGTTTGACAAAGAGCACATCCTGGGGGTTCTATGGTGGAGGGATATATGGTATACCAGACTATGGTGTACATTTCTGAATATCTTCCTAAGTTTGCAGCAAAGATCCACGTGGATTGTATTTGGGATCCCAACACCATTAACAAATTTGAAGGGGAGTACTTGACGAGGAAAGGTAGATTGAGGAAAGTGAGAGGTAATTATAAGATGTTATTGTAGTTAATTAATTCTAAATCTTCAAAATAAATCCATTGTAAGACGTCTATTTATTTTTTGTACAGTTGGTCGAGAGTGGGATGCACTACATTTGTATATTGCAAACAATCTTGATTGGATGATGGTATGGATTGAACATTTTCAACATTCTCGATGCACGTTAACATGTGAAGGTGTGGCTTCATTGGTTAAAGAAGCACATTGTAATGGAGATTCCAATGTTACGTAAAGGGAAATTGATTTAGCATAGGGTTTAAGAGATAAACAGGTATGTATAAATTAATTAATCACCCATATGTTTATCAACTCACAATACAATGAATTTTACATGTTTGACATATCACAAGTCAAACACCACAACGCTATGTGCTGCAATGGTCATAAATTTTGCATAAAAAAGTTGGATGACACGAAGAAAACTTGTGATTCTGGCATCATTGCAGTCTTTGAGGTGACAAATATTTCATCAAGAAATGACATTCATCCTCAACAGTCTCAAAATCAATACTATGGCATTTTGGATGATATACTTGAGTGTGACTTTAATTCCTTCAAATTAGTTTTGTTCGTCATCAAATGGTACAGGCTACAATTGAATAAAAATGATCCTGATAGAACTGTTATTGAACATGATAATGGTTTTATAATGCTAAATACAAGGTCATTTGAACCGGTTGGGGATGAGCCCTATGTTCTTCCAAGACAATGTGAGCAAGTATTTTACTCAGAGGTTCCACATAAATCGGGTTGGTAATTTGTTGTTAGACATGATCCAAGAGGAAGGCCGATAAAGTATAATGTGATGGAAGAAGAAGATACCGAAGAAGTAGAAGATGAAGTGGATGATGATCACGATCGACATTTTCTCAATGACGACGAAGAAGAACAAGAAGAAGAAGGAGAAGAAGATGATGATGGTGATGGTGATGGTGATGGTGATGGTGATGGTGATGGTGATGGTGATGGTGATGGTGATGGTGATGGTGATGGTGATGGTGATGGTGATGATGATGATGACGATGATGATGATGACGATGATGATGATGATGATGATGATGATGATGATGATGATGATGATGATGATGATGACGATGATGATGATGATGATGATGATGATGATGATGATGGTGGTGTTGGCGATGATGACCTTGATGTTCATGATGATGAAGAATAAAATGTATGAGGTATGTGATTAGTATATTATCTATTTAATTTTGCTAACGTTTTTTATATTTTTTCTTTGTCACAGGTCAACATGAATCCATCACATATCACAGATAGAGATGTAGCTTGTGACACTTCTACCAAGCAGGTAAACCTCATTGTAATTGTACAAATTAGATAGAAGCAAACTATTACATTATTATGTTCTTTTTTTTAGCGATTTATACTAATTTTGTAATTGTTAATGATATTCTTGACACAGATGGATGTTCAAGGAAAGGGAAAGGGAGTTGCAGTACCTGAGCACCTTTCTATGGATGTGGAATCATTAGGGTTAAGCAATAATGACCTTGAAGATCCCACAGACCTTGTGAAATTCTTTAAAATGCCTCTTATAAAAATTAGAAAAGAGATTGTTTCTTTGGTAGTCGTGCATCTTACCACTAATGAGATACGACAGAGGGTGGAATTATTGTATAAGACAACATAAAACTTGCAAGTACGCAGTAATGAAAGTTTTAATTATAACAAAAGTTCAATAATGGTTTATATTTTATTCTTTTTTATGTCATTAACTAAAATATGTACGTATTGTTTTTACAGCAATTTATCTGCCCTCATGAAAGTCGTTCCCATGATCAGGGTGTTGCAGGATCTTCAGGTGATAATGATTTTCTTGTATTATCACTTTGTTGGCTTATCACTCTAACTACCCAAAACACATCATACTTGATATTGTCAATTTTCAAAATAAAGGTTCATCCTTGTTTACAATTCTTGCACTTTTCATATATTTAATGTTTGATATATTTAATGTATTATTCTTTAGGTGCTGTCAATGTTACTATGCAAATGTCGCCGCCGCCTCATTAGAGGTCACCCTCACCTGTATTTTTTACTGCAATGACGGCAACACGTAGCATGCAAACATCCTCTAGTGCACGTCATATTGGCCCACCCACCATTGGTAGATCCCTCCTTTGCTCTATCTTCTGTCATGTGTTTATTTCCCTTCAAGCGTTCTTTCTTGAATTCTTATGCCATTTCATAGTGGATTCATTTTTTGGAGGAGGAGATGCACATGAGGACGTGCCAGAGGCGACTACTACTGATAACATACCATCATTTCCTAGATCTTCTCGTATTTCTAGTACGGGAACATTGCAGGCCACATTGGTGGTGAGCGACGAAGAAATGCTTCCCTTAAAGATACAAAAGGTTCCAGGTACTTTAAAATTATTATTATATATACTCTAATTGTAATTTACTTTATGATCACTCATTTTGGACTAATGATCCCATGAATTTTTTGCAGGCAATGATATTTTCTATAAACATCTTAGTGACACTGCATTGTAGATATTTGGGCCCACCATTCGTAAAAGGTGGTACATCATATGTGAATGAACCCTAATCCACTTTTGATTTCATATCATTACTGGAATAGTTTACCTTTGATCCATTTCTTGAAGTGTAATAAATGTAGCTTCGGTTCATCTCTGAATCTAACAGGCTTGTTTTTGCTTTAAAAGGTGGAATGACCAAGAAAAATGGTTAAAAGATGAATTGACAAACCAAATGGTTGACTAGTTTGGAAATGACACTTTTGACAAAACCAAGCTCCTTGAAAAAGTTGGCACATATCTAAAGTATGTGAGGGACCAATATAGGACCCATTTAGAGAGGAACCTAAAGTATGAGCATCCCCCCATGATTCCAGAGAGGGAGTGGAAGGACCTGATTTTGGATGCCAAGGAGAGAATTGAAAGGAAAAAAGTAAATACACCATTAGACGCTACAAGAAGGTACGGAATACTATTCAGAATGTAATTATGTACTAATTAATTACTCTTTATATTTATATAATCTAACATATTTCAAAAATTTTATAGACTGAGTGACACATCAAAGGCAACCAAGGCAAGGCAAGAAAAGCACGGGCAACACAAACTCGGCTCTGGTGGTTACATGAAACTTGCTGCACAAATTGTAAGTATCTCATGTAAACAAAACATTGCATCAAAATATTAATAAATTGCAAACATTTTTTTTTATCAAACAATGCAAGCAAAATTCACAGTACCAAGCAAAAATGCAGGGCTCTGAATTCAATAGAGCACCCACAAAAGATGACAAGAGAATTGCCTACCAGCAAGGTTGTTCAACCATGGCTGATCGGCTTCAAGAATTGAGTGGGCATACACAACATTCGAGTGCATCCATCACATAGGTAAATATGGTAAATGGAAGTTGTTTCAAATTGAATACTTTACCAATAATCTAATTGATGTTGAGTTCCAACATAAAGTGACTATATTTGTTTTAAATAAGCAAGCAATGCTAACAATGTGCATGTCATTGCAATGCAACTTGCTAATTGTGAAACACCACCTGCATATGAAGGTTCGGATGTGCGTCCTAGTAGTGGAGGTATTCATTTGCTATTTAAATTTATTTATTTAGCTATTAATAAAATTAAACATCTTAATTTGTAATTAGAGTAGTAATTAATGTAATCTTTTTTGTTAATATTTTAGAGCATCTAGTCGGTGGTGAGCAAGTGGAGCATGATCTGGGTACACAACCTCAAGAACGTGATGTTCCCCACTCAGGTAAAGAGGACCATTGTTATTGCTTTAAACAAATATAATTGCAATTGGTGTTCAGCATTAATGTAACCTTTAGTATTTCAACTCCAGATGATCTAGAGGGTGTTCAACATGTTGAGGTTGAGTCTACACAAAATGATGGAGCCCCATCAGGTAAAGAGCACAACAATTATGTTCTCTAAATTAATGAAATACTTGTAACAATAATAATTTTTTTTTTTGAATTTTACCCTTTTCTTTGTTATTGCAGAGGACCCCCCTTCACTTCAGTGTCCTCATCCTCAGTATAGGACTAGGCATACATTGAGATCACGAGCAGTTGGTGAAACATCTGTAGAGGGGGGAAATGATGAAGACACTGATGTTCCACTTAGTCTTTTCATAGCTTCAAAGAAAAAACAAAGAAAGAAATGCTTGTAATCTAACTTATTTGATAATGCCTGATTTTTATGTGTTAGTGAATGTAATTATGTGCTAGTTAATGGTTATGGATGATATGTGTTAATTAATATTGATGAATGTTGCGTGTTAATTAATGTTAATCAATGTCATGTGTTAATGAACATTATGTGATATTAATGAATGAACGCTATATTTTATTAATGGTAGAAAGAATGAATGAATGAATGTTATAAGATGTTAACGGGGAATTTAGAGTGATGTTAGGGGGGGGAGGGGCCAAATGAGCTTCCACCTTCACGTGGTTGGCCCTGTTAAGTAGAGAATATTAAAATATTCTTGAACCAAGTGAATCTCAACAAGGTAACACACTTTTCAATATTTCATTATGTTGCACAGTTAATCTTATTGAATAATGTATATTGAATCTTAATTGCAGGGTCCAGCAGAGCCAACATGAACAACAACACCACAAGTTGCTGGGTATAATGAACTCCCATATTGTCTTGTCTATACACGAACAATATGAGTTGCTTCTAGTGTTGATATCCAAGGTGTGACTGCAAAAGTTATGAATATGCCTCATCCTTGTAATTTTTTTTATTACTTGTTTGTATTGAATATGCCTCATCCTTGTAAGTTTTTTTATTACTTGTAAGTCATGAATATTGCTCTTTAGTTGATTAAAATTAAATGAAAATCTTTAATGAATACACAAAACTATATACACATGCAGGCGCACCATGGTTGAGATGGTCCAACTCCCTAGTCTCACTCTATGACTAAGCTCATGCCATATCTAAATCAAAGACATCTCAAATACATGGTCGGTGGAAAGCTGCAAAATGCCATTTTCATACATAAGCAAGACATACATAATAGGGCACAATCACCAAGAGAACGGTAAAAAGTGTGTTTGAGATTGTATCATGGATTCTTTTAAGGATTGTGTCATGGATGCAAAAAATCTCTTCATTAATCCTTGACTCATGATTGCTATAATACTTCTTTAGAATTCTCATGTCATTTGTTGCACTTCTTCACTATTTTGGACTGAGTTTCAACTATGTATTTGCCTTGACTTATGACTGTACCTAGATTTGTCCTATCTTTGTAAACTTCCTCTTTGAATTGTGGTTGTAGATTTGATAATACCTTTTTAATGTTGCACTATTTTTAAGGAGGACAACTCCTAATTCATGTTGCAAATTGTGTTCTAGTGACTAAGACTAAACTTTTTGTACTTGATGTTTTTGACTAGTTCTGATAACCTCTGACTTTGATTCTTGTGCTTTAATAGAACTAGATGTTTCTTGTATGCATACTTGGTCAGGGATTTCATTATGATGCTATAGGGCTACAAACTAAGATTATTTATTGTATTGAGTTGCACATTTGACATGAGTTGCCCTATGACTGCTATGCCTCTTGAGGTAATAAGGTGTTGTTCTTGTCAAGTTTTGACAATGCTGCAACAATAACGTGTTATTTGTTGTTAAGGTTTGAAAAGACCTTTTAGAAACTTATACCCTGCTCTTTTTCACTCAGTAGACTTGATTACTATCATTTTATTTGGTACTAGGTATGACTATCTACTAGCTTTACTGTAGACTGCAATCTCTCTAGACTGTATTTTCTAAGTGTTGTTGTTCTATACTTGACCATCTTTTAGGAAAACATAGCTTGAAATGTCCAAAACAATTAATGAATGTGTTGGGTCTCAAATCAACAGATTGGATAGGTTCTAAGGAAATGTCAACTCCTATGATCAAACCCTCCAATTGACTTGGCCAACTTATAGAGTGAACCTACTTTGTTACTAACTCTCTCACTTTAGGCTCTACAGGACCTAGGCGGGTATACTTACTCACTAGTTGTTTTCAATGACTAATGCTTTTTATAGCAAATTAAGTATCTTGATCTGATTTCTTCTGTACTTATTTTTGATGTAGTTTTCTTCTATTTTATCGATATCACTTTTTCAATGAGAATGCTTCTTTCAGTGAATCTTCTTTATCTTGCATCGATGATATTGTTTCTTCTGGTTATATCCTTGAAGACCTTTTCTTGTCAATGAGAACCATCTCCAATTTCCTCGATATCTTTTATCAATGGAGTTACTATCTTCGATGAGTCCTTTCTAAATTTCATTGGCATTTGCTTTCTTTGATGCCCTTTTTATATCGATGAGACATTGCTGGGTCTCATCGATACTGTTTGAATCTTAGATACTTTGATAGAATGCTTTTAGACTTGTTCGATAACTTATGGGTTATTACGGTATCAATGAAAATGATGATTTCTTCCAAAGAGAGATGGCTTCTATCGATGAAACCATGTGTATCGAAGACATGCCTTTTAGTCTCCTCGGAACTCATTCTCATTGAAATCTTTTTGTTGTTTTTCAGGTTTCATGTCGAAGAGACTCTGGACTTGGTGACTTCTTTTGTCCTCCCATCGAAACTCATATCCTTATCGATATCATTCATCGATGTAGTTTGCTTTTGTTTTATCAATATCACTTTTTTGATGAGAATGCTTCTTTTGGTGAATCTTCTTTATCTTGCATCGATGATATTTTTTCTTCAAAAACCTTTTCTCATCAGTGGGGGCCACCTCTACTTTCTTTGATACCTTTTGTTGGTGGGACCATCGCTTTTGCTGAGTCTTTTTACACCGATAGTGTTATATCCTCAAAGACCTTTTCTTGTTGATGAGAACCATCTCCACTTTCCTCGATATCTTTTATTGATGGAGTTACTGTCTTCAATGAGTCCTTTCTAAAGTTCATCGGTATTTGCTTTCTTCGATGCCCCTTTTATATCAATGAGACATCGTTGGGTCTCATCGATACTATTTGAATCTTAGATACTTTGATAGAACGCTTTTAGACTTGTTCGATAACTTATGGCTTATTACGGTATCAATGAAAATGATGATTTCTTCCAAAGAGAGATGGCTTCTATGATTTAATTTCTCAAATCAAGATATTTTACTTAATTCAGATTTGATGCTCAATAGAATGACTACACTATCACCAATCTATCTTGAAGATTTGACTACTCTTTACATTATGATTATGATTGTCATGATATTTCTGGAGACTGCTCTATCCCCATATGAAACCCTTTGTTCCAACAAATCAATGATTTGAACTTGACTGTAACTTTATAGTGATCACTCTCTTTGTATAGTAAGCTTGCTACTTTCTCAACTTTTGATATATTGGAGGCTCCTAGGATGGTTTCTATCTTATAGTCATAATACCTTGCTACATTTTGCAACTATTCTATGTTTATTTGTTTTCCACTCTTAACTTATAGTTTGACCGAATATGGTTCATCTTGGAATCAATGCACATCGGTTATAATCAGATTATATCAGTCTCCATGGTTGCAAGACTTGAAGAAGGATTCTTATCATCAATTAGATGCATACTTTTGGGAATATAGAAAGACAAAAAAATATATTAGAACCGTATATTTTGTTGATTCATAATATGATGTGTTAATTTAGCTAAATAAGGGAACCAATGTTGTATGAGGTTTAATTCCATGATGACATTTGAAGCTTGTTAGAGATAGGGGATTTGTAGTAGTTGGCTTGTTAGGTTATGTCACAATCCCATGAAGGTCCTTGTAAACCATTAATGTCAGTAGACATGAGACTGTTATGTAACGAATTGGATCAGCTAAACCTAGAAGTTCTATAACCAATGAATCAACTGACTCAAGTGTATGTTAATTATCTTATGATGGTCATTTATGACCGTTATTCTTAGTAGACATTAAGTAGTTCACTAGATAGTTGGTTAGTAAACCAGTGAATTAGTTGGCTCAACTGTATGCTATTTATCATATGATGGTTGCTAATAACCATTATTGTTAGTACACATTAAGCAGATGGCTTGTTTAGATGGTTGGTAACTAGTGAGTTTGTTGAGCTCAAGAATTGGATGTACAAGTCGAGCAAGGGAGGTGAACACTAACAATGCATTGGTGCTTGTAATGTTAAAATTACTCAAAATAGAAACCAATAAACTATTGAAAGTAAACTAGAAGACAACACAAAATCTAGGCTCGAATGTTCATAGTCTGTATATTGATATTAATTTTGAAAAGTATTACAAAACTCAGAGTATTCTCCATAAGACTAGAAAATACCAGATATATTTCTGCAAAGTTTTCTTACAAATTCTTGCGATCCCCCTTTTCATTAGTCCTAGTATCCATTTATATAATCATGGATGCATACAAGCTTCGGGCCCCTTTTCAAAAAGAGTTTGTTACAAACTGAAAATACTCCCCAAGAAATGGTTACAAGTCTTTTTCAGCATCTTCGGCCTCTTGCACTTTTTGCTCGGTTGCAACCTCTTGTAATTGCTCCAGAGCATCTTCTTCCTGCACCACATATTTTTTGGACCACTCTTGAAAAACATCATCGGCAGGCCATGAGTAGCCAATAATATTTTTCTTCAACTTTAATAGCTTTTTCCAAGAATTCCTTATTTTCCTCAATTCTAACTCCAAGAAACCATAATGTCATTTGATCTTTTCTATTTCCTCAATTGTTTTAACAAATAGTGAGGTGTCATCTTTATTGATTATTTCATTTACCCTTAGAGATAGATTAGCTCCTAACTCATCCAGCCATACCTATTTGTCCTTTATCTAATTTTGGTTGACAAAACCTCTAGGAAATAGTTCAAATTTGTGCTCATTATACTCTTTTCTATATAAATTCGCCTTCCTTTCCATATTGGCTTTCCCTTCTGCTAGCTTTGTCAAACCTTTGGTCAATTCACATGTGGATTTGATAGTGGCATCAGATCCAGCTTCATCATAAGATATACACATGAATTCTAAAACTACTTCCCTCGGGATCCACTTATTTATAATAGGCTCTAGAATGGCCTTGTCCTCATTTAACTCGCAAAGAGTGTCAAAAATTCTCTTCATATTGATATGTATTGTGGGAGCATCAACGGTATCAGCAAAACTCAAAATTGTAGCCTTTATCTTCTCCTCATACTTATTTGCAAATAAGGCCTAAGCCTGTTTCAACTTTTCCAATTCATGTTGATAAGTCTCAGCTGGTTGAAAACAAGAAGGCATAGGAAAAGGAGGGAATTCTATGATGGGACTAGTAGGTAGGGGCCTTACTAGAGAAGAAGAAATTGCCAAGGTAGAGGACTCACCTCCTTGGTATTGTACCATCAGCTGACTTTGAAGTTTGGCAATGATAGTGTCCTTACTAGCTACCTCCTTTTTGGCTTCATTATAAGCCTTTAAAATTGTTTCCAACCTAATTTGGAGATCGGCCTTTTCTTTTGCTTCCTTCTCTGCTACTACTATATTGAACTTAGCAGTCTCTAAAATAGTACTAGCTGCTTCCACTACCCTTGTATCCTAAACTCTTCTGACTATCATAGCTCCTAGAAGGTTAGACTGTGAGGTATCTTTCCTTCTTCTACCTTCATCTCTTTTAAGGGACCACATAACCAGAGAAGCATCATCTTTGCTGAATACCACTCCCTTCATTGGCTTAGTTTCCTTTCTGACCATTTCAAGAACCAATGCATCAACTATATCCCATTTAGGGAGGATTAGCACACCAGCCTTATCCACCATCTCTCTTCCAGCCTCAGAAGTGATAGCTTTGAACACAGCCATAATTTCTTGTTTAACCTCTTCCTCCACTTGGGCTACATCCTTGAGAGGCTGTTCATTTACCCTTTGCTCACATTTGATCTTGAATTGATCAATATTTTGCTTCCATAGAAACTGCATAAAAGCTCCTGATGTGACAAAATTGCTGTCGGCTAGGAATTCTTCACTAGCTTTTTTGATAGTAATGTCCAATTATTTTCCCTGTAGCTCACCATCAGTTACATCCATTTTAGGATAGGGTGGCTCTTCTAGCATTCCTTCTTGAGTCTCATTTTAGGTGTAGGCAATTTCACCCAGACTCCCCAATTGTATCAATTACTCAGCCACCGCTTGCTCATCTCCTATATGAATAGGGGACTGAGATGGAGAGTACTGAGGGTCATCAATTTCAAACTCTTTACCTATCCTCTACCTCTTAGGAGAGTCCTGAATCTCAATAGTATCTTTAATGGCCCATTTCCCTCTAGAAGTAGAAGGTTCACCTGTTACTTGCATCATTACAGTATACTTAGATCTGTTGTGCATTATATAATCACCTAGTGGAATAGCCTTAGCAAAGGCAGGCTTGGCTAGGACCAATTTAGCCCTGTGAGGATCATTCTGCATTATGGCTTCTCTTTTTTCCTTCAGGGTTTGCATTAAATCTTCAAAATAAAGAATTAAGAATTTAACATTTTATTCAAAAGGGGTAAAACTAGTGAGAAGATCATAACTAGAATCAAATTGATGGATAAAGTCAAGGGCTCTTCTGTATGCAATCCACTTCTCCTTCCTCAACTCTTGCTCATCTAGACTAAATTCATTCTTGATCAAATCTTTAGGGAATTGGAATTGGTGAGGCCTGATTTTACAAACTGCTCTCTACCTAAGCATGTTGTTGAAGAAATATTGAGGGTCGACACACCTTGACACTGCAGTTGATAACATGTATGGTTTTAATAATTCTTCAAAATACTTTCATCCACCTTTGGTAATTACAAAATGATGAGCCATGGTGATTGTTGGGAAAATTGTCCCTTTACCCTTGTTAGTTAGCTCGGCCTCCTACACTCCTCCAACCTGTCTTAATACTTCTGCAATCCCTATCTTTAATGGAACCTAATAGGGCAGTAGATAAGGGGTACCCCTAAATCCAAACACTCTAAAAATAGTATAAACGGGATATAAATACATATCTCCCCATTTATGAACAATCTTGATATCCTCTGCAAATTCTTTGGGCCTAAGGAATTCCAAAAGAGCCTTGGGAATCCTAGGGTTTTCTGCACACAAGAGAACTCTAATTTTAGAAGCAAAGCATCTATCAAACTTTAGATAATTTGCATCCTCTCTATCCCAAGATAGAACAGTACTCCACAATTGCACTGGCATCTCCTCTTTATCCTTGACCTTAACTAGGTCCATCTCTTTTGCAAAATAATCAGCCCCTTGAATAGAAACATATGCATCAACAAGGAATACCATCCAAATGGCTTGTCTACCATACCATTCTTAATTCCTACTAAGCCTGCATGGATAGCATCAAAGTGGAAAGGAGTGAAGTCAAATGTTATGGCCAGGGAAGGGTTCAAAATTTGGGCAATCATTAACATATAATGGACGGGCATGTTTTTCTCAGCATCTTCTCCAAAAATCTGACACAGTGTCCAGTACATACCCTTAGCTCTCAAGGTAAATAAATTCAGGGAAAATGGCTCCATTGTGCTAGGGCCTACAAATGTTAATCCCCCTATTTTGACAAAAAATTCTCTCAATGGGCCACTCCTAAGATGATCTCTTTGGGCATTGTAAACTTGGGTTAATGCCTCAAAATCAATAGGCTCAAGGTAGCTGGAAGCTTCACTAATCTTGAAGACATTCCTAAATTCATCATCTTTGATTTCGACAAGGGCTAATCCCTTTATGTGTTCTAATGCATCTGGCAGCAGGGTCATAATTCTATGCAATTAGGGTCAACAAATCTACATCCATGAAAACACTTGGGACCACAAGCTTCCCTACATCTAAACTCAAGACACTATTCATAGGGGAAGGGGCATGTCTCTGACCAAAACCCACTTTAAACAAACTGAGACTAGATATCCCTATTTCAGGGTCCCTCAACCAATTTCTTTTATCATATAAACCATCCCCAATTTTCAAATGGGGGTTTTTTGGCACTAACTCCTTGGCCCTAGCCCCGACATTGGTCGACATGGTTAACTACTCAAGAAAGTCATCACAAATATTTTGGTCTTGGTAATTTACCTTCTCTGTTAATTCTCTTTTGGGTCCCATTTTAGGAGTATGCAACTAAGCCAATTATCAATCAAAGCAATTTTCTAATAGGACAAGAACACAATTCAACAATCTTTAAGCAATGGGTAAACAAAGAGCAAGAGAACCTGATTTCGGTTTGCAAACTTATGCTCTGCACGAGCTCTCTCTACAACTTCTTCTATGAAATGATACCCTTGTTCAATTGATGCAGGGATATATACGGCAATTTGGCTCCTTAACTGCGACATTAACACTACACACTTCGACCATCCCTTCAAAATTGAATTCATGAAAGAATTCAAAAATTTGTCTCCAATTGATCAAAACTGCTCTGAGTATTTTTCATTTTGCTCTTTCGCTGTTTCACAGAGCGTAAAGCTCTTGCATGTTCATCTAGCGAAAAGATGCCAACCGTTGGATCAGATAGAACTTGCACCACTTTTACCCTTTTGACTCTTCCTTGCTTGGCAATAGGCTGGAAATCCTTTCGCTATTTTGCAATGGGTAACCATCTTGCATCTTGACCTCATGAAGTTGTGCTAGCTATCCAATCAACTGAAACTTGATCGATCTTTACATTGTCCTAACCTAGCGGTTTATATCACTAACCGCATTCAAAACGGTTAACGCTAACCGTTTTCGCTATTTCGCGAATGGTAACCATCATGCATTTAAATTTTATGAAATAACACCCACCGTTAGATCCTTCTTGAGATGCCCTTCCTTTAACAACCTATTAGAACTGCTAGGCGTGGGCCTTCTGAATGAGCGCCATTCACTTTGGCATTCGATCCCTCTTGAACTGGCGTGTCAACTTCCTACTCGCTGAAAGACTTCAGTGGGATCCACTTCTGAAATGCCACCTGTGCATGACAGGTCTCCTCTTTGTCTTCAATTTATATCATTCTGTTTGTTGGGCCCACCACTTGGTCACCAAGATTGTTCTTTGTTTTTCGTGATCTGGAGCACATGTGTAACCTTTTGATTTGCGATCCCTACTTCCTGGACTACTCACTTGGAATGCCATGTCATTTCGCCACTTCGCGAAAACTAACTCTCAAGCATCTTTGGGTTGTGAATCAACGTAGGTCATTGATTATTCTCTGAACCACTCACTCTTTACTCGTTAGAAAACCCACCGGCTTCTGGGACCTACCACAACCTTTCTCTATTTCGTAATAGTTAAAACACGTACGCTTTGATCTCATGAAATAATGAGGGCCATCCGATCAGATAAAACATGATCGGTCTTTAATCTTCAGATGAAGCTTGGACGTTGGGCCCACCAAACCCTTTCGCTATTTCGCAGAAGGGTAAAACTTGGTTATCTTTATCTCGCGAAACAATGCGAGGGGTTAGATCTCAGGGACTTGCATTATTGTTACTCTTTCTACTAGCCACTTCACTCAAGCCCACCATCTTTTCGCCATTTCGCAACTTGCAAACCACGAGCATATTTAGGTTGTGAATCAATGCAAGCTGTTGATCTCTTTCCAAACCGATTGCCCTTTAGCCAAGAAAGAAGTCCTCATCGCTAGGTCCCACCAAAACTTTTCGCTACTTCACGATAGGTAACTTTCGGGCATGTTGAGTTCGCGAATCAATACGGGCCATCCGATTGACTGAGAGTTGCACGACAATTACAAGGCCCGATGGTCATTAGAAAAGGCAATTTAAAAGTGAATAAAAATTAAAACATTTAAAAGGACCGCCTAGGTAAAAAACAACGGGGGGAACACTTTGCATGACAAAAGGACCCATTACTTAAGTGAATAAAGTAACACGGAAATAGAATTATAAGGGTTTTTTCTCAAACATTTTGAAAGTGATTAAACCTAAACCCTAAACCCTCTTTAGGACCCAAAGCAATAGAAGTCACAAGGCCATACCAGACCCAAGAATTTCATAGACTTAGCCAATTATGGAAAAGAATACCCATTTTTTAAACAGTGATAACAGTAACCTCTGAACCTTTATCTCTTCCCTCAAAAATGAAACTTGCCATTTGAATTCCTTTCTCATATTGATTAGCTTAATAATATTTGTTTAGTGTTTTTTATCGTTAAAAGATTACCTTCCTTTTAGATAAATTAGTTAGATTCTTATTATGTTGAAGAACATTTAGTTAGTTTTCTCCTTCAACTGAAGTAGTTATGTTTTATTTTGAAATGCTCAATTTTTTATCTTAATATAGATCACAATTTATTTTCTTTAAGTATAGAATTAATGGAATATTACATATGGTATCAGAGCAACCAAGTTCAGCATTGAACCTTAGGCTTTCCACCTATAAACAAACCTATATACATATGCAGGTGCACCATGGTTGAGATAATATGCATGTGCACTATATACAAAACTATATTTGCAAGTAAATCTTTTATTCAAATCCACAATATGAAACACGAAGTTTTACTGGAAGAAAACAAGTAACCTTATCTCCTTTAGATAATATCACAAGCAACTGCCTACAGAAAGATGCAGTAATCCACAACATATACACAAAAGAAAGATGACTAATTATATTATGTATGTTTGTAAAATGGTACAATAGTAAGCCTGAGGCTATATTCTACTTCTTCTCTAATGATCCTTATTGTTACAAAAATTCCCTCATTTATATGAGGGTATACATTGTCACCAAGCATCGTGGCTTTTCAGCACATAACTATTAATTAGCAGTTTTGTTAACAATTTCGAAGATAAACAAGTTCAACATTCCTATGTGTTCAATGCACTTATCATCTTTATACATTAGAACGTCATTGTTTAGTGCCCTCATGTCGCTTTCTATCTGGAAATGATTGGATAGAATATTGTTAACACAGTGACAAATCTTTGTCCCAATCCAACTCTGGTACTGCTTGATTCTTCTCATCACTGAACTCTTGTTTCCACTGTTCCAACGATACTAACTCACCATTACAGTAAAAAGAGGGCATGCTAGGGGTATTCCCATCATCCACCCTCTGATTCTCTTTCCTTAATTGATTTTCCAATTCATCATGGGACTTCAAGTGAGCCTCGGCTTCAATTTTCTCACCTGGATTCATCAGACCATTGTCATTCATCAAGCCTTCCAACCGAGACTTGAGCCCTTCATGCTCTTTCATAGCTTTGACTATTCTAGTGTATGTCTTCCAAATAGATTTCTGCAACCTGCATCATACTTTTGAATCTATGGTCAATCACCTCGAGAACTAACTTATCCATCTTTTGTTGTTCCTTTTTTAGTTGTCGAGATTTCTTTTCGGCCTTGTTCCTCCAATACATAGCGTCTATCATGGCATCCATGGCATCTATGTCAACATCGTATGTCATCAATGTTTGACTAGTACCTGTATCAATCTGACGCAATCTTGCTTGCAGCCTCTATTTTTCTTCATCGGTTTTATCATATAGGCTTTTGTATGTACAATTTTCTTGGACCAGAAACTCTATCTGATCTTGGTTCAGTTTAACGACATCCAAATTTAGTTTGGCAGTTGTTCTAGGGTTAGTCTTTCCAACCTGCTGCACCATCAAATGTCCAAAAGCTTCTTCTATATCAACCAATATAGGTCTTTTATCTTTTGGATAGATAGCCCACTATAGAAGAGCCTTCTGATCTGGATCATATCCTGATCCTCTAAAGAGTTTATCAATCTCTTTTGGCATCATTTACCTACTTGGGTCCTATTTCTTGAGGAATCCATCAAACAACAAGGCAGAGTTCATGTCCCATCTAGAGTATAATAGAACACCAGCTTCCTTAAGCAACTATCTTCCCTTCTGAGGTGTCATTTCTCTCATCATAAGATCCATCTCCTCTTGTAACTTTTGAAGCTGCTGCTCTTCTTCACTATTTCTCATGTTATTCCTAATTTGAGATCCTTTATGTTGATAGAGGAATGCGGTGAACTCCTTGGAAGCAATGCAGTCACTATCAGTAATGAAATCTTCATGCTCTAGGAATCTGATGTCAGCCACTTCTCGAACATTTAGTTGTCCTGTTGCCAAGTCTATCAGTGTATCCTCTGCATAACCAGGGGGGTAATCCTCTGCATAACCAGTGGGTTAATCCTCTTGAGGAGTGAATGGAATGATGCTAGATGTTGAAGCAGGAGACATATGAGCCAAAGGCTCTGTATTCCTAATAGTATCAATGTAATCCCTAAAAACATGAGGTGGGACTCCCTCAAGTATTTCCAATTCATGCTCCACAAGTTTGTTGGCAAACTCCAAGGGGTCTTCAATCTTTTGTAGCATGTTCTCATCCATTTTCCTTCTATAAAGCTTCCATTTATAAGCCTGCATTGCTTTCTCAAACTTTATTCGCTTCACTCTGGCCTCTTCTCTGCCAATGTTCTTAATGAGGTCATCTAGTAGGTAAGATTTATGCTCTCTAGCCTTCAGCTTTTGTGATGACTGGGCTATCCTTATGTATCCTTCAGGATCGAAATTGGGCCTTGGATCCCCCATAGCCATGCCATAATTTTGACTATAGTAGGCCATAACTCTTTGAACTTTTCACAATAAAATCTGAAAATACTAACAACCTAGGTACAATTAATTATTTTCCATGGCTTGTCAGATGTTCTGTACTCACTATTGACAGTTGCCTCACAATTTCCAAATAAGCCAGTCTGTTAGGGACTATAAGTGGTAGTAAATATGGTCTCCCTTCGAACCCGTATACCCTGACTTGTGTGCAGTTTGAAAAACAATACCAATCTCCCCAATTGTGTTCAATTGAGGGATCTTCAGCGAAATATTTTGGTCTTAGGATTCTTTGAACCTCTAGTGCAAGGGCATGATCACATTGGCATCCCAATAGTCTATATAATGGCTTGACAAAGAACTCCTCAAAATTCCAATATTGATTATTCACATACCTCTGGTGCCATGAAGAAACCCATAGTTGCACTTGTTTTCTCATTCTAGCATTGTTATATGTCCCGACACATAACTCTTCTAGCCATAACCCTTCATCTTGGCCCACATACAATAGCATATGCATAAGTAAGGAATAATGCTTGAAATAAACATTGATGACATCCCCCTTTAACTTTTCTAACCCATGATTCAAAACCTCAACCAAATAAGTAGAAAAATCAAAGAAGCGGGGGTCCTTAGACTATAAATTGGCACAAATGACCATGGCTGCAATATGCATCAAAGGATGGGCTTTTATCCCTAGCACTTGGGCAACACAGTAATAGGTATACTTGAAATATGGATGGAAAGAGTTGACATCATAGGGAGCATTGTCATCCTAACCTAGTGGCACTAAGGACCCTGCATTCCTAGGTCTATATATAGGGAGTCTCCACATTTTGTAAATGTGCTCTAGGTTAAAATATTCACTTGTTAACTTCTTGAGGTCAATCAATTTTTCATATCCCCAATCCAACTCGAACACGGTGTCAATAACCTCCTTTGTGATTGCAAGAATTGGCTCACCCATGTAGTTATACATGGTCCTAGTTTTAGGGTCATAATTGTTTGCCAATGCCTTCATGAGCTCCACATTCATGAGTACATTAGCCACAACTAACCTTCCTAAGTTCAATCGCCATAAATTGTTGATAGGTTGAGGGGCAACTCTTCTATTGTACGAATAATTCATACCCTCTATCTCCAAGATCCTCAAACTGATCCTCCAGGCCTTCCACATCAGCTCTAATCTTCTTGGACCTCAAACTAGATGATGGGCACTGGTCAATTAGGTCCTGGGCCAAAGGATGCCCTTCCCTTCTCTGTCTTTTAGGTTTTTCTTTTGCAGCAATAGGTTCTTTTCCCTTTCTAGTATTATTAGTTTTAGATGATGAATCCATTTGAATTTTCAAAAAGAGGTCTGTGTGCAAACAACTTACTTGGAATTATTGAGCTTTATCTATGAATTTGCCCAATTCCTGCTTTCAGTTCATTGCTTGTGAATTCATTAATGCTATTTCCTTTAATGGTTGATCCACTACTTATGGCGTATTTAATCAGTTAGTAATGGCACTTTGGACAACGGTCACTTGGGCACATGTTTGAATTTAATGGCAATGTGATCTTTCTTGGGATTTGTTTATGATTTTTGCGGCAATCAATAATCATTTCGATGAGGATATATCTTTCAATCATTTGTTTCTTTATTCCATCGATCTCTTTGTTTCTATCGACAATACTTTTGTTTCGAATATTACTATGATCAAGTATTTTTTCCCTTCATCGAAATACTGTATTCGATCAGTATGGATGTCTCCTCATCGAAACATATCTGATATGCATCGGGTCTTATGTTGAAGAAACCTTGGGCTTTGGTGACCTCCTTTGCTTTTCCATCAAAATTACTTCTTTCATCAATATCACTATGCCCCATCGATGAATGAGTCTATTATCTCACTGAAGCTTTTCTTTATTTTCCCTTATCATTCTTCACCGATAAAGTTACATCAGCAAAACCACACATATCGAGAACATGCCTTGTAACCTCCTCGAATCCTATATCCTCATCAATATCTTTTATCAATGTAGCTTCCTTTTGTTTGATCGATATTATTCTTTCAATGAAAACACTCCTTTCGATGGGTCCTTTTTATGTTGCACCGATAGTATTATTTCCTCGAGAACTTTTCCCATCGATGAAGACCCTCTCTACTTTCTTCGATATCTTTTGTCGATGAAGTTTAACCTCCTCGAAACCTATATCCTCATTGGTATCTTTTATTGATGTAACTTCTTTTTATCTAATCGATATTATTCTTTCGATGAAAATGCTTCTTTCGGTGGGTCATTTTTATGTTGCACCGATAGTATTATTTCCTCAAGAACTTTTCTCGTCGATGAAGACCCTCTCTGATTTCTTTGATATCTTTTGTCGATGAAGTTATTATCTTCAGTGAGTCCTTTCGGCGTTTCCTTCCTTCGATGGCTCTTTTATATCAATGATAATTATTATTTTTTTATAAAAATGATCATCGTCGGAATTATGACGAATACTAAGCTTTCGATGGACGACTTCTTTGACCATTGGTAGAGTCCATTGGATTGTTGAATTTTTGACAGGCATGGTATCATCAACCAATCTGACACCGAGTTTTCGACAGTGGATTTTGTCAACACTCCGACGAAAATTTGTCGAAAATCCGACAAACGACCGTCAGAAATCAGCTCTGAATGTACTAGTGAATGTTCAAAACTATAATAAAGAAATCTTCTGTGATATCATCCCTATGGATGCTTGTCACATTTTTTCTGGAAGACCATGAAATATGATAGAAAATTAAGACATGATGGGTGTGCCAACAACTATACAATTGTGAAAAATGGAGTGAAACGTAAGTTGAACCTTTCAAGGAGAAAAATATTCAAGTTTGTGGTAATGCTAGAGTTTGTTTAGTTTATGCTAGAAAATTTCTTGATGGTCTGAAAAATGAGAAGTTTCATTTTTCTATTATTCCTAAAAATAAAAAAGGTGTGAGTGAAGAAGTTCCTACAAAAGTTGCAGATTTGTTGCAGGATTTCCAGGACATAGTGTTTGATAATGCACTGAAGGGACTCCCACCACTGAGAAAAAATAGGTGGATCAAATAGATTTGATTCCAGGGGAAAGTTTACCAAACAAGGAAGCACACACAATGTCACCCATAGAGAGTGAAGAATTGAATAGACAAGTAATAGAGTTGTTGAAGAAAGGATTGATTCGAGAGAGCTTAAGTCCTTGTGCAGTGCCTACAGTATTGATGCTTAAGAAAGGAGGAGATTGGAGAATGTGCACAGACTCCAGATCCGTCAACATGATCACAATAAAGTACCAATTTCTATTACACCAGATGGATGAAATCATGGATTTCTTCAGTGGGGTTGAGTACTTTACCAAAATTGATTTGAAGAGCAGGTATCATTAGATAAGGATACGAGAAGGAGATGAGTGGAAGACTGCATTCAAGACAAAACAATGTTTGTATGAGTGGTTGGTCATGCCATTTGGGCTAACCAATGCACCCAAAACATTTAAAATATTTATGAATGAAGTTTTGGAAGAATCTCTTAGGAGTTTTGTGATTGTGTACTTAGATGATATTCTCATTTTTAGTAAGACACTAAAGGAGCATTTGATGTATATTAGATGTGTGTTTGAAAAAATTATAGAAAGAAAATCTCTAATCAATCTCAAGAAATGTAGCTTTGTGAAGAAGGAGTTGGTATACTTGGGTTTTGTGGTGTCAATTAATGGTGTCAAGATGGACCCGAAGAAGATGAAAGAAATCGTGGAGTGGCCTACACCAAAAATAGTGACCAAAGTGAGATCATTTCATGGTGCAGCTAGTTTTTACAAAAAGTTCATAAGAGGATTTAGTAGCATACATACCCCACTAAAGGAGACTATGAGAGGTGATAAAAGGGATTTCAAGTGGATTTCAGGGGCAACAAAGATTTTCAATGTGTTGAAGGAAAAAATCATAGAGTAATCTGTCTTAGCACTTCTAGATTTCAACAAGGTTTTTCAAGTGGATTGTGATGCAAGTGGTAGTTTCATTGGAGCTGTTTTGAGACAAGAAGGTAAACCCATTTCTTACTTGAGTGAGAAGTTACATGATGCTAAGAAGAAGAATTATATGTATGATCAATAATTTTAAGCTATTGAGAAAGCATTAAAAAAGTGACGACACTACCTTTTGCCAAAAGAATTTATTGTGTACATTGATCATCAAGCATTACAATATTTGGGCAGCCATGGTAAGCTAAGTCAAAGGCATATTAAGTGGGTTGAATTATTACAAATAACTCTTTTTGAAGCATAAAAGCGGTAAGTCTAACAAGGTTGCAGATGATTTGAGTAGGAGATAAAAATTGTTAGTTGAGATGCAGGTTGAGGCTGTAGGATTTGATTAGTTGAAGGATTTGTTTGAAGAGGATCCTGATTTTGGAGAAGCATGGAAAGCCTATAGGAATCCTATTTCAGCTAATAGGACAAGATGTTTGGATTATCTCATTCAGGATGACATGTTATTCCAGGGTAACAAATTTTGCATTCCAAGAAGTTCAATGAGATTAAATCTAATCAAGGAAAAACATAGTGGTGGACTTGCAGGTCATTTTGGCATGGATAAGGCATTGGCACTTCTAGGTGAGAAGTACTATTGGCCTCAAATGCAAAAAGAGGTGAGAAATTATGTGCAATGTTGTAGAGTTTGTCAAGTAGAAAAAGGAGTGAATAAAAAAATCAGATTATATCAGCCACTACCTATAGTTGAGAAACCATAGGAGGACATAAGTATGGATTTTGTGATTAGTTTTCCAAGAGCACAAAGAGGACATGATTCCATTTTTATTATGGTTGATAGATTTTAAAAAATAGCACACTTTATCCCTTGTCATAAAACTAATGATGCAGTGAATGTTGCATATTTTTCTTTTAAGGAAGTGGTGAGACTTCAAGGACTTCCAAAGAGCATTATTTATAACAAGGATACCAAGTTTGTGGGCTACTTCTAGAAGACTTTGTGGAAAAAAATCAATAGTGATGTGAATTTTTTCTCAGTATACCACCCTCAAATAGATGGGCAAACTGGGCTGGTAAATAAGAGTTTGGGGAATCTATTGAGATGTTTAGTTGGAGGCATACTAAAGCTATGGGATTTGGTTATAACACAAGCTAAGTTTGCCTCCAACAACTCAGTTAAAAGAAGCACGAGTAAATCTCCATTTTAGATTATTTATGGAAGAAATCCTATGGGTGTTTCAGATTTAAATCATATTGACAAAAGTGTGAAGAAAAGTGCAAATGCTTGCAACATTTTGATAAGCACATGAGGACCTTGCACGAAGAGGTAAGAAAACATATCAAAAAAATGAATATTTTGTACAAAGTTAATGCTGATTTAAAGAGGAGACATAATGAGTTTCAAGTTGGTGATCATGTGATGGTACATTTAAGAAAGGAGAGGTTTCCATTTGGAGCTTACAATAAGCTCAAAATGAAGAAGGTTAGACCATGCAAGGTGTTGAAGAGACATGATTTAGGTAATGCTTATGAGGTTCAGTTGCCTAATGAACTTACTATTTCTCCCATATTTAATGTTTTTGATTTAACCATGTTTCATGAGGATAAAAATGATGAATTTTTATTAAATAATAAGCCACAAGAACTCATTCCTAAAACAAATCAAGAAAAGATTGAATCAATTCCTGATAAAACAGTGAAAAGGAGCACATGATTTTTTTTTTGGTTTATAATTTTATATGTCAAATTAAATTCAGATTTTTTGTTGTGTGTGATGCAATTCCATTTGATGATTCAAATTTCAATTTGAAAATCAAATTTGGAGCCAATTCATTATGGAGATTGTTCAAGCAATTTGTGAAAAATGGAAAAAGGCTGAAAATATGGGCATGGATTTCTTGGGAGTTAAAAATAATTTATTTGCATTCAAATCTTGGAAAGAAAGGCTCCTAAAAATTAGGGAAGAAAAGGTGAACTCCTAGGTTGTGGAAAAGTTGATAATAAGTAATGTAATCTCCATTCATCTTAAACGGTGTCACTTGCAGGTTGCAAAAGTATTAAGCAAACAATATCTAAAAAGGGTGATTTGTATGTTTCCCTTAAAAAGTATTAGAAATTTGAAATTGAGGGCATAGAAGGTAGTGAATTCAATACTACAAGAAGTTTATAAAATTCAAAATAAAATTAAAAAAAAAGAAAAGTATTTTTACTAACATGATTAAGAAAAAAATGACCTTGACCCAAAAATGACTATGAAATTTTAAGGGGTTGCAATTTACGACACTATATTTATCCCCCACTTTAATGGGAGTATGAACTTATGCTCATACTCATAGTAAAGTAGGATTGAGAGAGAGAGAGAGAGAGAGAGAGAGAGAGAGAGAGAGAGAGAGAGAGAGAGAGAGAGAGAGAGAGAGAGAGAGAGAGAGAGAGAGAGAGAGAGAGAGCTTGATTAACCACGAGAAGATTAACAAGAGGTAAGATGTCACTAAGTTTGAGAGAACAATCCCCCAAGCTTAAAAACTTAACTCACACAATCACATGTCCAAGAAATTACATACCAGATAAAAGGAAAAACATATGCAAACAAAAAGGCACACAAAAGGGGTTAGTACTAAAAAAAGGCTCCAAGTCAACTAATTGAAGAGTCCTCAATAATCAAAATGTCTCAAGTATTAATATCATTCTCAAAATATTAGTGCAAGAGTACAAGAAATCCTATTGCAAGAGAAAGAGAATACACCAATTGATGAGACAAGAAACCATCACCCAACAACTAGAAAGTTATGTTATGCTATGGGTTCATGGAAACAATGAATGCTACTGGCCAAGAATGTGTATTATGCTGGGTGATTCATGTTAGAGGAATGGATTCTATTGGTTAGCATGTTGTGGTGTGTTAGTTTAATATGGTGGAATAGGGATTCACTAGTAAACAAGGAATGAGCCTATTTCATGCAACGTTTATATTGAAGGGAGGATAAATCAGTAGACTCACCTCTCAGGGGTGGATGTTGATTTACTTTAGGTGGATCCTTTTGTGGGGGTTGAATTGGATATCTAAAACTTGTAAAGTGAAGGCTAGATCTAGGGCTAAAGAAGGGAAATCAATATAAATGAACATGAATAGGTAATTGCATATATGATATGAATTTGTTAGTACGGATCTCTAAGATGAGGAAGATGAATAAAATCTATCATTGGAATTTGGACCTAAAAAATCAAGACAATGTATCTCCAAATGAACTTTTTCCTAAATATGAGAAGCAAAGAAAATTAACTAATACAAAACCAAAATGTTGCTCATTATCTTCACCTAAATTCTCATGAGAAATTACATCATTCATTAGGTTTTCTAACAAATTTAAAATGTAATAAATTATGTTAATACTACATTAAATTCAAAACACTCTCCTCTTCATGTCTACCTCTCTAATATAAATATTGAAACTTTCTCCATTTAACGAAGTAATTGTACAAGAGGAGACCATGACTTGAGAATATAAACCCTATGAAAGTATACATAGCATCAAACTATAATATGCTCCTAGCCAAGGACCTAAATATGTAGAATAATCAAAATATTAAATTATATTTTAATTAAAATATTGACTATTTCTAAAACATGACCAATATTAAAACACTTTTAATTATTAGTTTTATGTAATTAATGGAGATCATGAACAAAAATTTGTGAATTTCAATCATTAGCATAAAAGGTGGTTCTCATTAATGTCATACTTAGTTCTAAGGATCAATAGTGAATAAAAATAACCAAAAATCATGAAATTTTTTTGCCCAAATTAACTAAGTATTAACTTTAAAAAAAAAAAAACCAAGGATCCACCATAATGCACAAAAATCCACTACACCAATGAATGATGAATTAATATATAATGCATCACTATCATTCATAAGGTAAAATTCATCATGCAACTTAAATAGTCATTAATTTTGTATTTATGAATCTCTTTTCTCCTTCAATTTCATATTAACTTGGAGCACTCTACCCTTTGGAGTTTTTCCCTCAATATCTTAAAGATAGAAATAACATAAATAACAAGAAAAAAAATCTTGAATTAGTAATAAAAATAACATGAAGGCATAGAATTAAATTAGAAAAATTTAAGAAACAATATATTTCAAAAAAATTAATATTTTATTATAATATTACTAAGAAGAATGTTATATATACATCATTGGAGATTACCAAGCATAGTATTCATAGATAAGAAATTTGAGAGAAATAAATAACTCATATGTATTTTAGGAGCATGCATTTTCCTCATATTCATGATAACATTTATTACATCATATAAAATCATGTATTTTATATTGCACTAATAACACAATATATTCTAAAAACTAAAGGAAACATATCATGATTATTGTTTTCCTTAGTATTTTTGTACATAAATGGAATTACCATCTATTCCAAGTATTATTTTTCATATATTTATTTATTTCTTACCACACTAACTAGTGATATTGAATAATATTCACATATTTTGGAGAAGTTAGCCAATGACTTTTTTCCATTGAGTTTTGTATTTGTGTAATAGTGCATATATTCTTTTTGTTTGAACTTCCCATATAGTGAAGGGTGTTCTTCATTGACAAGGTTGCTTGCAGGAGCCACTTCATCATCTAAGCCTGGGAAATAAAACATAGCAATGGATAACCTTGTGCTCTCTTTGTTTGTCACCGCGCGATGTTCTATACTCTTATAGATTCCATTTGTCATCACCTATAAAAAAATTAAAATGTCACATGTTATATTTTATAAATTATTAATACTAGAAATAGCTTAATCAATAGCCAAACTTACATAACATTTACCTCTATTAGGTCACCAATATTAACAACAAGGGCATAAGGAATGGGTTGAATAGGAACCCATTTGTTGTTCTTGCGAACCTGAAGGCCTTCTATGTGTTCATCTTGAAGTAAAAGTGTTATGGCAGCTCCATCGGAATGAGGGCTTAACCCCAACACTAGATTAGGCCTAGGGCAAGGTGGATATAAGTTCATCCTTACTGCCATCATTGGATCTTCTCCAAACTTTTCTCTAAAATAATCATTGTTTAATTGTAAGTTTTCAGCAAATAGACTAAGGATGATTTGAGCAACCCTTTCCACTTGAGTTGTGTAACATTGTAGTGTATTTCTACAATAACATATTAAAAACTCATTAGGTGGTGATTATAAGTATTAACAAAAAGACTTTATTATCAATCATTATGTTTTTTAAATTATGGTTTGATATTTAATTAGTGAAAGTTTATTATAAACAACTCAAATTTTATTTTAAACAAAAGCTACCACACAATACAATCCTCACCAAATTTTGGCAAAATGTTGGTAGTGATATCAACAATTAACATGATAATGCAAGCAAAATCAATGCTTCAATAAAGCTAAATACAAAAATAAGTTTTCAATTAATAATGAAGGAGAGAGAAAAATTCATTCTAGAGTTATAATATGGAATTCACAAATGTAGACTTCTAACAATAGTCTTATGGATTAACAGTCTTATGGATTGAGAAAGTGCAACTGTTAGAAATTTTCTAAACTAGATAATATTGTGTTTTTCTAAAATAAAATCACCTTTAAAAAAATATAGAGAAATTCTAAAGGAAACAAATATATAAAACCACTTTAAAGAGAATTAAAAAAATAAAATTGATTAATATTTTTCTTGAGCACTTGCTAATGACAATATTTGCATGATCAATCAAATGAAGGGAATGCTATAAATAATGAGCAAACAAAATTTATTCATGTTTCATTAGCCGAGAAAGAAAGTAAAGTCACATCTAAATATTTTAATGCAATCTATTGCTCAGGCCATGTTATTATATATCTAAAATTGTTGATGCTCACTCTTGAGGTGAAGATCAAAATTGGGGACGATCAATTTTGGGTATGTACGTAGGCCTAGGATTGACTTCGACTACTTTAACAATTCAAGGTAAGTGACTTAGGTAACCGGGGTGAATTGTGTGATCTAAGGAACCCCATTACCTACAAGCATGGTATTGGCATGGTGTTGTAGAACTACAATGATGGTCAGGTTGGTTTGGGGCTTGAAATTATCTTAAGGTTGGAGCCATGGTCAATGTTGAGGATAGGCTTCAGCCCAAGACTAACCTAAGCAACCTTAGAGACTAAGCATGCCTAGATGACTTGGGTGAATTGGTTGATTCGGAGAGAAACATTGCTTGGTAGCATAGTCAAGGCTTTGGCATCGTAGTAGTGATAGACCCCAATTCTAGGGCCGAAATATATGTTTGAGTATGATTGGGATTGACTTGCATGATATCAACAATTGAAGCTTCCTAGTTAACGCATGTCACATGTGTGACATGTGGGAACTTACAAGAAGCCAACATTTGGAAACATGATTATGGCATGGTGTTCATAAGTTCTTCAATGAACATTTTCTTTTCCCCAAGGTATGGTCTAAGGTTAAACTATCAGTTTGGACCTAAGGCAATCCTTGTAGCGAACTCAATACCTGTAATCCACAATAATAGGAAGAAATTTAGAAAGCTATAAACTTTTAGTCAGCCCAGTACCTGTAATCCGATGGTGTTTTTGGCCATAGAGATAACTTGACAAGTTTCTTAGGCATAAGAGCCAAAGCTATGGAGTCACCCCAATCCAACTTTTGATCTTCATCAACCACAAACATATTACCATAGCCTTGAGAATCTCCTGTTTGTGGAGCATACTTTTTCTTCTCTTCTAAGGAAAGACTAAAGAATTCATTTGTCACTCCTCTCATGCGATCTACCAAAGAATGTGGAATTCCATGGTTCACAATCTGAGGATCATTACACAATTAGCACAACTACAAATTTAAAGTATTAAGTCTAGAGAATGTTAGTCAATTATGAGTGTTAGTGTGACCACATAGCTTAAGCAACATATTAAGTTCAGAAAATGTTAGTCAATTCTGAATGTTTAACTTTAGAAGTGTAAACTTAATGTATGATTTAATCCTTTCTCCAAATAACAGAAATCTATGACTACTAATTATTTATTCTGAAAGAATTTTATTGTACCTGAAAGAAGCCCCACTCTATGCAGGCCTTAGAAAGAATGCCCATCTCCTTGCATCTTTCATGGTTGTCAGAGGGCAAGAGAATCTTTTCCACGTCGATTACAAAAACTGTCAAGAGAGAAGAAAGTGGTGTTGAAGACGTCCTTTCTTCTTCTGATCTGATGTATCTCTAGGGATTGTCATTGGGTTTGTTTAGTGCAAGCTCTTGCACACTCTCCACAGAAACAAAATCAAAAGCAGTCTGGAATGGACTACTCAAAGAGTCAGAGGAAGCCATTCTTATTTTAATTTGTTCCCGACCACAGGAAACCTAATCAAATCAACAAATATACCAAAATGAAATACAAAATAAACAGGAAATAATATCACCAATATGCATTCCTTTGATGTGGCTTAATTGTTCTTTCTTTCTCCTCTAATGGTGTGTATCTCTCAATAGGATGAGTGCAAAAATGACAAAATGCAAAGTGATTTAACTTACATGATCGTGAGGTTACTCAAAAATGAGCAAAAACAACTCAATTTATAGTATTCAAAATCAAAAGGATGAACAAGATCCAATGACAATTGATGATCATGATTGAGGGTGAGGAGGAGTTAAGTGGAATGAAAATGGGAAAGGTCTCATTTCCAAGTGGAGATAAATGGGAAACACATCATTTGTTTAAGTGAAAAGAACAATAGAAGGTGTAATGTGGGTGAAATGAATGGATGAGAAGATTAAGAGGAAATTTGTTCTTCCCTCAAAGGAGAGATGAAAGTTTCACTATGGATCTCCCTTCAACCACCTCACACACATTATATTGAAAAGAGGGGGGGAATTCACTTAGGAAAGAGATTGAATTCTAAATGAATTGAGAATGATTTGGAAATGTAAATCTAACCCCTCTTTTAGAATGGAAAATATTGTTTGAATTAAAAGTTTCAATACTAAGTGTAAAAGTAGCCAAAAATTGCTTATAAATTGAAATAGAAGCATGGGATGAAGCTATCCACTTGGATCTGGTCATAATATGTCAAGACAAAACTACCCCATGAATTTGAGAAAAAGTCATCAGAACCACGTTGAAAGTGCACACGGTCCTACGAAAAATCTGCCAAATGAAAAGGGTTTTTGCAGCTCTGCAAATGGAGTCCAAATCTGCAAGAACAACTGCACACATGCAACATACACATAGAAAAGAGAGGAAAAGTGGTTAGGATTGGGGGTTTTCCTTGAGGTCAAACCCAAATTTTGGAATTAACCAAATGATGAAAGTAAGTAATTGCAAGTAAATGTAAATGAATGAATAAAATGTAATTCACCTCAAGGGAGGATGCAATTGAAATATAGATATAATTACTTGTGTGGAATTGAATGATGAAAGAGATCTCCTCTTCAACGGTTGAATTCTTGACCTGAATGCAACACCTAGCCTTTAAGGGAGACTTGAGAATGCTTAATGCTTAGAAGGATGCTTGAATGCTTGAATGTTCTTGAATGCTTGATCAATTGAATTCCCACTTATGCAAATTTTCACCTTATGCAAATGGGAGGGTAAATACGACATATATATTCGTCAATTAGGGTTATTGGACTGATTTTTCATCATAGGCCTGATGAATAATGATGAATAGTAAGTACTCAACAGATACTAAGAGGGGAGGTGAATCAATATAGCCAAAAATCTCCTTTAAACCACTTTGACTACAAAGACTGAATTAACTGGTAAACAATATCACCGATCTAAAACAGGGCACTACCGGTAAAACACAGTGAGACTGTGAAACACATAGACTGGTAACACTTAGATCTTCACCACGCCTAATATCTCCTTACCACTTCACCCATATGCATAAACAAGTAATACATCAGAAATATAAAGACCACTGGATCAGCATGCATTACCACTTAACATAAAATACTAATCATGACATGAAAAAGAATCACACATGACACGTTGATTTTTCACATGGAAACCCAACTAGGAAAAACCACAGTGGGGATGAATACCCACAAGTTGTTCTTTGAACTCTTCTGAAGTCTGCTCTGTTAGGAGCCTAATCCAGTTGAGGACTTTACAATAGGTTCCGCTAGGAACCAATCCTACTAGGGATCACCCAGTTAAGGGATTGCTAAATACCTAGTTAAAGGTTAGAACCTTGTTAAAGGTTACCTCACAAGAGGATTTGAAGAACTCATTGATTTGAGTCACCCTGTTAAAGAATTTACACAAATCTTGTTAAAGCTACCCAGTTAAGGGATTTTCCAACTGCTGAAATGGTTAGAAGTCAACAGGTAATACACTGATCTGATAACAACACTTCAATGCCAAGGGAGATCCACTTTATTTTCTTTTCTTCTACAATCATACTCTGCAGGTGTCAACATACTTCTTTGGTCTGGCAAGAATCAAGTATCTCTTCACTTGGATACACACATAACATTTTCCAACAACTTCACAATGCAAATCATCATCAACCTCATAGGAAACAGATAGGTCAGTAGCATAAACCCTAAAACCAAAACATTTAGGTTATTAATACAGTCAGTCTAATCTTGACCATTCAATCACATTGCATTGAATAAAATAGTCTTGATCAGATCTCAAGACGTTCGCCATCATTCATTCTTTGCCACTTTTGGAAGTTGATAACCCATCATGCACTCTCCACCATTTATTGAGACTTCACTTTCTTCCACCTTCTCTTTCAAAAAGTTATACTAAATAGATATGTGCTTTCTTTAAGAATCATATACCGGATTCTTTGATATACAAATAGCAGCAGAGTTATCACAGTGAATAACTATCAGTGCATCATAATCCACCTTTGTATCCTTCAACATTTGATTCATATTCCATAAAACTTGTGTACTGTTAGTAGGAGTAGCAACATACTCAGCTTCAGCTGTAGATGAAGAAGTACATGACTGTTTATTGCTGATCCATGAAACCAACTTCTTTCCAAGAAAGAAAGCTCCACTGGAAGTACTTTTTTGGTCATCAACATCTCCAGCCCAATCAGTATTTGTATATGCACATAAAGTAAAGTTATCATCCTTAGGGTACCACAAGCCATATTTTGATGCACCTTGCAAGTATCTAAAAATCATTTTCACCGCCATCTCATAATTTTCTCTAGGATCACTCTGAAATCTTGAAATAATACATTCAACTTTCAAAATGTTAGGCCTAGTCTGAGTCAAATAAAACAGACCTCCAATCATACATTTATATCTTGTAGGATTTACCAGTGCAGAAACATCTTTTCTTGTCAATTTCTCACTTGTAACCATAGGAGTACTTACTGGTTTAGAGTCTCCCATACCAAATTTCCTCAATAATTCCTTAGTATATTTTGTTTGATAGATAAAAAAACCTTTATCAGTCACAGTAATCTACAAACCTAAGAAAAATTTCATCTCACCAATCATAGACATCTCAAATTCTTTCTCCATATTCTTAGAAAATTCTATGCATAACTTATCTTCACCTCAAAAAATAATGTCATCAACAAATACTTAAATAATTAGTATATCATCATCAGTTATTTTATAATATAAATTACTATCAGCACTGCCTTTAGTAAAACCAAGCATCAAAAGACATTTATCCAACCTTGCATACCAAGGTCTAAGTGCTTGTTTCAATCCATATAAATCTTTCCTTAGCCTACAAACCATATATGTATCATCTGATAGTGAAAAACCATCAGTTTTCTCAATATAAACTTCGTCATCAAGATCCCCATTCAAAAATGCACATTTAGCATCCATCTAATAAACCTTGTAGCTTTTATATGCAGCATAGGCAATAAATAATCTTACAGCTTCGATCCTAGCTATAGGTGCAAAAGTATCTCCTTAATCAATTCCTTCCTTCTAAGAATATCCTTTACAAACCAATCTAGCCTTATTCCTTATAAATTGACCATCCTCATTCAATTTATTTCTAAAAACCTGTTTAGTTCCAATAACATTTTTATTTTTAGGCCGGGGAACCAAGGTCCATGTGTTATTTTTATCAATCTAATATAATTCTTCTTCCATAGCTTTCAACCAATATTCATCTTTACATGCTTCAATTACTGATACTAGTTCAAGTTGTAAAATTAAACATACCTCATTAGTTGCCAGTATTTTTCTTGTCCTCACTCCATTTCTCTTATCCCCAATGATTTGATCTTCAGAACGATTCAATCTCACATACCTAGGGGTCTTCTCAATTCATGTTCCTCTTCCCTTTTCTTCAGTTACTGTAGAATTCTCTGATGTTGCCAGAGTAACTGGTTCACTCACTGTTCTAGTAAAGGTGCCATCGGTTCAGATATAATCATTTCCACTACTAGTTCCTTCTCATAAACTTTACTTGACTTCTATTCAACTCATCTACTTTGACATTAGCACTCTCCACAATTCTCTATAGTCTCTTGTTATAACATCTATATGCTTTTCTTTCATTAGAATAACCAATAAATATGCCTTATCACATCTAGGATCAAATTTCTCAATAATATCATCTGTCCTGATATAACATTTACTACCAAAAATTCTTAAATACTTAACTGTAGGTATATTTCCAAACCATAATTCATAAGGTGTCTTACTAGTTTCTCCTTTGATATGTACTTTGTTGAATGAATAAACCATTGTGCTCACTGCTTCTCTCCAGTAGATATGAGGTAGACTGTCTTCTATCATCATTGTTCTAGCAACATCCAAGGTAGTTATGATCTTCCTCTCCACAACTCCATTCTGTTGAGGTGTCTAGGGAGCAGAAAATTGTCCACTTATCCCATGCTTGTCACAATAGTTATTAAACTCACCGGATGTAAATTTTCTACCATGATCTAATCTCAAACATTTAATCTTCAATCATATCTCAGTTTCCACTTTAGCCTTGAAAATTTTAAACATTTCAAATGCTTCCTATTTTTCTCTCAAAAAAGTAACCCACATCATTCTAGAATAATTATCAATGATTAGCATGAAATATCTATCAAATTGAAATTTTTTAACTCTAGCAGGGCCACACAAATCAGTACGAATAACATCAAGAATGCCATTTGATTTATCTTGTATACTCGTAAAAAATGTTCTGACTTGTTTACCCATTTGATATTCTTTACATATCGGATTATAGGGCTTCATAATCTTAGGTATATCCCTAACTGCCTTAGTTGAACTGATCTTCACAATGCAATCAAAATTCACATGACACAGCCTTTTATGCCATATCCAACTCTCATCAATCTGTGTAATCAAATATTTGTTTTCACCAGAGTTTAAGTGAAATATAATACCATTTGTTTGTGTACCGGTTGCAATCTCCAAGCCATATCTGTTAATGATTTTGCATTTTCCATCCTTGAACTGTAATTGAAATCCCTTATCTACCAATTGTCCTACACTCAAAAGATTATGCCTCAAACCTTCAACATAATAAACATTGTCAGTATTTTTCTTACCATCCAATGATATAGTTCCTTTTTATTTGATCATACATGCCTTGTCATCTCCAAATCTAACTAGACCACCATCAAATTCTTGCAAAGACAAAAACTTCCCTTTATCTCCAGTTATATGATGTGAACAACTACTATCAATTACACATTCATCCTTGTCTTCATTTTTAGTATCAAGTGCTTTCTCTTCAGGTACATTCTCTTCCAATATCGGATCATCTTCCTTGATAGCGAGGAATACCCATTCCTTGCCATTCTCAGATCCACTAGCAGAGTCTTATGTCATTTCATCATCTAAATCAGTAATTCATTCCTCATCCTCTATGTAGCATGATTTGTCTCTTTTTTTCTTGAATTTATACTTGTTCTGATATCCAGGGTTAGGCTTAAATGATCTTCTAACTCTTTCTTTGAATCATGAATTTCTTTCAAGATATCTAGATGCAAAATGACCAATCTTATTACATGTAAAACATTTAAAAGGTGATTTTCCTTCATACTTACTTCCTACCAGCCCTTTAGGTACTCTTCTAGCAAATAGTGTTTCAAGTTTCTCAAAATCATCATCTTCTCTCTTCATATCTTCTAATTCGTTTAAATATAATTTTTTCCTATCTTGCTTACCAGTTATACATGTAGATGCATGAAAAGAAGGTTCAGTCTCCACAGCTCCAGAAGGTCCAAACTCATCAAGCTCAAAAGCAAATAGTTTGCGAACCAAACTATCTCGGTTGACAAATGTATTAGCCATTTGTCTCAACTTATTAATAGATGTAGTAGCCTTCATTTTATAATCCGATGGTAGGGCTCTCAAGACTTTAGAAAAAAATTCATCTTCACTCAAAGTTCCACCACAATATTGAATTCTGATAACAATCTCATTTACCCTTTCCATGAATGCAGTAATCCTTTCATCTTCTTCCATCTTCAATTTTTCATATCTCACCTGGTAACCATCAAGTTGAGCAATCTTTATTGTGGGTCACCTTCATTAAGAGTCTGCAACTTATCCAATATAGCCTTTCTAGATGATTTGTCTATTAATCCTATTATTTTATGATCAGAAAGTGCACACAAGAGGGATTCTCTTTCTTTACAATCATTCTCAAGCTCCTTGCCCAGGTTTTCCAGAGGAGGATTGCTAGAGCCCAGACTATAGGGTGTGACACCATTCTATGTGATCTACCAAATCTCCTTGCCAAGACATCTTGGATGAGTCTCCATCTGAATCTTTCATCCTGTATAATTTGTTCCATCAAGCCTCAGAGTATTCCTTCGAAAGATAACTCTAGAAGAATTGGATGAACTTGAACTCTTAGCCTCCATAGGATCTTCCTCAACCGGTTAAGCTTTCTGCAGAGAGGACCAAAGCTTTGATACTAATTGTTAGACAGTTTAAATAACTAGAAGGCAACTGAGAGGGGGGGCTAATCACTTGTCGCAAATTATATGAACCATTAGCGATTTAAAATTTAATATCGGAATAGCAAATAAATCAATTAAGCATAAACAATTATCACAAAATAAAAGACATCCACATAACACAAAGAATTGTATGTGGAAAACCCTGTAAAGTGAAAAAACACGGTGGGAAGCCTACCCAGAGTTAGATAATACTTTTGCAGTAAGGATGTGAATTACAATTGAGGGGCCTGAACTTGTAGGAAGGCCAACAGCCTAGAGCGCACTGCTCATCACAAAAGTAGCCTCAATGAATACATATAAATCTAGATTACAATGTGGAGAAGTGTTGAACTACAAAAGATAGCATCTCCTATCACTGAGTATAGTTCTATTTAAGCTCAATACCAAAGGAATAAATATTCTTACATAAACCAATTTCGATCTCCAATGATCAATGAACTCCTCTTCTTGAATGATATTACATTATTCGCACATTATATTCTTTGACCATGACCTCTTACATATAACCTTGATTATCTACAATGAGATCTTACATCTAATTATACAAAACCCTCGACCATAAACAATCAGGTCGGCCACCAGACAATAAATTGATTACATAATTACAAACCATGTCATCCTTAGACCAAACAAATAATATCAACACATAAGACATCCCAAAAATACACCCATAGGTCCTATCCACACATTACATTAAAGTAGTCCATAACCTAGATCAACCAGGACCCAGTATAGGTTCACATCCAACAACAATGATCTCCAACCTCAAATTCTCGAACATGATCACCAAAAAAATCCTGAAACTCCACCATAAACTGCACCAACACCACTTATGTAATTCATCAAATATCTCCATCAAAATCTCTACTGGTGAAACCCTCATCGAAACCAAAAACCAATCTTCTAAGCATGGGTATGTGCACCAATTTGTGGTACCAAAAGGGGGTCTTAAGATGCCACTTTTTTCTGAAATCAACAAAATCTGAACTTCAATGACAAATTGAAGATAGTTACACTCCAAATTTGAAGATGCAACAAGAACAAGAGTCAGAGTGCTTCGAGTCTACTTTCTAAACTACTAATTTTTTTTGAAAATGGTGCAGATTAAGGGCTTCAAAAAGGGGGGCCACAAAAAGTGGTCTTGTTTTTATGCAAAAAACATAACATAGCATATGTTGTGGCCCCCCTAAAATCTTAACTTTTTTTTTGAATTTTTAAAATCGCTTCAGTGAGAAATTAGCTAACACCTTGTAGTTTATGCCAGATTTTTCGACTAATTTTTTAATGAGTATATGATTTTTTACTAATTTTCAAAGTGGACACATCCTGAAAAATAGAAAATTAAGCGTGCTCCCCCCCAAAATCATTGATAACTAATCAAAAATAATTCTTTTTTTTCAAATTGTGTAGAATGGAGTCTAGTTTCTAAAAGTGTAAGTTTCTTCAAAATCCGATGAACATGTAAAAAACTATACCAAAATAGTGCATGTTGGTTTTTGACAAAACACAAAATAACTAACAAAATAAATTATAGATGAAAGCCTTAACAAAATCAAAATGTGAAAATAATTACATGCTTGGATAGCTAAGAGGGAGATCGAGGTCTCTATGGTGTTTTTTTTTAGTTTTATTGAAACACGTGCAAGCCTGATAGAGAGGATGGCCAAAAATATGTTAAATTTTTCTAATTTTCTGTTAAAAACACGTCTCAGGCTTGAAACAATCATCCAACCCTTTGGGTTGGATGCCAAAGTACAATCCAACCCAAAGGGTTGGTGGTTTCCAATGCAGGCAATTTGGCGAGCGCCAAATATGGCACTCGCCAAATGAAAAAAATTGACTTTTCCCATTTGACGCACGCCAAATGAGAAAAGTCAACTTTTTTCATTTGGCTAGTGCCAAATTTGGCACGTGCCAAATGTCCTGCATTGTCCAATTTGAAGGTTTTGTGATGCAAATTTTTTAACTTGGGCACAAGTTATACCCATCCTAAGAGGAGAATATATACATGAAATATAATATTTAAGTATGTCACTTTAAGTTATATTTCATGTATATATTAGCAGGATGTTTGAGAGTGGTTTCAACTCTATAGGAGTTATAATGTAGATTCTATTTTTTATAGGATCATATTGAATTTCATACTTAGTCAAATTTCAGTAATCAACATGCTCCTATTAGCATTCTTTAGATCTGTATCTCACTATCTTTATGTTCCCTAAACTCTACACCTATCTCTCTCCCTCTCTTGTCACTCTCACTTCTCTCTCGCCTCTCTAGGTATATCCCACCCTCTCTACCTTTAATCTCTTCCTTGTACCCTAATTTATATCATTGACTCCCTTTCGCTCTCTTCTCTCTCACTCTCTTATTATTTCTCTCCCCTCCCACTCGTTTCTCTTGTTCACTACCGATCCCTTCTATCCTCTCTCTCCCCATATCTAGGGCTCTCCTTCCCTCCCTATTCACCTCACTACCTCTCCCTCCCTATATTATTACCCACCTCTCTCTCCCCCTCTATTTTTCTCACTTATATAATTGTCCACCATCTAGTTCTCTCCCTCCCTCTCCACCTTTCTCTCCCTTTTCCTTGCCCCGATCTATTTGTCAACACTCTCCCTCTCTTCTCTCTCTCCAAATGTAGATCCATCTCCTCATTCTCTAGGTCTATCACTCCCTCCATTTCTACCTCTCCATCTATCCCCTCTTACTCATCTATTTGTTCTTCTATCTCTTCTCTTCTCTCTCCCTTCCCTCTCTAGATCTCTCTGTTCCTTTCTTCCCCTCTCCATTTATATCTCCTTCCCCAACTCTCTCATTATCTCTCTTCCTCTCTTATTCTCTATCTCCATTGTCTAGTTCATTAACTCTCCAACCTGCCCTCTCTCCCCTCTTTACGTTTCTCCATCCCTTCCTCTCCACCTATCTACCTTTACATATAGGTCTCGTTACCCACCTCTCTTTATCCCCCTCTATCTATCTCACTCCTCTCTCACAATCTAGGTCTCTCACCTATCTATATGTCCCCTCTATAGTTCTCTCTCTCCCTCTCCATCTCTCTCTCCCTCCTCCTTAACCCTATCCCTTTATGAAGTCCCTCCTCTTCTCTTCCTCCCCTAATCTCTTTATCTCTTCCTTCCATAGGTCTCTCACTTCATGTCTTCCTCTCCATCTGTCCCCTCTTACTCCTCTCTTTTTTCTTCTATCTCTTGTCTTCTCCCTCCCTCCCCTCTCTGGGTGTCTCTCTTCCTTTCTTCCCCTCTCCCTCTCTATCTCCCCATCCATACATACCCCCACATATATCTCACTCCCCCACCTTTTTTATTCTCTCTTCATCTTGTATTCTCTTTCTACATTCTATGTCACCAACTTTCTCTCTCCCCTCTCTAGGTTTCTCACTTCCTTCTTCTTCACCTACCTACCTCTACATAAAGTATCATTACTCACCTCTCTCTCGCCCACTCTATCTATCTCAATCCTCTCTCTTGTCATCGAGGTCTCTCATCTCTCTTTCCCCATATATTATGACCCCTAATGACATGTAATGGGTCATATGGTGTCCTAAGGGGTCATAGAACACCATATGACCCCCTAGGACACCATACGACCCATAATGACACCATATGATGTCCTAAGGGGTCATAGGACACCATATGACCCCTTAGGACACAATATGACCCCTAACGACACCTAAGGGGTCATATGGTGTCCTAAGGGGTCATAGGACATCATATGACCTCTTAGGTTACCATATGACCCATAGTGACACCACACGGTTTCCTAAGTGGTCATGACACCATACAACCCATAATGACACCATATGATGTCCTAAGGGGTCATAGGACACCATATGACCCCTTAGGACACAATATGACCCCTAACAACACCTAAGGGGTCATATGGTGTCCTAAGGGGTCATAGGACATCATATGACCTCTTAGGTTACCATATGACCCATAGTGACACCACATGGTTTCCTAAGTGGTCACGACACCATACAACCCATAACAACACCATATGGTGTCATAATGGGTCATAGGACACCATATGACCCCTTAGGTGTTGTTAGGGGTCATATTGTGTCCTAAGGGGTCATATGGTGTCCTATGACTCCTTAGGACACCATATGACCCCTTAGTACACCATATGGTGTCAGTATGGTTTGTATGGTGTCCTATGACCCCTTAGGAGACTATATGACCCCCTAGTACACCATATGGTGTAAGTATGGTCCTATGGTGTCCTATGATCCCTTAAGACACCATATGACCCCTTAGGACACCATACGACCCATAATGACAACATAAGGTGTCCTAAGGGGTCATACTATGTCCTAAGGGGTCATAACACACCATATGACCTATTAGGACACAATATGATCCCTAATAACACCTAAGGGGTCATATGGTGTTCTAAGGGGTCATGGGACACCATATGACCCCTTAGGACACCATACGACCCCTAACAACACCATATTGTGTCCTAAGGGGTCATATGGTGTCCTAAGGGGTCATAGGACACCATATGACCCCTTAGGACACCATACAACCCATAACAACACTATATTATATCCTAAGGGGTCATATGGTGTCCTAAGGGATCATAGGACATAATATTACCCCTTAGGACACTATGACCCTTAACAACCCCTTACGGGGTCATAGGACACCATATGACCATTTATCACACCAAACAACTTATAATGACACCATATGGTGTCCTAAGGGGTCATTGAACACCATATGACCCCTTAGTACACCATACAACCCATAACAACACCATATGGTGTCCTAAGTGGTCATATGGTGTCCTAAGGGTTCATAGGACACTATATAACCCTTTAGGATACCATACGACCCATAATGACACCAAGTGGTGTCCTAAGGGGTCACAAGACACCATATGACCCCTTAGGACATAATATGACCCCTGACAACACCTAAGGAGTCATATGGTGCCCCAAGGGCACACCATTTGACCCCTTAGGACATAATACAACCCATAACGATACCATATGATGTCCTCATTGATTATATGGTCTCCTAAATGGTCATATGGTGTTTTATAACCCCTTGAAATACCATATGACCCCTAACAACACCATAAGGTGTCCAAAGGGGTCATTGGTTTCCTAAGGGCTCATATGATGTCCTAAGAGGTCATATGGTGTTCTATGACCCCTTAGGACACCATATGACCCCACATAACACCATATGATCCCTAATGACACCATATGGTGTCCTAAGGGGTCATATGGTGTCATTAGATGTTATATGGTGTCTTATGGGGTCAAATGGTGTTTTATAACCCCTTACGACATCATATGACCCCTAACAACGCCAAATGGTGTCCTAAGGGGTCATATGGTGTTCTATGACTCCTTAGGATACCATATGACCCCTAACATAACCATATGGTATCCTAAGGGGTCATATGGTGTCCTAAGGGGCCATATGACCCCTTAGGACACCATATGAACCCTAATGACACCATATGGTGTCCTAAGGGGTCATTTGATGTCGTTAGGGGTCATATGGTGTCCTAACAAGTCAAATGGTGCTCTATGACCCCTTAAGACACCATATGACCCATTACAATACCATATAACCCCTCACGACACCATATGGTGTCCTAAGGGATCATATAGTGTCTTAAGGGGTCATAGAACACCATATGACTCCTTAGGAGACCATATTACCCTTAACGACATCAAATGACCCCTTCGGACACCATATGTTGTTATTAGGGGTCATATGGTGTCCTAAGGGGTCATAGAACATCATATGACCCCTAACTAAACCATATGACCCCTTAGGACAAAATATTACCCCTAATGAAACCATATGGTGTCGTTAGGGGTCATATGGTGTCCTAATGAATCATAAAATATCATATGACCCCTTAAGACACTATATGATCCCTAACGACACCATATGACTCTTTAGGACACTATATGGCCCCTAACGATACCATATTGTGTCTTGAGGGGTCATATGGTGTCACAAGTGGTCATGTCATGTTCTGGGATGTTAAAAGGGGTCATATGGTATCCTAGGGGGTCATAGAACATAATATGACCCCTTACATCACCATGTGACCCCTTAGGACACCATATAGTGTCGTAAGTAGTCGTATGGTGTTCTAAGGGGTCATATGGTGTCATTAGGGGTCATACGGTGTCCTAAGTGGTCATATGGTATTTTATAACCCATTAGGATGCCATATAAGCTCTTAGGATACCATATGACCCTGAAAGACACCATATGGTATTATTAGGGGTCATATGGTGTCCTAAGGGGTCATATGGTGTCATAAGGGGTCATATGGTGTTCTATGACCCCTTAGGACACCATATGACCCTAAGAGCACCATATAGTGTCCTAAGGGGTCATATGGTGTCGTTAGGGGTCATATGGTGTCATTAGGGGTCATATTGTGTCCTAAGGGGTCATATGGTGTTCTATGACCCCTAACGACACAATATGGTGTCCTAAGGGGTCATATGGTGTCCTTAGGGGTCATATGATGTTCTATGACCCCTTAAGACACCAGATGACCCCTTAGGACATGCTATATGGTGTCTCTAGGGGTCATATGGTGTCCTAAAGGGTCATATGGTATTCTAGGACCCATTAGGACACCATATGACCCCTAACGACACCATACGACGTTTGTAAGGGACATATGTTGTCCTAAAGGATCATACCATGTCCTAAGGGGTTATATGATGTTCTATGACCCCTTAGGACACCATATGACCCCTAAAGACACTATATGGTGTCCTAAGGGGTCATATGGTGTTTTTAGGGGTCATATGGTGTCCTAAGGGGTCATATGGTGTTCTATGACCCCTTAGAACACTATATAACCCCTAATCACACCATATGGTGTCCTAAGGGGTCGTCTGATGTTGTTAGGGGTCATATGGTGTCCTAAGGAGTCATATGGTGTTCTATGACCCCTTACGACATGATATGGTGTCGTGAGGGGTCATATGGTGTCCTAAGGGGACATAGAATACCATATGACCCCTTAGGACACCATATGGTGTTTTTAAGAGTCATATGGTATTCTAAGGGCTCATATGGAATCCCAAGGGGTCATAGAATACCATATGACCACTTAGGACACCATATGTTGTTATTAGGGGTCATAGAACACCATATGACCCCTTAGGAAACCATATGGTGTCGTTAGGGATTATATGGTGTTGTATGGGGTCATATGGTGTGCTAAGGGGTCATAGAGGACCATATAACCCCTTAGGACACCAGATGGTGACGTTAGGGGTCATATGGTGTCCTAAGGGGTCATGAATATCATATGACCCTGTAAGACACTATATGACCCCTTATGACACCATATGACATGTTCTAAGGGGTCATATAGTGTCTTGAGGGGTCATAGAACACCATATGACCCCTAAGGACACCATATGACCCCTTAGGACACCATATGGTTTTTTTAGGGGTCATATGGTGTCCTATGGGATCATAGAACAACATATGACCCCTTAGGACACAATATGACCCCTAACGACACCATATGACCCCTCAGAACACCGTATGGTACTGTTAGGGGCCATATGGTATCCTAAGGGGTCATATAACACCATATGACTCCTTATGACATGATATGACCTCTTACGACACCATATGACTCCTTATGACATGATATGACCTCTTACGACACCATATGACCCCTTATGACATCAGACCCCTAACGACACCATAAGGTGTTGTTAAGGGTTATATGGTGTCCTAAGGGGTCATATGGCATCCTAATGGGTCATAGAATACCATGTGACACCTTAGGATACCATATGACCCCTAATGACACCATATCACCCTTGAGGACACCATATGACCCCTAACGACACCATATGGTGTCCTAAGAGGTCATATGGTGTCCTGAGGGGTCATATAGTGTTCTATGGCCCCCTAGGACACCATACGACCCATTTTAACATCCTAGTACACAACATGGCCATTTTTGACACCATATGACCCCTCAAGACATAATATGGTATCGTTAGGGGTCAAATGGTGTCCTAAGGGGTCATATGGTTTCGTTAGGGATCATATGGTGTCCCAAGGGGTCATATGGTGTCATGAGGGTTATATAGTGTCCTAAGGGGTCATATGGTGTCATTAGAGGTCATATGGTGTCCTAAGGGGTCATATGGTGTTGTTAGGGGCCATTTGGGGTGCTAAAGGGCCACACATGTGTTAAAATACCATATGACCCCTTAGGACTCCATATGACTCCCTCTCTTCTCTCTCTTTCTCCTCTCTCCCCTCTCCAGGTCTCTCCTATGTAATCTCTCTTTCTCTCTCTCACCTTCCCTCCTTATCACCATATCTATCCTTACCTCCCTCCATCTCTTTGTTCTCTTTATCACTACCTCTCCCTCCCAACTTCTCTCTCCATCCTTATGTTTCTCCTTCCTTCCATCTCTACCTCTCTACCACTCCCTCTTTGTATCATTACCCACCTCTCTCTCCACCTCTATCTCCCTCACCTCTATCTTTCCACCCTTGGTCTCTCACCTCTCTCTTCCTAGGCTCTAGATCTCTCACCTCTAGATCTCTCTCCTCTTTGTATCATTACCCACCATACATGTGTTAGAACACCATATGACCCCTTAAGACATCATATTGTCCTAAGGGGTCATATGGTGTCTTAAGTGGTCATGTCATGTACTAGGAGGTTAAAAAGGGTCATATGGTGTCTTAAGGGGTCATATGGTGTCTTAAGGGGTCATATGGTATCTTGAAGGATTATATGGTGTCCTAAGGGGTCATATGGTGTCATTAGGGGTCATATGGGATCCTAAGGAGAGGGAGATGCGATGACCTAGAGAGGGGAGGGAGAGAGAAGAGGAGAGAGGGAAGAATAAAGAGAAAGAGAGAGCTAAGAAGAGAGGGAGAGATGGGTAGGAAGTGATTGAGAAAGATAGAGGGAAGAGGTAGATAGGTAAGGGAGAGAGAGAGAGAGAAGAAAATAATATATATAAGTTCACAAAGAGAGAAAGAGGGGTAAGAAGGTGGAGAGGAAAGAATAAGAGATGAGAGAGATATAGAGGTGAGTGATCTAGAGGCTAGGAAAAGAGAGATGAGAGACCAAGGGTGGAAAGATAGAGGTGAGGGAGATAGAGGGGGAGAGAAAGGTGGGTAATGATACAAAGAAGGAGTGCTAGAGAGGTAAATATGGAGGGAAGGAGAAAAATATGTATCGAGAGAGAGGTTGGGAGGGGTAGCTAGTGATGAAGAGAACAAAGAGAGAGTGGAGAGAAGAAATGGGAGGAGAAGAGAGATGGAGGGAGGGAAGGATAGATATGGAGATAAGGAGGGAAGGCGAGAGAGAGGGAGAGAGTATAGGAGTGGTGCAGGACCACCTAGCTTTATTCTCAGCTTCATTTTCATCACAAGTTTTATTTTTGTTAGTGTTAAGTTGGAAAGTTGTCTACGATGTTTTTGAAGTTGTTCTAGGTTGTTTGGATGAGTTTCGAACTCATTGTGTGGTTTTGGTTTCTTGTTTTCATCATTTTGCTGAAAGTTGCTAGTTTGGTGTTGCTTGGCAAAATGATGGAAAAACGAGTTTTTTTTTTTTTGGTTTTTGTTTTGAAAAGATTTTAGACATGTTTTATGTTTGGGTTTTAGGTGTGAGAAGTGTTTTTAGGTGATGGTTAGTCTTGGAGGTCAATCTTGCATTTTCTAGGCACCAAAAGTTGTCATTTGGGCATCAAAATGTAAAAATTAAGTGCCCTTGGACATGTACCTATCCATACAGGAGGCTAACCAACTTGGAGAGGTATTTAGTCTCCTGTTTTAACTATTGTAAGGGTTTATCATTCGAAGTTATGAAGCATTTTGCAAACTTGCACTAGTTTTACTTGGTTTTTCTCTAGTTTTTAGCTCCATGTGAACAACAGTCCGTACACCAGCTGTACTTGGCCATACTATTCTTGCATTTGCAGATTATAATATGTTTTCTTAAGCTTTTCCCTTTGGTGGAATCTAATTTTATCAAGTTTTGAGTTTGTAGCAAAATTAGTTTGATTTGACAGTTTCACTGCCTTGTCTAGGAATTGGCAAGGATGCTTCACCAACTTGGCTTCTTGGAGTCCTAAAATGTTCATGGCTTCCCAAGAACTAGTTGGTCAACTTTTAAACTATGTAAATACATGTTTTGTTTTCAAGAATGCAAGTGTAAGGAGTTTTGTGGCCATTGAGACCTAGGCAAGTGTGCCATTTGGCTATGGTCTTGAAGAAATTTGATGCTTTGTTGTCCTATAGCAAGTGCATTTAATAGTTGAATAGACTTGCCTTGATGAATAAGTTTGTATGCAAAGGCAAAGAGGCTTTCTAAGCCATGAGGAGAATGTTTTCATGTTTAGTTTGTGAAAATAATGTAAAAGACAGTGAGTCACTGTTTTAGAGTCAATTTCCTTTCATTAGCCTACTCTCCATCATACATTGGAGCTTGTAAGGTTGTTGTTCCTCCTTCTAATTGCTTTCAAATAAGAACAAGGAGTTATTTTGATGTTATCTATGGGTTTGAATTTGCCAAGATCAATGAATGATCTTTGAGGCAAGGTTGTAATGCCAATTGGCTGTCACAGTCAACTAGGACTGAGTTTTACACTTTCTTTTGAAGTTATACATGTAATCTTCTCCTTCAAAATGATAGGTATGAAGGTCAATAAGGAATTGAAGATAGAGCCTTGTTAAGGAGCACAAAATAGACTTTTTGTGAAGAGTTCTAACAATGAAAGTGCGGGTCACAGTGAACAAAAAAATAGTGAAAGGGAAAAATGCAGTGACAGATAGTTGACAGTGGATACTCCAATGCTTTGTAATTTGCTTAATGAATTTTGTGCAGGGATAACATGATCCCTTTCTTGTCACTAAATAATATCCATGTTCACATGTTTTGTATTGCAATTGGTTCTCATGCAAAAGTTGTGTTTGTAAAAAGCAAGATTTAAAAGTTGTCAATGTTGCTCACTCCCTATGAGCATTTTTGTGAATTCTTGTTCTCTAACCCTTTGAGGGTGAAAAACTACTTAATTTTGGTCTAAATAGCATGAGACATGGGAGTAATGAGGTTTCATGGTTCCCTTTGAAGATTTACACTTTGCAAATTGATTCTTGCCTCCAAAACCCTTCCAAACCCTCCTTTTTCACCCATTTTTGGGACAGTCATGGAGAAGGTCTAAGAGACCTTGAGACTTTGAAAATATTCAAGTTTTCCCAAAAGGGTATCCATAAATGTGAAGCTTTCAGTCTGGAAGTCCAACGCTTGAGCAGGGTGAGCACAAAACTTAAAATGGAGGGCTAATGCCTAGTAGCCCATTTTAGGCCTAAAACCAAGTTTTTGTCAAATCAGGTATGCAAGTTAAGGTTGCAAAGCATGAAATCCAACAAATCAAGTTGAAACAGGTTAACCTAACCTGAATTCAACCTATTTGGTGATTTTGGCTTCATAAGTTGGTTTTGAAGCACTTGAAGGGATGTCTACAACTAGGGAGTTGGAGCCTTTGAGTAGCCAAGAAGAGTTTGACATAGGGAGGTGGAGCAAGGTGAGTTGTTAGACTGCCTTTGAGCTATTTGCACTCTATCCTTGGGGACTACACCTCAAAATAGTAAGGATCTATCACTTAGCAGACATACTAGCCACTTAACAACCACCTAGCACCATCCTCCCTATCATAGTGGTATCAGAGCACAGTTACACTTGGGAAGAAGTAGCAATTTGGCAACCATGGTGACAAATGCAGAACTAGCAAAGAAAGTGGAAGACTAGAAAGAAGAAAATAGGTTACTCAGAGTGAAACTAGACGTTTTAGAGCAGAAGTTGGGTGAAGTAGAAGTGAAGGCAGATGAAGCCAGGAATAAGATAGAGGGAACAGAAGGTAAGGGTAAGTTATTATCTATAGAGGATAAGACCCCTATACCAGACCCTGTGATAGAGAATGAACCCTTTTTGAAAGCCTTGAAGGCTATGAGTGGGAGAACACTAGAAGTAGTCCCACTATTCAGTGGTAAAATGGACCCAGAAGTGGTCATGGAGTGGATTGAGGGACTTGATAATCATTTTCTATGTGATGGTGTGATAGAGGCCCAGAAAGTGAAGGTGGCTAAGTCCAAGTTGAGAGGAGCTGCCTTAACATGGTGGAAGTTCATTCAGGATGAACATGAGAAAGAGGGCAAAAGGCCCATATCAACTTGGAAGGGAATGTTGTCCAAGATCAAAGAGGCTTACATTCCAGAGCACTATGAAATACAGCTCCATAGGAAAAGGCAAAACCTTAGGCAAAAGGAGTTAGATGTTAGCACCTACACCGAGGAGTTTCAAAAGCTATGCCTTAGGTCATAGATCCAAGAGGATGAGAATGCCAAGGTTGCTAGGTATCTCAATGGCTTGAGATGGAACATACATGAAGAGTTAAGTTTGTTGTGCCCTACAACAGTCCAGAAATGCTATCAACTTGCACTCAAGGTAGAGGAAAGGAGTAGGAAGAAGCAAGAGTAGCATAACAGAGGTAGAAGAAGAGGCAGAGATGGTCGAGGCCATCAAGGTAGTTATGGGGGAAGACACATAGACCAAAGGTCCCAAGGGGAATCTAAGCTTATAGAGCAAAGTGGGGATTCTCAATGCAAACCTAATTATAGGGGAAGGGGTAGGTCTTATTTCTCCACAATGAAATGCTACAACTGTTAGAAATTGGGTCATCCTGCTTATAGGTGTCCCGAAAAGCCTAGTTCTTCCCATGGAGGTGAAAAGAGAGTGAATTATATTCAGGAGGAAGGAAGTAGTACAAGAACTCCAGCAATGAACCTAGCACCTGAAGATGGTGAGAGTCTAATGATGAGGAGAGTATTGATGCAAGAACCTCATAAGTGTGAAGTGTCTCAGAGAAGAGCATTGTTGAGGATAAAATGCAAAATCTTGGGTAAGGTATGTAAGGTGGTTATAGATTTAGGCTCCATAGATAATATTATCTCAGAGGAGGTAGTTAGCAAATTGACCCTACCTAGAATGAAGCACAGTGAACCCTACAAGGTAACCTGGTTAAACAAGGGGCAACATGTCCTAGTGAATGAACAAGCATTGGTAGACTTAAATATAGGTGAATACAAGGATAGGATACTTTGTGACATCCTTCCCATGGATTCTTGCCATCTACTATTGGGTAGACCTTGGCAATTTGATAGAAGGGCACACTATGATGGTGAAAAAAACACATATTCCTTTCAAAAGAATGGCATTGTCTACAAAATTCAGTCCCTTAGTGAAGAGACAGAGAACAACAAACCACAGGCACCTAAGGTGCTATTAGTCAATGAAAAAGAGTTCATCCAAACCATGAAAGAAGGAGATGGGATTGGTTATGCACTTGTAGTGAAACCTAAGGAGGATAAGAAAGAAAAACAAGTTGAGATCCCACAAGAAGTGCAGCAACTTCTTGATAACTTTAAGGGCATCATCAGTGATGGACAACCAGCAACATTATCTCCTCCTAGAGCCATTAGTCATCAAATTGACTTTATACCAAGAGCTTCTTTGCTAAACAAAGCAGCATACAAGATGACTCCTGAACAAAACAAAGAGGTAGCTAGATAGATTCAAGAGTTATTGGATCAAGGATTAATAAGAAAGAGTATAAGTCCTAGTGTCATGCCCACTATGTTAGCACCTAAGAAAGGGTGCACATGGAGACTATGCACAGACTCCAAAGCTATCAACAAGATCACAATAAGATATAAATTCCCTATTCCTAGGATAGAAGATTTGATGGATTGTTTAGGGGGAGTGAGGTATTTCTCCAAAATAGACTTAAAGAGTGGTTACCATCAGATAAGAATCAAAGAGGGTGATGAGTGGAAAACTACTTTCAAAACAAATGAGGGTCTTTATGAATGGTTGGTTATGACTTTTGGACTCTCTAATGCTCCCAATACCTTTATGAGGTTAATGAATGAAGTATTGTAGGATTTTCTTAGTAAGTTTGTGGTAGTCTACTTAGATGATATTCTCATTTTTAGTAAGACTAAAGAGGAGCATTTGAAACACTTAGCTATTGTTTTGCAAAGATTATCTAATGAGCAATTAACCATAAATCTTGAAAAATGTGATTTTACATAGCAAGAGCTAGTCTATCTTGGTTTTGTTGTGTCTAGTGGAGATCTTAAGATGGATCAATCTAAAGTTGCAGCCATAACAAGTTGGCCAACCCCACAATCAACCAGTAAAGTTAGGAGTTTTCATGGTCTAGCCCAGTTTTATAGGAAGTTTATCAGAGGTTTCAATGAAATTTGTGCACCCATGTTAGATACAATAAAAGGTGGTCATAAGGTCAAGTTTCAATGGACCGAAGCAGCTAATAAGGGGTTTGAGTTACTCAAAACTAGAGTTGCTACACAAGCAGTGTTAATGCTTCCTAGTTTTGATAAACTCTTTACCATAGAATGTGATGCCAGTCATCTTGCAGTAGGTGCAGTCTTGAGTCAAGATAATAGACCAGTTGCTTTCTTTAGTGAAAAACTGAATGATGCAATGAAAAAGTATTCATCTTATGATTTAGAGTTATATCCATTGGTGCAGGCACTCAGGAAGTGGAGGCATTATTTGCTTCCTAAGGAATTTGTTGTGTATACAGACAACCAAGCAGTCAGTTTCTTGAATTCTTAGGACAAACTCAACCATAGACATGTGAAATGGGTAGAGTACCTACAAGCATATACATTTACTCTTAAGCACAAGAAAGGGCAATGTAACAAAGTAGCTGATGCTTTAAGTAGGAGATTGTTGACTATCCAGGAGATCCAAGTTAAGAGTATTGGGATTGATTGCTTTCAAGATTTATATCCTAATGATGATGATTTTGCTGCTGCTTATAAAGTTTGTCTTGCTTTTGAGAATCATTTCCATAGTGAGTATGCTGACTATACATTGCAAAATGGTTTGTTATTCAGGGGAGGACAACTATGTGTTCCTAAAGGTTCCATGAGAGCAAATCTCATCCAAGAGAAACACAATGGGTGTTTGAGTGGCCATTTTGGTCTCAATAAGACCTTAGAGTTGGTTCAATGCTTTTATTACTGGCCTAAGATGTGGAGAGATGTTTGGAGGTATGTTGAACAATGCATGGTATGTAAGAAGGCCAAAGGTAATAGCACTAATGCTAGTTTATATCAGCCACTTCCCATTCCTTCTAGGCCATGGGAGTGCATCAGTATGGATTTTAGTGTAGGTTTACCAAAGACAAAAATAGGGCATGATAGTATCTTTGTGGTTGTTAACAGATCTAGTAAAATGGCTCACTTTATACCTTGCAAAACTACTAATGATGGTAGTCATATTGCTTTCCTTTTCTTTAAAGAAGTTGTCAGAATACATGGTTTGCTATCTAGCATTGTATCAAATAGAGATGTTAAGTTTTTGGGTCATTTTTGGAAGACTTTGTGGAAGAAATTGGGTACTAACTTGTCTTTTGTCTTAGCTTACCATCCATAGATAGATAGCCAAATAGAAGTGGTGAATTGAACATTGGGTAATCTACTCAGATGTCTCACCAAGGAGTATGGACAAAGCTAGGATCAGCTCATCCCACAGCCAGAGTTTGCCTACAATGATAGTGTAAACAGATCCACTGGTAAGAGTCCATTTCAGATTGTTTATGGTATGCACCCAAGAGGTGTTTTTGAGTTACATGATGTGACTAACTTGCAACATGTTAGTGGGACAGAAGAAGATATGGCACAATCTCTAAAAGAGATACATGAACATGTTAAGCAGTCTTTGCAAGACACCACAGCAAGAGTCAAGGCAAGGGTGGATGCTTCAAAGAGGGATGTCCAATTCTCAGTTGGAGATTTTGTGATGGTACATCTCAACAAGTGTAGATTACAAAAGGGAGTTCCTACCAAGTTATAGATGAGGCGAATTGGACCTTGCAGGATTTTGGCTAAGTATGGTCCAAATGCTTATAAAATTGATTTACCTGCTAATGTTTCCTTGTCTCCTATCTTTAATGTTGTAGATTTGGTACCTTTCAAGGGGCAGCCTCCAGAAAAGACTCAGAGAGCTTCAGACATTTCAAATTCCCTTTCTGATCTATCTATCCCCTCTTCTTCTTCTCCCATTCCTGAACAGGTACTTGATTCCAGAATCATCAAAAAGACTAGAAAGTATGACTACCTTGAGCATTTGATAAAGTGAAAAGATCAACCAGATTTTGAAGCCACTTGAATACCTGAAAGTGACTTCACCAAGGCTGGTATTCCTCTCTCTATTATACCCAAAGGAGTCACATGAATTCTTTGTCACTGGGGGAGTATGGTGCAGGAGCACCTAGCTTCATTCTCAGCTTCATTTTCATTATAGGTTTGATTTTTGTTAGTTTTAAGTTGGAAAGTTATCTAGGACTTTTTTGAAGTTGTCCTAGGTTGTTTGGATGAGTTTCAAACTCATTGTGTGGTTTTGGTTTCTTGTTTTCATCTTTTTGCTCAAAGTTGCCAGTTTGGTGTTGCCTAGCAAAATGATGGAAAAATGAGTTTTTTTTGTGGTTTTTGTTTTGAAAAGGTTTTAGACATTTTTTATTCTTGGGTTTTAGGTGTGAGAAGTTTTTTTAGGTGATGGTTAGTCTTGGAGGTCAATCTTGCATTTTCTAGGCACCAAAAGTTGTCATTTGGGCATCAAAATGTAAAAATTAAGTGCCCTTGGACATGTACCTATCTATACAAGAGGCTAACCAACTTGGAGAGGTATTTAATCTCCTTTTTTAACTATTTTAAGGGTTGATCATTCAAAGTTATGAAGCATTTTGCAAACTTGCACTAGTTTTACTTGGTTTTTCTCTAGTTTTTAACTCCATGTGAACAGTAGTCTGTACACTAGCTGTACTTGGCCATACTATTCTTGCATTTTCAGATTCTAATATGTTTTCTTAAGCTTTTCCCTTCAGTCACATCTGATTTTATCAAATTTTGAGTTTGTAGCAAAATTAGTTTGATTTGACAATTTCACTGCCTTGTTTAGGAATTGGCAAGGATGCTTGACCAACTTGGCTTCTTGGAGTCCTAAAATGTTCATGGCTTCCCAAGAACAAGTTGGTCAACTTGTAAAATATGTAAATACATGTTTTATTTTCAAGAATGTAGGTGTAAGGAGTTTTGTGGCCATTGAGCCTTAGGCAAGTGTGCCATTTGGCTAGGGTCTTGAAGAAATGTGATGCTTTGCTCTCCTATAGCAAGTGCATTTAATAGTTGAACAGACTTGTCTTGATGATTAAGTTTGTATGCCAAGTCAAAGAGGCTTTCTAAGCGATGAGGAGAATGTTTTCATGTTTAGTTTGTGAAAATAATGTAAAAGATAGTGAGTCATTGTTTTAGAGTCAATTTCCTTTCATTAGCCTACTCTCCATCATACATTGGATCTTGTAAGGTTGTTGTACCTCCTTCTAATTGCTTGAAAATAAGAACAAGGATTGATTTTGATGTTATCTATGGGTTTGAATTTGCCAAGATCAATCAATGATCTTTGAGGCAAGGTTGTAATGCCAATTGGCTATCATAGTCAACTAGGACTGAGTTTTACACTTTCTTTTGAAGTTATACATGTAATCTTCTCCTTCAAAATGACAGGTATGAAGCTCAATAAGGCATTGAAGATAGAGCCTTGTTAAGGAGTACAAAATAAACTTTTTGTGAAGAGTTCTTACAATGAAAGTGCAGGTCACAGTGAACAAAAAAATAGTGAAAGGAAAAAATGTAGTGACAGTTAGTTGACAACGGATAATCCAATGCTTTGTAATTTTCTTAATGCCTTTTGTGTAGGGCTAACATGATCCCTTTATTTTCACTAAATGATAGCCATGTTCACATGTTTTTTATTGCAATTGGTTCTCATGCAAAAGTTGTGTTTGTAAAAAGCAAGATTTAAAAGTTGTCAATGTTGCTCACTCCCTATGAGCATTTTTGTGAATTCTTGTTCTCTAACCCTTTGAGGGTGAAAAACTACTTAATTTTGGTCTAAATAGCATAAGACATGGGAGTAATGAGGTTTCATGGTTCCCTTTGAAGATTTACACTTTGCAAATTGATTCTTGCTTCCAAAACCCTTCCAAACCCTTCTTTTTCACCCATTTTTGGGATAGTCATGGAGAAGGCCTGAGAGACCCTAAGACTTTGAAAATATTCAATTTTTCCCAAAAGGGTATCCATAAATGTGAAGCTTTCAGTCTGGAAGTCCAATGCTTGAGCAGGGTGAGCACAAAACCTAAAATGGAGAGCTAATGCCTAGTAGCCCGTTTTAGGCCTAAAATCAAGTTTTTGTCAAATCAGGTAGGCAAGTGAAGGTTGCAAAGTATGAAATCCAACAAATCAAGTTGAAATAGGTTAACCTAACATGAATTCAACCTATTTGGTGAGTTTGGCTTCATAAGTTGGTTTTGAAGCACTTGAAGGGATGTCTACAACTAGGGAGCTGGAGCCTTTGAGTAGCCAAGAAGAGTTTGACATAGGGAGGTGGAGCAAGGTGAGTTGTTAGACTACCTTTGAGCTATTTGTACTCTATCCTTTGGGACTACACCTCAAAACAGTAAGGATCTATCACTTAGCAAACATACTAGCCACTTAACAACCACCTAGCACTATCCTCCCTATCAAGGAGAGGCCTAGAGAGGGGAGAGAGAGAGAACAAATAAAGAGAAGGGAGGGAGAGTAATAGGTATAGAGTTTATGGGAGATAAAGAGGTGATGAGAGAGATAAGCAAAGGAGAGAGTTCATAAAGGGAGATGGGTAAGATGCAATGGAGAGAGTGAGGTGGAGAGGAAGGGAGAGAAGTAGAGAGGGGATAGATAAATTGATGAGATATGTAGAGGGTGGGAGAGGTTAAATACCTAGATGGGAGAGAGAAGGGAGAGATAGATGGAGGGGCATAGAGATAGGTGCCTAATGAGACATAGATGTAGAGATATAGAGGTGGAGAGGTGGAGAGAGAATGAGGGAGAAACCTAGAAATTTTTGAAAGGGAGGGAGTGAAAGTAGGAGGGAGAGGTGATGACCTAGACAATAGAGAGAGGGAATAGATAAAAGAGCAAAGAGATGAGTATGACGGAATGGATGGAGAGGTAGACATGGAGGGAGTCAAAGACATAGGGAATGAGGAGATAGATAGGGGTGTGTGTGTGTGTGTGTGTGTGTGTGTGTGTGTGAGAGAGAGAGAGAGAGAGAGAGAGAGAGGGAGAGTTCATAAATGGATAGGGGGAAGGGGGGATGGAGAGAAAGGTGGAGATAGAAGTAGAGAACTAGAGCGTGGGCAATTAGATAGGTGAGAAACCTAAAGGAGGAGAGAGAGGTGGGTAGTAATATAAGGAGGGAGGGAGGGTGAGACCTAGATATGGGGAGAGAGAGAATAGAAGAGATAGGCATTAACCAAGAGAATGGACAGGGAGAGGAAAATAATATTAAGAGAATGATAGAGAAGAAGAGAAAGGGAAGGAGTCAAGGATACAAATGTGATTAAGGAATGAAAGGTAGAGAGGGTGGGATATACCTAGAGAGCAGAGAGAGAAGTGAGAGAGATAAGAGTAGGAGAGAGATATAGAGATAAGAAATGCTAATAGGAGCATGCTGATTATTGAAATTTGACTAAGTCTGAAATTTTATATGATCCTCTAAAAACTAGAATCTACATTATAACTCCTATAGAGCTGAAACCACTCTCAAATGTTATATTTCATGTATATATTCTCTTGTCGAGTTCGTATAACTTGTACCCAAGATGAATTGCCAAAATGAATAATTGGATAATGCAGAGCATTTGGCGCATGCCAAATTTGGTGCTCGCCAAATGCAAATAATTGACTTTTCACATTTGGCAAGCGCCAAATTTGGCGCATGCCAAACGTGAAAATTCAAAATTTTGAATTTGGCGAGCGCCAAATGCCAAATAGTTTTCATTGGAAAATACCAACCCTTTGGGTTGGATTATCCTTGGGCATCCAACCCAAAGGTTTGGATGACCTTTTCATGTCAATGACGCGTTTTTATGAAAAGATAAAAAGTGGCACCTTTTTGGTACCACAACTTGGTGCATATACCCGCATGCAGTATAGCATCTGATCACCAGACCAAAACCAATAGACCAAATATGAGTATAAGTATTATGAACAAGATGGTTCCATCATCAAACTATACCGGAGCCTACCAGATCATGCTGGATCCAAGTTAACCAAAAATCACTCAACCTACCAGGACTAGAAGGGTTTGATTAAAGCATCCAAATAGCTAGTGTTGGAATCAATGGCAAAACACCAATGCAACACATAATCAATTCCACCAAATGGCCAACATCTTCTACTTGAGTTAGTTTTGTAAGATTCTCTAGTTGGTGTTTGAGATATATATTATTTAAAGTTGAAAATCTATAAATACATCTCTCTTGTCAACATCTAGTGTATACAAGACCTTCAGCAATGTGAGATACTTTGATTACTATATAACAATCTTAGAAAATATAACAAATATTTGGCAACCTAAAGCTATCTAACTTATGTCAAAATTATCGTTGAAATATTTTAAAATTAGCTTCAAGCATTTAATTTTGGTTTTGTATGTTTTTGAAATTTCTTTGTATAGCTGAATTGATCCCCATTGGAGTTGCATGCTCACATGTTTCTAGTACACATTTTATTGATCTTGAACCTTTATTTTAGAGATTTGATTCAATGCTTCCATTAGATGGTTAATTGTATGTCCCACTTGATTGTAGATGAAGTCGGTGTCTTTCTTTTCTTTCAAAATGAGAAAGCTCTTTAGATGTTCATTGATGAACATTTCTAATCATATTTTGTTCATCTCTATTTTAATTTTTTTATTCTTGTATTGTTACTTTTTCCTTTCTTCTAACATTTCTTTCTCTTCCAACTTCATTATTTCTTATTCTTTGTTCTTCCCTTTCAACTTCTCTCATCTCTTCCCATTGTCCTTTTTGATATTCTCTTTGATACTCTTTATGAGATTCTTTATGATATTTTCTTCTTTGTTGCCCTAATTAAAAATTCAATCTTGGTTGCACCATATCTATTAAAAAATCATATTTGACATAAAGTAATCATGTTATTCTCAGAGCATTGTTCGAGTTCGGAGAGTCGAATGCAAGACCAATGGGGAGCAAACCCACCACCCAAGCCATCTCTCCTTCCCAAGATAACTAATATTAAATTATTATAAATATATGATTATGTTATTAAGATTTAATATATTCTTGTTATTATATTTCTATATTCTATTAAAATATTTAAAAAAGAAAGAAATTAGTACAATTTTCATTTTTTTTTTTGAAAAGAAGGGTGTAAAATTTTTTTTCAGTTGAAATCAAAAGGCCCAAGGCTAGACCAAGAACACCTAATAGTCCACAAACCGAGGTTACAGAAGAATCCCACCAAAAAATCAAATGCACAATTTTATCCTCCCTAATTAACTTTTCCAAAGGCTTGGTATACTCGGACCCCAAGAGACAGTAATCATCCACATCCCACATATCCAATTTCTCTGAAGCCCATTTTTCCACACAATTTGCCACTTTGTTCCATTCAAGAGTAATATTGTAGAAAGAAATATCATCCAAAGAAAAGCACAAATTTGAGATTTTCTTTAACACTACAGCTAAATGCAAATTAGCTTCACTTAAATGTTGCAGATTCAGCACATCAATCACAATTTGAGAATCAGATTTGCAAACGATCTTCTTCCAACCAAGAGAACAACCTTTTTCTATAGCACAAAAAATAGTTATAGCCTCCATAATATTATTAGAGTGATGACTCTTATAAGTAGCGAAGAAGAACACATCACTTCCATCCCTATCCCTAACAATACCACCAATGCTAGCATGTCCAAGATTCTACCTAGAAGAGCCATCAATGTTAATTTTTAAAGTTCCCTTGAGAGTAGGAAGCCATCTCCCATCTATATGAATCTTTTGTTTGGTCTATCTCAATCAGTATGCAAAAATTCTACCAAAATTTTACCTAATTAACCTTGTTCAACTCTTTGGTGTACCCATTGCAAAAGAAGGTGCAAATTCTAGAAAATAAACTTAATAAATAAATATTAAATTGTGTTTTAAATAACATAAATTTAAAATAGTAGCAAACAATAAAATGTAAAAAGAATCTTTGGAAACTATATGTATTGAATAAGTACAAAATTATATTTAAAATATAACAAATCGAAATTACTAACAAACAAAATCATCGTAAAAATATGTGGAAAATAAACCTATTAAACAAGTCCAATATTCTATTTAAAATATAATGAAACATCAGTATGCAAAAATTATATTGATAAATATAATAAAAAATAAGTCATAAGTATGCAAAAGTTATACAAATATTTTACCTAATTAACCTTCCTCAACTCTTCGGTGTACCCATTGCATAGGAAGATCCAAATGCTAGTAAATAAAGTTAATAAATAAATATAAAATTATATTTAAAATTTTAAATACTAATAAACAATAAAATGTCAAAAGAATCATTGGAAAATATACGTATTGGATAAGTACAAAATTATATTTAAAATATAATAAATCAAAATTACTAACAAACAAAACCATCATATAAATATTTGGAAAATAAACTTATTAAATAAATACCATATTCTATTTAAAATATAATGAAACAAAATACTTACAAATAAAAAGAAAAAAGTCTCTGGATAATAAATGTACACAAACAAACAAAGTGTCAAAAGAATCTTTGGACCTAGGTTTGGACATACATATCACAAGTAATATTATATAAAATTATCTTTGGTAAGATGTGAATGACTAGACCAAGACACGTGCACTACATTCAAAACTCTTTATTATAAAACTTCTACAATGTGTCCAACAACTTGCTTCAGAAAAAAATAGATGTGAATGATTATTCCAACATGTGGGAGTGCATTCAAAACTCTTTATTATAAAACACATATAATGTATTCAACAATTTTCCCTATAAAAGTAATGCCCCATGAAAAGGATGTCAATGATTAGTCCAACACGTGGGCAATGCATTCATAACTCTTTATTATATATATATAGACACTAAAAAATGGTCAACGCCTATGTCTCCCCTTTTAAACATGTTTTCCTGTCATGTGTTTGGTCTTTACCATTAGTCGATCTTATGTCATTCTTTTGTCCTCTAATTTAATTATTTCCTATACATTTATTATTATTTTGATGTAAATCACCCTTCTTGATGTTCTTGATTAAGCAATTTTGTTGATTACTCAATGTCATGATTATTGAGGTCAATTTGTCCCAATTTCATAATCTTTGATATCAATTTGTCCCAATTTTGGTCTCATGATATCAATTTGTCCCTATTTCAAGTCTAATGATATCATTTTGTCCCCACTTTGGTCCTACAATATTAATTTGTTGCAATTTCATATTGGATGATATTAATTTATCTCAATTTTGGTCCCATGATATCAATTTCATGCCAATTTTGTCCTATGGGATCAATTTGACCTAATTCCCTCTTAGGGTTAATAATTATTTAATTATTATACCTCCTCTTATTCTATCCCTCTTAGGGTTAATAATTATTTAATTATTATACCTCATCTTATTCTAACACATCCCTCTTGGATAAATAAATTTATTCTTTATTTATCCCTAATTTGATGAGTCACAATTGAATCAATATTTAATAGGCTTATTCCAATTTTGAGTGAATTATTAAATAAAAATTTATTAATTTAACCTCCATTTATAATCCCACTTCCAACTCACCTTATCTCTTCCACTTTCCCTAATTTGCATCACTTAAGTCCACTTACCTTTTGTAGCATCATAAATTGTGACCCTTGCAATTTTCGACCACATTAGGGTCTTTACGTTGGCGAATCGAATCCCCAAGCTTGATCGGAGACCCAAGACTTTCTCAATCCCTAAAAACTACACTTTTCCACAATTCGCACTACCCAGAACCTGCTTTCTGTCTTTGATAAGGGTAGGACAATGGCATGGGGGCATGGCGCCCCTATCTTTGCCCTATTTTGGGGCCCCCTTTGTCCCATCTTTGCATTGAACTTTACAATTGAAGTAGGAAAATTTTCCCTAGGTCGGCCTATGATGAAAAATCAGCCCAATAACTCTAATTGATGAATATATATGTCGCATTTACCCTCCCATTTGCATAAGGTAAAAATTTGCATAAGTGGGAATTCAATTGATCAAGAATTCAAGCACATTCAACAATTCAAGCATCCTTCTAAGAATTGAGCATTCTCAAGTTTCCCTTCAGGCTAGGTCTTGCATCCAGGTCAAGGATTTTACCGTTGAAGAGGAGATGTTTTCATCATTCAATTCCACACAAGCAATTCTATCTACATTTCAATTACATCCTCCCTTGAGGTTAATTATATTTTAGTCTTTCGTTTACATTTACTTGCAAGTACTTTATTTCATCATTTGGTTAATTCCAAAATTGGGGTTTGACCTAAAGGAAATCCCCCAATCCCAAAACCTTTTCCTCTCTTTTTTGTGTTTAGGATGCAGGTGCGCGGCTGCTCTTGCAGATTTGGACTCCATTTGTAGAGGCAAAAAAACCTTTTTCATTTCACAGATTTTTCAGAGGACCGTGTGCACTTTCAATATGACCCTGATGACTTTTTCTCAAATTCGCAAGGTAGATTTCAAGTTATAATTAGTTCTTTTCTACTTTTACACTTAGTCTTCAAAAATTTAATTCAAACAATATTTTTCATTCTAAAAGAGGGGTTAGCTTTTCATTTCCACATCATTATCAATTCATTTAGCATTCAATCTCTTTCCTAAGATATTGGATCTAGTGAATTCCCCCGCTCTTTTAAATGTAATGTGTGTGAGGTGGTTGAAGAGAAATCCATAGTGAAACTTTCATCTCTTCTTGAAGAGAAGAAAATATTTCCTCTTGATCTTCTCATCCATTCATTTCACCCACATTACATTTTGGTGAACCTGACATCTTGCATGCTTTACTTTGAAAATAACATTGTTTGTCAAATTCAATTTCTTTAATGTCTTGTTCAATTTGCAAGTTAAATTCACAAAGATAAGAGGCTAATTGTCCAAACCCTCATTTTCAAAAATCATCTTGAACTTGTGCAAAAAATAAATTTCCATTTAATTTTCAGATTTGTGACTTTTTTTAGACTTATCCTCTTTCCTAAAATTAAAATTTTCAATTTCCCTCCTTTTTCAAAATTTAAATTTCAAAAATTAAGTGCTTAGGTCCTAAAACCCTAATTTTTAAATTTAATTGGATTTTACGCAAATTTCAACCAATTTCGATCAATTTCAGCTTTCTAAACATTTTTCAAGGTGTCCCTATCCATTAGGTTTGACCTCTTTCAAATTTGCAATTCAATTCCTCTTTTTTCTCAAAACTTTAATAGGGTCCTATTTTTATATTCAAATCTTCGTTTTGCCTATCTAGAGATCGCAAAATCCACCAATTTTTTGGGGTTAGCTTTAAAATCATCGTAACTTTTGTCTCTGAAAAGTTTCAAAATTTTTGGAAAGACTGTGTGCACTTCAACACGGTCCCTGACTTTTTTTCCCAAAGTTTTGAGAGACTGTTATGACTATATTTAATAGCTTAAATCCAGAAAATTGGCCAATTTTGTTGATTTTTGATCCCTCTAAAATAAAAAATACCTTCAAAATTCAACATTTCAAATTTCAAGGAAAATTTTAAAATTCAGTAGTTAAATATAATCTACCTTGATTTTAAAAATTCTGATTTTGTCAATTTTAGGGTTAAGTGGTATCCCATTGGCCCTAATTTTAAAATCTCAAGTTCCTTTCATTCATCATAAAATTATTCTTTATTTTTGGAAATTGTGTCATTTCTCCTTTCAACAAAGTTCAAATTGTCTAATCATTATTTTCTTAAATTTTGCATTATTCAATCTTTGCAAACTTTGTTCCTATCATTCAAAACTCAAATTCAAAATTTCAAATTTTCCCTCTAGTGCATGAGTTTTACCACTATTATTCCTACCTATACTATCCCCATTAGATGAAGCATTAGATTTAAGGCTTCCCGAGGTTTAATTACCTAGGAGATAAAACCTAATTTAGGTGACTTCTTTCATGTAGATAATGCTAATTCTTCCCATTCTAATCATGTCCCTATCTATCCAGTTGATGAATCCCATGGTGATGAAGAAGCTTTGACTATAGTTTCCATAGATCAACTTTTAAAATTAGACAATCAATTTGATAAATTCCAACAATGGATGTCCCAAGAATACCCTAATAGTTAAGCTCTTCCATTAATTGAAGGCCTTAAACGTATGATTCAAAGTGATAAGAATGGAATTGATATATTGCATGGCATTGCCCATATTGTTGACTCTAATGTCATGCCTATAAATAGTTGTGTCGAAACCCTAGGTTATTCACAACCTTCAACACAATTCAATCCTTCTATTCCTTTGACTACTCCTATGACTAGTGTTCCTACTTTTACCTCAAACATCATGGTTACATCAACTCAAAATATTCCCTACAACGATTAGTCATGGAGCCAATCCCTTTACTTCATTTAATCTTCCATCTTTACCTATGTCTTCAATAAGCATTCCTATTATCCCTCAACCAATTAATGTGACACAAGGGGGTAATTCATTCTACAATTTTATTCCTCCTTTAAGTGTCCCATTTCCTACTCAATCATCACCTATGCCTGCTTATCATAATGTCCCACCACCATATTCTAAATCCATTCCTTTTTTCAATAATATCACACCACCTTCTCAATCAACCATGTCTAACATCAATTCTTATACCGAAGCAACCATTAACAATCTTGCTCGAACGCATTTCAAATATTTCAAACCTTATGTACCAACTTTTCTTATGATCAAAGACTGCTTGCAAAACTATTTACAAGAACACTAAGAGATAAGGATTTATAGTGGAATTTCTCTTTCCCTTCTTATTCTATCACTTCTTTTCAACAATTAGCAAATGATTTCATTCAACAATTTCAAAACAACATTGGTCCTAAAATCACTTTGACTGATTTAATGCATTGTAAACAAGGTGTTAAAGAAAAGGTGACTGATTTCATTGGTAGATATAAGCATTTGTGTGCTCAAATCTATTTTCCTATACCTAATAATGATATTCAAAGAATTTTCAATTATAATTTGCAAAAAGATATTAGGAAAAATTTTCTTTTGTCTGAGTTTACTTCCTTTCTGCAGTTGTGTGCAACACTCCACAATTATCAACTGGTTGTGAGTCAAATGGAACAATATACTCCTATAGGTCTGAGTGATAAGGGGGGCAGTGTTCAACAACTGTTTGAGAAGTTCAAACCAACAAAAGGCTTCATCGAATTCAACGATACAATCAACAATAACAATGTGAATCCTACAATAGGTGTGCCTCCTATTTCCAAAATTTACAAAAGAGAAAGACAATTTACTCCTTTGAACAAATATTTACATAGTATTATGTCTCAGTTGTTATAAACAAATGGTATCAAACTTCCTTCTATAAAACAAATTGATCCATCTAACCTAGCATCCTATTACTCTGATAACAATTCCTTTTGGCAATTTCATCATTAGCCTGGTCATGATACTAAGAAATGTTCTGCATTGAAAAGTAAGCTTCAAGGTTTGATTAGTAATAATAACATATGTGTGGCAAGTGTGAATGATAAGGGAAAAAATCAGTAGCTCCTCCTAATAAAAATGTTAATATTTTCACTAATCCTTTGCCTTCTCATACCTCTAATATGATTGAGACTTAACATACCTCTTTCTCTCCTTCTGGTCTCGCTACCTTTAGCTCTAATATATTTCTTTTGGCCTAAACAATTTCAATCTCTTCCTCCAAGGACTGATGCTCTTTTCCAATCTTATTAAAAATAGAAAAAATATACATATGATCTTATCCTTAAGTCAAGCTAGATCCCTGACACTTGATAGTCCTATCATTCTTGAAGATGAAGTTCTTCCCCTAACGGATAGAAATAATCTTCCTCCTAAGAAAGACCCTCAACATATTCCTATGCATGTAACTATGCCTTCTTCTAAGAATAAAAACAATATTCCTTCTAAGGTTAGACCTATACCACTTCCCCATGATGGACCCAGTCTCCTTCCTACACCTAATATTACTCCTTTATATGGTCCAGTTCCACCTCCTTCCTCTTATAAAGAGAAGAGGCCTCCCTCTCCTCTTGTTCAACCTAAAATACCTCAACCTAAACCTTCAACTATCAAAGAGGAGAATATTCCTCCTTCAACAAATGTTCCTCCTTCTTCTCAGCCTTTCGCTAGGACTTGACAAAATTGTTGTGTGAGAGACCACCAACAAAGAAGTTGTGCTCAAGCTCATGAAAAACCCTTTCAAGTACTTGAAAGTACTTTCCTTCATCATTTGGTTAATTCCAAATTCATTTGGCAGATTTTTTGTAGGATCGTGTGCACTTTCAACATGGTCCCGATGAATTTTTCTCAAATTTGTAGGGTAGTTTTGTCTCGACATATTATAACCAGATCCAGGTGCACAACTTCATCCCATGCTTCTATTTCAAGTTATAATCAGTTTTTAGCTACTTTTACACTTAGTATTGAAACACTTCATTGAAATAACATTTTACATTCTAAAAGAGGGGTTAGTTTTTCATTTCCAAATCATTATCAATTCATTTAGCATTCAATTTATTTCCTAAGTGAATTCCCCCCCTATTTTAAGTGTAATTTCTTTGAGGTGGTTGAAGGGAAATCCATAGTGAAACTTTCATCTCTCCTTTGAGAGAAGAACAAATTTCCTCTTAATCTTCTCATCCATTCATTTCACCCACATTACACCTTTTATTGTGCTTTTTACTTAAACAAATGATGTGTTTCCCATTTCTCTCCACTTGGAAATGAGACCTTTCCCATTTTCATTCCACTTAACTCCTCCTCACCCTCAATCATGATCATCAATTGTCATTCCATCTTGTTCATCCTTTTGATTTTGAATCCTATAAATTGAGTTTTTTTTGCTTATTTTTTAGTAACCTCATGATCATGTCATTTAAATCACTTTGCATTTTCTCATTTTTGCACTCATACTATTGAGAGATACACACCATTAGATGAGAAAGAAATAACAATTAAGCCATGTCAAAGGAATGCATCTTGGTAATATTATTTCATGTTTATTTTGTATTTCATTTTGATATATTTGTTGATTTGATTAGGATTAGTTTTCATGTTATTTAAGCTTTGTGGTTAGCTATTGATATCATATGTGTTTCTAATTGATTTCCTAGTTGACAATAAAACATATACCATGTACCTATCCAACAACTTGATTTAGAAAAAATATGCTCCAGTAAAAAAGATGTGAATTATTAGTCCAACTCGTGGGCAGTGCATTGGAAACTCTTTATTATAAAGCATATACACTATATTGAACAACTTCCTTTAAAAAAAATATGTCTTAGTGAAAAAGATGTGAATGAATAGTCTGACACCTGGGAGTGCATTCAATACTCTTTATTATAAAACATATACAATATAGCCAAGACTTCCTTTAGAAAAAATATGTCCTCGTGAAAAAGATGCGAATTATTAGTCTAACCAATGGTAGTGCAATCAAAACTCGAATTTAAAACACATCAAAAAACACATTTCTATGGATAAAAAGATACTCTAGTGAAAATGATGCAGAGCATCTACATACACACCCAGTTAGGGGAGATATTTCTCCTAACTCACCTATTCAAATTTGTGATTACTCTTCACAAAGCTACAAGAGCTTCAAAAGGTTACTACGTGCTCATAAGGCTACAACACCCCAAGAATAGACTTATTCCCCAAACCTTCTCTAATCATTGAAATACATCAGAATAGACTCATTCAAGTTGCCCATGACCAATTTGAGACTCTCCAACTACTAGGTCACACCAAACTCTCAAAACCCCACTCACACAAAATCAACTCCTAATAGGTCTCCAAACTATCCATAAGCACAAATCATATAGTCAAAAGGATGTTCACCAACCTAGGGGACATCAAGATGATTTTGAAATGACTCCTGATCATAGAAAAACTATTCTTGATTCTCCCTTCCACCATAAAGGTAAAAAGAAAACCTAATGCTGCAATACTGTCTCTTTATGAGAGTCATGAATAATTAGATCAATCACCCTTCCATGAACCTCTCCTTCCTCACAACACTCTTAGACATTAACATTGATGACAATGGAAATCCCTACACCTCCTTGTGACACCAAACTCAATACCAAACTCATTCCCCATTGTCAAACTGTGATAGTCAATGCTCATTCTCTGAGTCAGTCATAAATCATTATAGTTAGTTTGGTTCTTTTGGGTACAAATTACTTGGGATATGTTTGGGACACCTCCACACACCCTTCTAGGCCTCAACCTTGCATTCACACTCTTTCCACACCATCGGCTTGTTGTCTCATCAAACTAAGACACAAAAGATTAGAGATTTCCACCAGAGTAGTACGTGCTTTCCATATCATGGATCCATGTAGAGCATAAGACATAAAGGTACACATATACGAAGGCTTTTCCACCCATTGGAGTTATTATTTAACATGGAAACAAAACAAAACCATTATTGTACAGTATCAGGCTACCCTAGGTTAGGGTATTAACAACTTTTACAAAAATTGGTATATCTCTGTCAAAACCGATTGAAATTAAATGAAACCAAAATCAAATCACAGAAAATTTATTCCCTCATCATATCCAATGGATTTTGAAAGCAAATGAGAAGGTTTTTACAATGAGAAATGCTAACGAATAGACTGCTACGTTTGAGAAACTCAAAAGATGTAGGAAAGACAATGATATTTCTTCTTTTTTTCATACATAATATTTCATCAATCCCTGCATTCCCCAAGAATAGGCTTAATTAAAGGCCACTCAGGCCTCTCCCAACGGCTACAACTATTTTTTAAAGCTTTCCTAACAAAATGCATTTAACTACTAATGTTGCACCAAAAAAATGTATTGACAATTTCTTGTCAATAATGAGAACTTTAGGACATCTTTTACATTTTGATGTGTAATGACTCCAAACTTTGTATAGGTTCTTCAAATGACTTTAGCATGTTTAAATCATAAACACCACCTTTATTACATCAACACAATTCCATGAAAGGCTTATTTACATTTTGAACTCTTTTATGACAACATAAGTAATTTTGGACTAATGACACCAAATGACCTCTAAACACACAAACCTAATAAAAATCCATTCTAAATGGTTTAATATACCCTATTCATGACTTTACTACATATTAAAACTTGAAAGATTCAAACTTGGCCTCATTGAGGCATGATGGCCTATTAGGTGCTCATGCACCAGAAAGATATGTAAATGATTAGTCCAACACGTGAGAGTGCATTCAAAACTCTTTATTATAAAATATATATAATATATCCAATAATAAAATTTAGAAAAAATTTATATCTGGTGAAAAAGATGTGAATTCTTAGTCTAACTTGTAGGTAGCCCATTCAAAACTATTTATCATAAAACATATACGGTATATCCAACAACATGCTTTAGAAGAAATATGTCCTAGTAAAAAAGATGCAAATACTTAGTCCAACTTGCAGACAATCCATTCAAAACTCTTTATTATAAAGCATATACAATATATCCAACAACTTGTTTATCCCAGAACTTGCTTATTATAAAGATGTGAAGGATTAGTCCAACATGTGGGGAGTGCATTCTAAAGTCTTTGTTATAAATCATCTACAAGATATCCAAGAACAATCTCCAAGAAAAATATAACCTAGTAAAAAAAATGTGAATGATTAGTCCAACACATGCAAATATAAAACCTATATACTACTTCCCCCCCCCAAAAAAAAACCTAATGAAAGAGATAGAGATGTGTATGGTTGGTTAGTCCAACTTATAGACAGTGCAGTCAAAACCATTTATTCCTATGGTGGCACCACGGGGTAGAAGATCGCGTTTCCAGATGCATGGATTCTTCAACGTAATTACGTAGGGTAGAAGATCGCGTTTCCAGATGCATGGATTCTTCAACGTAATTACGTAGGGTAGAAGATCGCGTTTCCAGATGCATGGATTCTTCAACGTAATTACGTAGTTAGTGTGACTACGAATCATATAAAAGGGACACTAGTTGATGTCCTCCATATCAAATTATATTTCTCATTGCCTGCGTTATAATTCTGATAGGTTTCCTGTGGTCGGGAACAAATTAAAATAAGAATGGCTTCCTCTGACTCTTTGAGTAGTCCATTCCAGACTGCTTTTGATTTTGTTTCTGTGGAGAGTGTGCAGGAGCTTGCACTAAACAAACCCAATGACATTCCCAAGAGATACATCAGATCAGAAGAAGAAAGGCCGTCTTCAACACCACTTTCTTCTCTCTTGACAGTTCCTGTAATCGACGTGGAAAAGCTTCTCTTGCCCTCTGACAACCATGAAAGACGCAAGGAGATGGGCATTCTTTCTAAGGCCTGCATAGAGTGGGGTTTCTTTCAGGTACCATAAAATTCTTTCAGAATATATAATTAGCAGTCATAGATTTCTGTTATTTGGGGAAAAGGATTAAATCACACATTAAGTTTACACTTCTAAAGTTAAACATTCAGAATTGAGTGACATTTTCCAAATTTAATATGTTGCTTAAGCTATGTGGTCACACTAACACTCAGAAATGACTAACATTCTCTAGACTTAATATGTTGCTTAGTGTGTAGGGTTTAAAACTAACCGTATTTGAATTCGTAGTTGTGCTAATTGTGTAATGATCCTCAGATTGTGAACCATGGAATTCCACATTCTTTGGTAGATCGCATGAGAGGAGTGACAAATGAATTCTTTAGTCTTTCCTTAGAAGAGAAGAAAAAGTATGCTCCACAAGCAGGAGATTCTCAAGGCTATGGTAATATGTTTGTGGTTGATGAAGATCAAAAGTTGGATTGGGGCGACTCCATAGCTTTGGCTCTTATGCCTAAGAAACTTGTCAAGTTATCTCTGTGGCCAACAACACCATCGGATTACAGGTACTTGGCTGACTAAAAGTTTATAGCTTTCTAAATTTCTTCCTATTATTGTGGATTACAGGTATTGAGTTCGCTACAAGGATTGCCTTAGGTCCAAACTGATAGTTTAACCTTAGACCATACCTTGGGGAAAAGAAAATGTTCATTGAAGAACTTATGAACACCATGCCATAATCATGTTTCCAAATGTTGGCTTCTTGTAGGTTCCCACAAGTCACACATGTGACATGAGTTAACTAGGAAGCTTCAATTGTTGATATCATGCAAGTCAATCCCAAGCAGACTCAAACATAGAATTGGGGTCTATCACTACTACGATGCAAAGCCTTGACTATGCTACCGAGCAATGTTTCTCTCCGAATCACATAAATCAACCAATTCACCCAAGTTATCTAGGCATGGTTAGTCTCTAAGGTCGCTTAGGTTAGTCTTGGGCTGAAGCCTATCGTCAACATTGACCATGGCTCCAACCTTAAGATAATTTCAAGCCCCAAACCAACCTGACCATCATTGTAGTTCTACAACACCATGCCAATACCATGCTTGTAGGTAATGGTGTTCCTTAGATCACACAATTCACCATGATTCTAGCATTCTCTTCATTTGATTGATCATGCAAATATTGTCATTAGCAAGTGCTCAAGAAAAATATTAATCAATTTTATTTTTTTAATTCTCTTTAAAGTGGTTTTTAATATTTTTTTCCTTTAGAATTTCCCTATATTTTTTCAAGGTGATTTTATTTTAGAAGAACACAATATTATCTAGTTTAGAAAATTCCTAACAATTGCACTTTCCCAATCCATTAGACTATTGTGAGAAGTCTACATTTGTTATAATTCCATAATTATAACTCTAGAATGAATTTTTCTCTTTCCTCCATTATTAATTGAAAACTTATTTTTGTATTTAGCTTTATTGAATTAATGATTTTCCTTGCATTATCATGTTAATTGTTGATATCACAACCAACATTCTGCCAAAATTTGGTGAGGATTGTAATTGTGTGGTAGCTTTTGTTTATTTAGTAATTATTTAGCAAATTTTAAATCTATATATGCTTATAGGGTTATTTTTCAATATTAAAGATTTAATAATTAAAGTTAATATATATTAGTTAGAAAATAATAATTATTTATTACTTTTATATGTATATGAGGTGTAAATTTATTATTTGAAAATTAAATATTTGTATATTTAAGTACAATAGATATACTTAAATTTAGTAAATGCCACTTTTATTTAATATTTTTCTTCTTCTTAGGGTTGCATTCTTGGAATGGTGTAACTTCATATTTTCTAAGCCAACATTTTTAAAATAAAATTTGAGTTGTTTATAATAAACTTTCACTAATTAAATATCAAACCATAACCTAAAAAACATAATGATTTATAATAAAGTCCTTTTGTTAATACTTATAATCACCACCTAATGAGTTTTTAATATGTTATTGTAGAAATACACTACAAAGTTACACAACTGAAGTGGAAAGGGTTGCTCAGATGATCCTTAGTATATTTGCTGAAAACTTACAATTAAAAAATGATTATTTTAAAGAAAAGTTTGGAGAAGATCCAATGGTGGCAGTAAGGATGAATTTATATCCACCTTGCCCTAGGCCTGATCTAGTGTTGGGGTTAAGCCCTCATTTAGATGGAGCTGCCATAACACTTTTACTTCAAGATGAACACATAGAAGGCCTTCAGGTTCGCAAGAACAACAAATGGGTTCCTATTCAACCCATTCCTTATGCCCTTGTTGTTAATATTGGTGACCTAATAGAGGTAAATGCTATGTAAGTTTGGCTATTGATTAAGCTATGTCTAGTATAAATAATTTATAAAATATAACATGTGACATTTTAATTTTTTTATAGGTGATGACAAATGGAATCTATAAGAGTATAGAACATCGTGCGGTGACAAACAAAGAGAGGACAAGGTTATCCATTGCTATGTTTTATTTCCCAGGCCTAGATGATGAAGTGGCTCCTGCAAGCAACCTTGTCGATGAAGAACACCCTTCGCTATATGGGAAGTTCAAGCAAAAAGAATATATGCACTATTACACAAATACAAAACTAAATGGAAAAAAGTCATTGGCTAACTTTTCCAAAATATGTGAATAGTATTCAATATCACTAGTTAGTGTGGTAAGAAATAAATAAATATATGAAAAATAATACTTGGAATAGATGGTAATTCCATTTATGTACAAAAATATTAAGGAAAACAATAATCATGATGTGTTTCCTTTAGTTTTTAGGATATATTTTGTTATAATTGCAATATAAAATACATGATTTTATATGATGTTATAAATGTTATCATGAATATGAGGAAAATACATGCTCCTAGAGTACATATGAGTTATTTATTTCTCTCAAATTTCTTATCTATGAATACTATGCTTGGTAACCTCCAATGATGTATATATAACATTTTTCTTAGTAATATTATAATTAAATATTAATTTTTTTTGAAATATATTGTTCTTTAAATTTTTCTAATTTAATTTTATGTGTTCATGTTTTTTTTATTACTAATTCAAGATTTCTTTTATTCTTATTTATGTTATTTCCCTCTTTAAGATGTTGAGGGAAAAACTCCAAAGGTAGAGTGCACCAAGTTAATATGAAATTGTAGGAGAAAAGAGATTCCTAAATACAAAATTAATGACTATTTAAGTTGCATTATTAATTTTACCTTATGAGTGATAGTGATGCATTATATCTTAATTCATCAACCTTCATTGGTGTAGTGTATTTTTGTGCTTTATGGTGGATCCTTGGTTGTTGTATTTTTAAATTAATACTTAGTTAATTTGGTCAAAAAAATTCATGATTTTTGGTTATTTTTATTCACTATTGATCCTTAGAACTAAGCATGACATTAATGAGAACCACCTTTTATGCTAATGATTGAAATTCGCAAATTTTTATTTGTGATCTCCATTAATTAAATAAAACTAATAATTAAAAGTGTTTTAATATTGGTCATGTTTAAGAAATAGACATTATTTTAATTAAAATATAATTTAATATTTTAATTATTCTAGATTTTTAGGTCCTTGGCTAGGAGCATATTATAGTTTGATTCTATGTATACTTACATAGGGTTTATATTCTCAAGTCATGGTCTCCTCTTGTACAATTACTTCGTTAAATGGAGAAAGTTTCATCATTTATATTAGAGAGGTTTACATGAAGAGGAAAGTGTTTTGAATTTAATGTAGGATTAACATACTTTATTACATTTTAAATTTGCTAGAAAACCTAATGAATGACCTAATTTCTCATGAGAATTTAGGTGAAGATAATGAGCAACATTTTGGTTCTATATTAGTTAATTTTGTTTGCTTCTGATATTTAGGAAAAAGGTCATTTGGAGATACATTGTCTCGATTTTTTAGGTCCAAATTCCAATGATAGATTCTATTCATCTTCCTCAATTCAGAAATCTGTACTAACAACTTCATATCATATATACAATTACTTGTTCATGTTCATTTATACTGATTTCCCTTCTTTAACCCTAGATATAGCCTTCACTTTACAACTTTTAGATATCCAATTCAACCCCCACAAAGGGAGCCACCTAAAGTCAATCAACATCCACCCCTAAGAGGTGAATCTATTGATTTCTCCTCCCTTCAATATAAACGTTGCATGAAATAGGTTCAGTCCTTGTTTACTAGTGAATCCATATTCCACCATATCAAACTAACACACCACAACATGCTAACCAATAGAATCCATTCCTCTAACATGAATCACCCAGCATAATAAGCATTGTTGGCCAGTAGAATTCATTGTTTCCATGAACCCAGAGCATAACATAACTTTCTAGTTGCTAGATGATGGTTTCTTGTCTCATCAATTGGTGTATTCTCTTTCTCTTTCTATAGGACTGCTTGTGCTCTTGCACTAATATCATGAGAATGATATTAATTCTTGAGACATTCTGATTATTAATAACTCTTCAATTAGTTTACTTGGAGCCTTTTTTTAGTACTAACCCCTTTTGTGTGTCTTTTTGTTTGCATCTGTTTTTCCTTTTATGTAGTATGCCATTTCTTGGATGTGATTGTGTGAGTTAAGTTCTTAATCTTGGGGGATTGTTCTCTCAAACTTAGTGACATATTACCTCTTGTTAATCTTCTCATGGTTGCTCTCTCTCTCTCTCTCTCTCTCTCTCTCTCTCTCTCTCTCTCTCTCTCTCTCTCTCTCTCTCTCTCTCTCTCTCTCTCTCTCTCTCTCTCTCTCTCTCTCTCTCTCTCTCTCTCTCTCTCTCTCTCTCTCTCTCTCTCTCTCTCTCTCTCTCACACACACACACACACACACACTCTCTCTCTCTCAATCCTACTTTACTATGAGTATGAGCATAAGTTCATACTTCCATTAAAGTGGGGGATAAATATAGTGTCGTAAATTGTAAACCCTTAAAACTTCATAGTAATTTTTGGGCTAAGGTAAATTTTTTGCTTAATCATGTTAGTAAAAATCCTTTTTTTTGGTTAATTTTATTTCAAATTTAAGAAACTTCTTGTAGTCTTCAATTCACTACCTTCTATGCCTACAATTTAAAAGTGCTAATACTTTATAAGGGAAACATACAAATCACTCTTTTCAGATATTGTTTGCTTAATACTTTTGCAACGTGCAAGCGACACCCTTTAAGATGAATGGAGAATACAGTACTTATTATCAACAAATGGTTCAATCTTTGGCTCAAAAACTTATAGCTTTATAAGAAAACCAATATTGTACCAAATTGGATTTTTATTGCATTATTGCCTTCTCCAAAGAAAGCAAAAATTCTACTTTTCCACAACCTAGGAGTTCACCTTTTCTCTCCTAATTTTTAGGAGCCTTTCTTTCCAAGATTTGAATGTAAATAAATGAATTTTAACTCCCAAGAAATCCACGCCCATATTTTACCCATATTTTTCTTTTTGAGGCTTTTTCCATTTTTAACAAATTGCCTCCACAATCTCCATAATGAATTGGCTCCAAATTTTATTTCAAATTAAAAATTTGAATCATCAAATGAAATTGAATCACACACAACAAAAAATCTGAATTTAATTTGACATATAAAATTCCAAACCCAAAAAAAAATCATGTGCTCCTTTTCACCCTTTTATCAAGAATTGATTCAATCTTTTCTTGATCTATTTTAGGAATGAGTTCTTGTGGCTTCTTATTTGCTACAACTTCATCATTTTTATCCTCCTAAAACATGGTTAACTCAACAACATTAAATATGGGAGAAATATTAAGCTCATTAGGCAACTGAACCTCATAAGCATTACCTGAATCATGTCTCTTCAACACCTTGCATGGTCTAACCTTCTTCATTTTGAGCTTATTTTAAGTTCCAATTGGAAACCTCTCCTTTCTTAGATGTACCATCGCATCATCACCAACTTGAAACTCCTTATGCCTCCTCTTTAAATCAGCATTAACTTTGTATGAAATATTCATTTTGCTGATATGTTTTCTTACCTCTTCGTGCAAGGCCCTCATGTGCTCATCAAAGTGTTGCAAGTATTTTCACTTTTCTTCACACTTTTGTCAATATGATTTAAATCTGAAACACCCATAGGATTTATTCCATAAACAATCTGAAATGGAGATTTACCTATGCTTCTTTTAACTGAGTTGTTGTAGGAAAACTTATCTTATCTTATAACCGAATCCCATAGCTTCAATATGTCTCCAACTAAACATTTCAGTAGATTCCCCAAACTCCTATTTACCACCTCAATTTGTCCATTTGTTTAAGGGTGGTATGATGAGAAAAAATTCACATCAGTTTTGAGTTTCTTCCACAAAGTCTTCCGAGAGTAGCCCACAAACTTGGAATCCTTGTTATAAATAATGCTCTTTGGAAGTCCATTCAAAGTCTCACCACTTCCCTAAAAAAAAAATGCAACATTCACTGCATCATTAGTTTAATGACAAGGGATAAAGTGTGCCATTTTTAAAAATCTATCAACCATAATAAAAATGGAATCATGTCCTCTCTGTGTTCTTGGCAAACCAAGCACAAAATACATACTTATGTCCTCCCATAGTTTCTCGACTGTAGTTAGTGGGTGATATAATCTGATTTTTTGATTCACTCCTTTTTCTACTTAACAAACTGTACAACATTGCACATAATTTCTCACCTCTTGTTACATTTGAGGCAAATAGTACTTCTCACCTAGAAGTTCCAATGTCTTATCCATGCCAAAATGACCTGCAAGTCCACCACTATGTTTTTCTTTGATTAGTCATTGAACTTCTTGGAATGCAAAATTTGTTACCCCGGAATAACATGTCATCTTGAATGAGATAATCCAACCATCTCGTCCTATCAGTTGAAATAATATTCCTATAGGCTTTCCATACTTCTCCAAAATCAGGATCCTCTTCATACAAATCCTTCAACTAATCAAATCCTACAACCTTAACCTACATCTCAACTAACAATTTTTATCTCCTACTAAAAGCATCTGTAACCTTGTTAGACTTCCCACTTCTATGTTTCAAAAAAAGTTATAACTTTATAATAATTCAGCCCACTCAATATGCCTTTGAAGTAGCTTACCTTGGTTGCCCAAATATTGTAATGATTGATGATCAGTTTACACGATAAATTCTTTTGGCAAAAGGTAGTGTCGTCACTTTTTTAATGCTTCCACAATAGCATAAAATTATTGATCATACACATAATTCTTCTTCTTAGCATCATGTAACTTCTCACTGAAGTAAGCAATGGGTTTACCTTCTTTTCTCAAAACAGCTCTAGTGAAACTACCACTTGCATCACAATCCACTTGGAAAACCTTGTTGAAATCTAGAACTGCTAAGACAAGTTGCTCTATAATTTTTTCCTTCAACACATTGAAACTCTTTGTTGCCCCTGATGTCCACTTGAAATCTCTTTTATCACCTCTCATAGTCTCCTTTAGTGGGGAACGCATGCTACTAAATCCTCTTATGAACTTTCTGTAAAAACTAGCTAAACCATGAAATGATCTCACTTTGGTTACTATTTTTGGTGTAGGCCACTCCAAGATTTATTTCACCTTCTTTGAGTCCATCTTGATGCCTTTACTTGACACGACAAAACCCAAGTATACCAACTCCTTCTTCACAAAGCTACATTTCTTGAGATTGATTAGAGATTTCCTTTCTATAAGATTTTTAAATACACATCTAATATACATCAAATGCTCCTCTAGTGTCTTACTAAAAATGAGAATATCATCTAAGTACACAATCACAAACCTTCCAAGAAATTCTTCCAAAACTTCATTCAGAAGCCTCCTAAATGTGTTGGGTGCATTGGTTAGCCCAAATGGCATGACCAACCACTCATACAAACCTTATTTTGTCTTGAATGCAGTCTTCCACTCCTCTCCTTCCGTATCCTTATTTGGTGATACCCGCTCTTCAAATCAATTTTGGTAAAGTACTCAACCCCACTTAAGAAATAAATGATGTCATCCATCTGGTGTAATAGAAATTGGTACTTTATTGTGATCTTGTTGACGGATCTAGAGTCCGTGCACATTCTCCAATCTCCTCCTTTCTTAAGTGCCAATACTACAGGCACTGCAAAAGGACTTTAAGCTCTCCTTGTTAGGTCCTAAAGACAACTAAGAGGGGGGGGGTGAATTAGTTGTCTAATAAATTCAACCAAAAATGACTTAACCAAGACTTAATGCTTAATAATGGTAAACTAAACTTTATGCTGGTAGATAGTCTTAATAGTTAATTGCAATACCGGTAAATATTAATGCATGAAATAGAAAGAAAATAACATCCACAACACATAACACCAATGTTTGTACGTGGAAACCTTGTAAGGGGAAAACCACAGTGGGAAGCCTTACCCACAATCAAATGATACTAATGCAGATAGTATGTGTTTACAATATGGATTCTGCACATGCAGAAAGGCCAACTGCCTAGAGCTCATTGCTCAATCACAAAATGAGGATCACACTGACTACAATTGGATGGTTAAATCCAATGATAATGTACTGGACAAAATAGCATCTTCATATGCTGAATTCAATACAAGTTTAGTTCTGATTGCCTTCACAAAACCCTCCTTCAACCTTCAAATGATGTTTGCATGTATAGCTCTACTTATTTTCACATATACTCTATTACAATTCTTCTTTCCAATCTCATATCGATCTTATAAATAAGATCTTACATATTTACCATAACCTAAGACCAATTGAATAGGTCGGCTAAATAAAAGATATTACAATAAAATCAATTACAAGCAAATCAATATCTGATGCATGATGTTGGCTCAATGCATTTACAATAATAATAAATCATCTCTGTAACATGTCATGCTAATCTGGAATAGATAAGTCTATCAGTGCTTATCCTGGACCTATTTGCCAGTAACAACAAATATGCAAACCCAAATAAACAAATAACCAAATCGCCAAAACCAAGTGATTGAATAATGTCTTCGACATAACCAAGTAGTTTCCAAGTCATTCCAAGTGTCGGTGAACAATATAATCTATCGGTGAACCAAATACCAGTGTTTTGCAAAAGTCTTTGTCTTGCCGGTGAACATAACCAAAGTTCTCCAAGTGCTGATAAGTGTTGACAAGCGATGACAAGTGTTTACATCAATGAAAAAACCATATCAACATATCCAAAATACCAACACTCCCGAATCAATCCTTTCTTCAACAACTTTGTTAATTGTCTATTCAATTCTTCACTCTTTGTGGGTGACATTGTATGTGCTTCCTTGTTTGGTAAATTTGCCCTTGGAATCAAATCTATTTGATCCAGCTATTTTTTCCCAGTGGTGGGAGTCCCTTTGGTGCATTATTAGACACTATGTCTTGGAACTCCTGCAACAAATCTGCAACTTTTGTAGGAACTTCTTCACTCACACCTTTGTTATTTTTAGGAATAATAGAAAAATGAAACTTCTTGTTCTTCATACCATCAAGAAATTTTCTAGCATAAACTAAACAAACTCTAGCATTACCACAAACTTGAACATTTTTCTCCTTGAAAAGTTTCAACTTACGCTTCACTCCATTTTTCACAATTGTATAGGTGCTGGAACACCCATCATGTATGAATTTTTTATCATATTCCATGTACTTCCAAGAAAAATGTGACAAGAATCCATGGGGATGATATCACACAGGATTTCGTCACTATAGTTTTGAACCTTGAACTTCACATTACACTGCTCATTCACAAGCAACTTTTGAATTTCTTGAACCCAAGCTATCATATATGGATTAGGATTGTCATCCTTTCAAGTTTTAACTTCTTTACCATCTCCTTGGACACAATATTGTCTGTGCTTTCGCTATCCATACTGATATTGCATACCTTCCCTTTACACTTACACCTTGTTTTGAACAACTTTTTCCTTTGCATAGGCTCATTGTTATCATTAAGAAGCGTTCTTCTTGTCATCAAGGTTTCCCCTTATTTTGCATTTCTAAGATTGTGAGGAAGGTGCCTCTTCTTCATTGGCATTTATTTCTCTTTCTTGATACTCTTGTTTCCTCCTTGGTTTCTCCTCTACTTCTGGAGACTCATAGGATTGGTGCCCTTCTTCTCCATATTTGAAACATGTTACTTTGAATAGACCTCCTCCACAACTACGACCTCTACCTCTACCTCTGAAATTTTCGTCTCTTCAAATTTTTCCCTCATCATTCCTTGTTGTCCTATTACTACCCTCTTCACTTTTTAATTATTTTTATTGTTTCTGTTCATTCTTGTAGGTTCTTCCTCCTACCTTAACTCCATTTCCTCTTCCTTTTTTATTATTTTAAAACCTCTTGTTTAATCTTTCTTCAATATTTAATGTTATTTGATAGGCATCCTCCATTGTCACAACTCTAACAATTTCCATTTCCTCTTGAATACTTGATCTTAATCAATTAATGTATCTTACAATTTTCTATTTTGTCACCTCTAAATGTCCAATCCTTACAAGAATTTTCTGAAATTATTCAGTGTACTCTTTAACACTCCTACACCCTTGTTTCAATTCTTTCGTTCTTTTGAGAAAATCTAGTTCATAATCTACAGGAATAAATTATCTTTTTAATTTCTCCACAATTTTATCCCATATAGTGATTTTGTCTTTTCTCTTCTCCCTCTTTCCAATTGTACCTCTCTTCACCATATTGAAGCATGACCTTTCAATCTTGTCTTAGAAAAATTCACTTTGTCTAGGTCTTCTATCTCCTCAAATTTGAAATACTCATCCATTTTAGTCAACCAGTTAATTAATTCTTTTGGGTTTAAGCATCCATTGTTGGCCTTTTTCCAATCTTTGATAAAGAAATTATTATGGTCTATTGCTGCTACTCCAACACTTCCATGACTCCCAGCTTGACTTGCATTTTCAATGCTTTCATGTCCATCACTACCTGGGTCTCTTATCCTTGCAAACCCTCTTCTTATATTATCTTGAAGTGTTTCAACCTACCTTCTTAATGCTCTAAAATCATATCATCTCTGACATAGTTTTATTGCTAAACAAACAACTCTGCTAAAGTTCACCTTTCCCTTTTCATTTTCTACATATTTGTGTACTCATATTCTTCACTCACCCAACACACTGGTTGTTCTACAAATTTCATCAATTTCCATTGTCTCCTGCCACAATTCTCCAATTGTCGAGCACTTACATGCAATTAAACTACTCATCATCTATACATGTATTTATTAATTGTTATGATTATAATTACCACGTTAAATGGCGTTGACAATTATTTCAACAACATTCATTATTGTTTTCCTTTATTATGACATTTCCATTGTACGAATAATGGGGAACCTAGCATAATTATCAATAATAACAATTTATCCTTTCTTTTTTTTTTTAATTTATAATTTTTTTTATTAAATGTGCATATAAATATTTTCCATGAATAAGATAAGATAGATTTAGAATTTAATAAATATCATTGTTGATTGAGTGCATATATATGATCATTAATTCTATATAGATAATTATTTTTATGGTGTATTCAATAAAGTTTAGAATGTATGCCTATCATCTTTTTTTTTGTTAACCTAGGGTATCCCTAACCCCCGTGACCCTAGCCCAACATTTCCACTTAAGGGTGAGCCAAGGGGTGAGACTAGTCCCTGCGGGGTGCATCCATAGCCTGCAAGCAACCCCCCCTCTTAAACCCAAGAAGGGAGTTGAACTCAAGAACGATGGGGAGCAAACGCACTGCCTAAGCCAACTGACCTACCCATTCAAGTTGTATGCACATCATCTTATACAATATATGTTATCAAGAATTAAGACATTTGATTTATTTTTCTTGTACAATATTACTTTGATATGTTTATATCCTTTCTTTCAAAATCTACTACATAGTTTTCATAAATATTATAAAAAATGGTGTAAATGCATAATGTTCATTATTAATAGGAATTTGAACACATTCATGTATTCTTTGCCTCCATCTTAGACCACCACGTTTAAAGCATAGATAAAAATATTTTAATGTAATGATTGTGCAAATAACACATATATTTGAACACAAGCTATCATATAACAACTATTGATGAATCTAATAGTTTGAATAATAGCAAATGAAATAATAGATTGAATAATAATAAGAAGAATATGTTTATAATGTATTATTCATGGTTCATCAAAACAATTTTGTTCTACAATTTGTATTCCCTTTTTTACAAGTGTATTATTTATTAAAATGTCATTTGTGAATTATTGAAAACATTTTTGAGACATTAGTGACAATGTCTTAATTTTCATCCTTTTATTGACCATTTCTTTCATGATGTAGACACTAGTTGATCAATTGAATTTTTCACATACTAAAAGCTCTCTCTTTCTTTGCAATTTCCAATATACATGAAGTGTAGTATGGAACACCTCTAATCAATGTTTTGATTTATATTTCGTATTAATTTGTATCTAAAAAAAATGTATTTAGTATTAGTCTTTTTTTTTTAAATATTAATTTAGAAATCAAAAATGCAATTTTATATTTAAAGAGTATTTCACTAAAGGAATAACTAATTTGACTTGTCACCTTACAAAAAAAAGCTATTATGATGCTTATAATAATGCTCAATATTAGATGAAAGATGATAGAACTTGTCATGCTTGGGATAAAGAGGTAGATTTCATTATCAATGGTAATAGCAGTCATTTAATGACTAGTTTTTGTCAATCAAATATAGATAAGAATGATAGTCTTTCTCATTGTGAAAGTATTCAAATTTTGACGTTGACAAATATAAAGAATATTACTAGCTCAAAATACTATGCCAAAATACACTATTAATAACAAGGGAAATGAACCATGGAACACAAATGTGATCAAAACTATTTCCCTTTTTTAATATTAAAACTTATTTCCATAATAAATTTTTAAAAATTAACATTGTAATTTAATTGTACAAAAACATATTTAAATAAAATAAAAATAAAATAATTTAGTATTGTATTTATCTTATTTTTTAATACATGTCAAAAACTCAAAGATATGTAACTTTCAAATAGGTAATGGAGCAACAATATTTACTATCGATGTCTCTAATTTAACCATTAACATGTACTATGACCTTACTCATAAGCTTTGATTCCTTAGATGAATTATGTGATTCAATTAAACTACACTTTGTACTTTTGGTTCAAAATCTCCTTAGGTAGAGAAACATTTGGATTTTTAGCCATGACTATTAATAAATAAAATATTGCCAACCATAACAAATAACTTTAATTTTCCTTTCCATGCGGTTTTTGATGTATGCCTAAAGAATTTAAAACCCAGGAATAATAACACAAGCCAGTCAAGAAAAACCAAAAAAACTCATAAAATTAAAAATAATAAATAAAACATTGCGAATAGTGACAAATTAGTTTAATTTTCTTCGTGATGGTTCCCACATGTGACTAATTTTTACGCCAAGAGGCGTAACCTACAATGGCATCATATAGGGGTCATCAGACTTGTTGGTGTAAGAAAAAAGAAATGGTTCACATCCCTGACAGTTAGAAATGCATACGAATGGTTTCAGTGAGTTGAGAGGCATTTCTACAGTCGCAGCAGGGGGGAGTGAAGCCATCCGTGTCAATACTAAAGAAAATGGAAGCATATCTCTCGGCCATGGAATGTAACTGCTGCAAGCATTCCAGGCACCGTTCCAAGTATCTGTTTCAAGTGCATGCCGCAGTCGAGATGAGAATATGAACGATCATTGCAACATTTTGAAGTGGAACAGATATATGCATTTCGTTTTTAATATAAACATATGATTTTTGATTAGAATCTATTCACTTTCACCTGCCATTTGAACAGGTAGAATCCATGCCTCAAAATCTGTTTGTTCTTCATTCATTTTTTTTTTTCTTCTTTTATTTGTTTATTTATATAATATTAATGTGTTACCTCTGCCTCCCTTCGCCCTTAGATCAACGTTTCTTGGAGCTACAGGTGCTTAAATTGAATATATTGGAGCATCCAGTATAATATCATATCTTGGAACACAACTTCTACAAAACAACACCGGATACATGTGTGGTAGGATCATTCAATCGAATTTACCCATTCAATTTGAGAAAAGAGAACATCCAATATAGGTGAACAGATCTGCAATCGAATTTACCCATTCAATTTGAGATAAGAGAAGATCCAATACAGGTGAACAGATCCTATGTATTCTAAGAATAATTTGTTTTCATTGCATTCTATGTATTCAGAAAGTAATTTGTTTGCATTCTGGATGTAGATCAAAATATAGGTTACATTGATAAGGTTGGCATCCTGTTATTGTTATTGTTAGCAATCTACTTTGGAAACAGGTATTGTTTGCAGTCTTTAATGGTTGTCCATACACCTACGTTAAGTGCTGCATTATGTCTTGTTTTGTCTGTATTAAGTAGTCTAAGAAATGGCTTTGCTATGTCAAAAATGTCTTCCAGGAAGTCTGAACTGTTATTTCAATGGAAATTGCAAATGTCTTTTAATAAATTTGAAAAGACTTATTACAGTGAGCATGTGTGAGGTTAGGCAAATGTTATGAAGAAGTGAAAAAATAACAATTTTTTTGGATAGTTGAATTACATCGATTCATTTGGTGTCTGCATTCAAATCTGCCATAAAAAAAATTAATGTAAGCTTTGATCAATTTATTTATTTAATTTTTTTAAAATATTATTTGTAAATCTCAAAAATCAATTGTAAAATTAATTTATTCTAAAATTGATTGGTGACTCAATTAAAAATTAAAAATAAATAGAATTTAGTTTAAGTGGAGAACATGAAATGATTTGCATGGAGAAAGCAAAAATATAATAGAAACATTTTTTATATATCTACAAAAAAAATCCAAAAGATTCTATTTATATTTTAATTTCTTAATTTTATAATGGCTACATAGAATGTTTAATAGAAATATTAAAAAGAAAGGAAAGAATCTAATATTCAATTTAGAAAGGTTAAAAAGGCTTGGAATATGAATAGAAGCAATATTTTTATGAAAAAAAAGAAGAAAAATCTTAATTTTCAATTTGGAAAGATCAAAAAGAATTTATATGTTTCTAAATTTCAATCATAAAAATATAATTTTTGTATATTCAAAAAATCAAAGTTATGTGCATGCACAATATTTTAAAAATACTATATAATATTTAAGATATAAAAATATTTATTATTAAAAGTTTCTTATTTACATATAGATGTGATTTTTCTATTTTAGTTGAGTTAAAAATATTTCAAAAATAACATATGATGATTGGTTTAGAAATCTCAAAAATAATTTATCAAAAATTTAAAAGCTTAAGAGAAAATAATTTTAATTAACAAAAAGCTTTAAGCTATTTAAAAGTGTCTTAATTTTATTAGAAAAAAGTTTAAAGTTATTCATTTTATATAATTATTGAATAAATGTACATAATAATAAAGATTTTATTAATATTTCATAAAAAATAGATAATAAGTTTTATGAATGCATAATCCTACAATATTAACCCTAATTGTAGCATAATCTTAACCCTAAACTTAATCTTACCCTAATTTAACTATAAGCCTAAAGTAATTGAATCAGAATAGTAATTCTAACCCTAATTGAAATTTAATACTAATCATAACTATGATCAACCACTTATCATAATCAAACCCCAACCTTGTCAATATTCTTAATCTAGACTCAATTCCTTGACCATAACCTAACCCTAAACTAACCTAGGTAATCCTAATAATGATGTAAAACCTAACTATTATCCTAATCCTAATCTTAAACCCTATCCTAAAAAATTACCCTAACCCTAACAATGATTCAAACCCTAAACCTAACCATAGTCCTAGGCCCTAACTCTATCCATAATCCCAACAATAACACTAATAATGGTGTATGCTAACTGTAATACTAACACTAACCATGATGTAAACATTACCATTAATCCTAACACTAACCCTTAACCCCAACCATGATGTAAAACATAACCCTAGAGCTATAATACTAATGTTAACCCTAACCCTAACCCAAGCCATGATGTAAACCATAACATTTACCATAGTCCTAACCACAACTCTAAACCATTACCTTAATCATAACCTTAACCCTAACCCTTACCCTAACACTAACCCTAACCTAAACTAATAATAACCCTAAACCCTAACTCTAAAAATAGGGAATGGCTCTACTGTCCTTAGGATGCACCAATCATATATTACAATGTATTAATAATATATGAAGGGTATTGATATCTTGATGCATCCTAAGGGTTGGATAGTTGTTTCCCTAAAAGTAACCCTAAACCTAACGATGATGTACACCCTAAGCCTATCCATAATTCTAAGCAAGATGTAAACCCTAATCCTAACCATGATGTAAATCCTAATCATAACCATAATACTAATTATAACCCTAAACCTAACAATAACCCAAACCCTAAACCCTAACCCAAGCAATAAACCTAACGTTAACCATGATGTAAATCCTAACCCTAACAATAAACATGATATAAACATGAACATTAATCCTAACAATGACCCTTAACCCTAAACCTAACCATGAAGTAAACCTTAACCCTAGCTATAATCCTAACCATAAATGTAACCCTAAGCCTAACCATAAACCTAACCCTAACTCCAACCCCAACCATGATGTAAACCATAACCCTAGCCATAATCGTTACCATAACTCTAAACATTAAACCTAATCTAACCATAAAAATAAACCCTAACCCTAACAATAACCCTTAGCCCTAACTCTAAACCTAATCCTAACCATAACCCTAACCCTAGCCATCATCCTAACTATGACCCTAACCCCAACCATGATGTAAACAATAAACCTAATCATAACACAAACCATCACCATAACCATAATGCTTACCCTAACCCTAATCATAACACTAACCTAATCATAATCCTAAACCCTAACCCTGACAATAATCCTACCCTAAACTTAACCCTAACCTGAATTGAACCTTAATCCTAATTTATTCCTAACCTTAATCTAGCCCAAACCCTAATCATAATTGAACTTTAATACTAATTTAACCCTAACTTTAATGTAATTGAGCCATAACCCTAATTCTAACCCTAAACTTTGATGTAACCCTAAATGCAATTGTAACCCTGACATTACACCCTAGCCATAAACTTAACCTTACAACTAAACCCTAACCCTAACCATAATCCTAAACCAAAGCCAAACCCTAACCTTGATGGTAACCCTAACCATGATATACACCCTAACCATTATCATAAGCCTAACCTTAAACCCCAACCCTAATCATAACCCTAACCATGATGTAAACCTTAACCTTGACCATAATGCTAACCTTATATTTAATCCAAAACACAACCATAAACCAAATCCTAATCCTAACCATATCCCCAATTATAATTATAATACTAACTGTAACCATGATTGTGCTTACCCTAACCCTACCTTTGATGTAAACCCTAAACATAATTGTAACCATGACACTAAACCCTAACCATGATGATAAATTTAACTCTAATATTAAACCATAATCGTTACCCTAACCTTAACCATGATATAAACCCTAACCTAACTAATAAACCTAACTATCACCTAGACCCTAAACCCTAACCCAAGCAATAAACCTAACCCTAACCATGATGTAAATCCTAACCCTAACAATAACCATGATATAAACACTAACATTAATCCTAACACTAACCCTTAACCTTTACCCTAACCATGATGTAAACCTTAACCCTAGCGATAATCCTAACCATAAATGTAACCCTAAGGCTAACCATAAGCCTAACCTTTTAACTCCAACTACAACCATGATGTAAACTATAACCCTAACCATAATTATTACCATAACTCTAAACCTTAACCCTAACCTAACCATTACCATAAACTCTAACCCTAATAATAATCATTAGCCCTGACGCTAAACCTAATCCTAACCATAACCATAACTCGAAACCTATCCCTGATCCTAAGAGTAAATCCTAATCTTAAACCCTAACCCTAACCTTAATTTTCAACCCTAACCCCAACCATAATCATCACCCTAACCCTAAACATAATGTAAATCCTAACCTTAAACAAAGATGTTGATCATGACCCCAAACCTAAGCCTAACCCTAGCTATGATGTAAACCCTCACCCTAGCCATAATCCTAACTATGACCCTAACCCCAACCATTATATAAACAATAAACTTACCAGAACCCCAAACCATAACCCTAATCATAATCTTTACCCTAACCCTAATCATTATGCTAACCTAACCATAATCCTAAACCCTAACCTTAACAATAATCTTACCCTAAACTTAACCCTAACCTAAATTGAACCTTAATTCTTATATATTCCTAACCTTAATCTAGCCCAAACCCTAATCCTAATTGAACTTTAATAGTAATTTAACCCTAACTTTAATGTAATTGAACCATGATGTAAACCATAACCTTTACCATAGTCCTAACCACAACTCTAAACTATTACCCTTATCATAACCCTAACCCTAACCTAACCTAATCATAACCCTAAACCCTAACCCTAAAAATGGGGAATGGCTCTACAACCCTTAGGATGCACCAATCATCTATTATAATATATTAATAATATATGAAGGGTATTAATATCTTGCTGCATCCAAAGGGTTGGATAGTTGTTTGCCTAAAACTAACTTTAAACCTAACCCTAAGCATGGTGTACACCCTAACCCTATCAATAATTCTAACCACGATGTAAACCCTAATCTTAACCATGATGTAAATCCTAACCCTAACCACAACCATAACCATAACCATAGCCATAACCATAACCATAACCATAACCATAACCATAACCATAACCATAACCATAATTATAATCCTAAACCTAACTATAACCCAAACCGTAAACCCTAACGCTAACCATGATGTAAATCTTAACCCTAGCCATAACCATGATATAAATACTAATATTAATCCTAACCCTGACCATGATGTAAACCCTAACCCTAGCCATAATCCTAACCATAATTGTAACCCTAACTTCAACACCAACCATGATGTAAACCATAATCCTAACCATAATCCTAACCATAACTCTAGACCTTAACCCTAACCTAACCATAACCATGATATAAACCCTAAACTATGCTAGCCCTAAACCTAACCATGCTAACCCTAACCATGATATAAACCCCAACCATTATCATAACCCTAATCCAAACCATGATGTAAACCTTATCCTCGACCATAACACTAACCTTAACCCTAACGCTAACCATAGCCATAATACATTGCATTAAACAAAATTTAATATATCTTAGATCTTTTAGTATTTTCTTTGATCTTGCAACACATATATATTAATAAAAGTAGTCTAAATAGATATATAAAATTGTAATGATAAAATAATATAATAATATAGTAATACTATAATATAATTTGTTTTAATAAAAAGATACTATATCATTATATATTAATTTATTTTATGTTTTCCATGTTGCGCCGCACAACTACCACTAGCATATATGTCTTAAATTTTAATTTAATCTATATAACATACGCCGAGAGATATCCTTCTCGAGGCGCCTATTTCAATTTAGGGTTTAAAATTGATTAAAAATAGGCACCTCAAGAAGGATGTCTCTCGGCATATGTTATATAGGTTAAATTAAAATTTAAGACATATATGCTAGTTTAATTATACGTATGTATATATGTATATACATATTTACATATGTATACATATATACATATATTCATATGTACATATAAAAATAATAACTACAGTTTTAATTTCCCAAACTCAATTTATTTCACTTTTTAGCAAATAGACAGTAACTTTAGCTATTACACAACACTTTTTTATTATAGTTATTGATTTGATAGTTTATAGAAATTTGCATTTTAAAAAATAAATTAAACTTGAAATAATAGTTAAAAGTGTGTAATCCATAAGAATAGTGGAATAAACGAAATGATGATATTATGAGGTGTGGATGCAATTAGATGTACTAATCCTAAGAGATTAAATAACTTATATTCCTCACTCCAACCAAAAAATCTAAATTCAAATCCTAATAAAATATAAAATAAAATTCACTTAGAAGTGAAAAGAACAATAAAAATTACTCTTTATAATTAACATTCCAAACTTTTATATTTGTGAAGAAAAATATTTTAAATTAAATAATACATGTCATGAAATTTTAATTTAACATATTGTTTTCTTCGAAACCAATAAATTTACATTTCCTTTTGTAGCATCTATGTTGAACTCAATTTTCTTCTTCCCATTTGGGAATCATGTTGTTTCTCAATAGTTGCTATTATATTAATCTAGACTATTTCAAATTATATTTTTTTCTCCACTCTGTATGATCTGATATTTTATCACTAATGTTCTTTCTTCTGCACTATCCTTAAAAAATCAACATAGTATGACATTCTTTAGAGTGAAACTCGAATTGACTACAAAGACAAAACATTAAACATTCATTTTGAAATAAAAGATCATTGTTCTAAATGTTGGCAACCTCCATTGTTGACCACTTTTTTATGTTCTTTTCTCCTTGGGACGTCATCTATGTTGATAGATGGATCTTCATGCACAATAGCACTGTGAGGAACCCATCTAGGTCACATCTATTGGTGACAGTCTTATTTTTTTCAAAAGACAGTAAATTAGCACTTGCACCAAAATAAGGTGCAATGGTTAGGTCGAGGTATAAAATTGTCTTAATAAAAATTTATAATATAAATGAATTGAAATGTGAAAATTAAGCATGAATGATTGCAAATTAATTAAATTCTTAAATTATACAAAATGTTTCTATAATACAAAATTTGGATGATTGTTTAAGTATGATAGTTGTAAAGAAGATAGCTCAACAATCAACAACAAATAGATTCAAGATGTAATCATGTCACCACCCTATTCATAAATTACAAAATAATTCCTACTTATTTATTTAATTATTTTTCTTTGAGTTCTCACAACAATACATAATAATTTTATTAATATCAAATATATATTCTAATCTTTTATCTTTGTTTACATGGTTGAATTTTAAATATCAAATTCTAACACTCTATTTTCAAACATTAAAAATATGAATTAATCTTTATAACATTATCTTTTTGAGGCTAAAGCTACACAAGGTTAGGTACCCTAGATCTACAATTTCCCTTTTTGAAATACGAGACTCTATATTAAAATCTGATCTAAAACATGTATTAGAAGTAGCCTATTAATAGGCTATTTTTCAAAGTCTTGTACTTGTCTTATAAAGAAAGTTGACGGATTAGAATTATAGTGATCTCACTAAGGGAGGCAACCTTCTTTTGTCTCATTCAACTCGAAATTGAATATAGCATAGTAGTCATGTAGTTTAATCCACACAGTTTTTATTATTATTGCATGAGGAAGAGTTGGTAACTATACTTGAAACAGGGGCATATTGGAGCCACTTATATAACTTTAGTTTCAAACATGAAAATGCCATCATGTCTAGGAAATTGTTTGTGCACTATATCTAGGATAAATCTCCCTACTGTTATTCTAAACCTCCCATTTTTCCACAAGTAGGGAGGACACTGGCAAAAAAAAATGGCTTTATACCTGTCAATTGCATTTCTTTGAAATTTGCAAAAGCCTTTTTAGAACATCCATTTTCTACAAATCTCGCAATCATCGCATTCCATGAGACAACACCTCTTAGAGGCATTTTATCAAATAGTTCAAGTGCCTTGTTTGTGCTTCCACATTTTGGATACATATCTACGGAAGCATTGCCAACCATACTTTTTGACAAAAATCCACCTTCATTATTCTTTCATGGATGTCCATACCCTATTACAAAGCTTCCATTATATTTTAGAATGTGTACAACACTTCTTATGAACTATATCTTTAATAAAATTTTGTTAAAAAAATTATTGTTAAAATTAAACTAATTAATAGATATATTAATTTAATCTATTATAAAATAGATAACCAAATCGATAAAACAATATTAAACTGTTAATTTATTTTAAAAATATATATTTCTCAAAGCAATTCATTTGTTAATATTTTATAAAAAAATTAAAACTTGTTAGCTTTAGTCTTAAATTATTGTAATAAAATCAAATATCATTGAAGATAGGCTATTTCAGTGGGACAAACATATTCATTCTTTCTCTATGGCATCATGATATATGCCGTTGAATCTACATCAAAAATCACTATAGACTTTTTATGCTCATCAACCTGTTAGTGGTAGATGTGTGTGCAAAATGTGGAAGCATACACAAGGGACATGAACTGTTTGACAAAATACCTGAATGAAATGTGCTCTTGTTAGCATTGAATTTGATTGTATTAAATCTGTGAGAATAGCTCCATTACCCAGTCCCAATTCCCACAGTAAGTATATTGTACCAATTCCCATGGTTATTCTTAGTTGTAGAAGTAATTTGGAACCTTGAAATATAAATAATTGGTCTTGAAACTATTATTTGTTCACATTGATTCATGGAATTAGTTAAGTTGTGGGTGATTATCATTTCAATTTTGTCATTTTTAAAGTTGCACGAAACACTTTATATGTTTTGTAGGATTAATGCAAAGTAGTTTTCTAGATTAGGATGGCATCTCCTTTAAATAAATTTTTATCTTTGTGGGTATTGAGATCTTTAACTAATTTTGAGTTTTGATTTCTTAGTTTTGATCTATAAGAATTATATGAATACAAGTTGATGGCTTGGAGATTGAATTTTTACAAATAAATGTAAATAAATAATGTTAATAACCTTTTAGATATTTTTTATGTTATTTGTTTCCTTTTTTTTTCTATTCTTTTACTACTTTTCATTATTAGCTTTAAGAAAATTTTAAAATCTTAAAATGTGCATTGTGAAATTATATGAAGTTTCTACATAAAATACCCTCAAAATTATGTAATAGGCAAGACATAAAATTACTAAGCCTTTAAAAATATTTCAGAATTAGAATCCAGTAAGAAAATTTAACGCTATTTGATATAAATAAGGGAACATCATCTTTAAGATAAATGAAGTAGAGTTAATTTTTAATCCATTTACAATTTATGGTGGGTCTACACATGGTCCATTATAAGTTAGTTTTCATGCATTATGTAAATTGATGAATAAATACACAACTTGTAACTTTTATAGTCGTTGTATTCGCATTCAAATATCTTTGACTAAACATGTCTATACTTACTGTCAATTAAAGCAGGTTGCATCCTACTTCAATGGTTTTTAAAAGATCTTAATATTGTAAAGTAGAAAATAGTATATAAAAATGGTCATACTGTAAAACACATATTTTGTCATAAACAAATAACATAATATTATAATAAATAGATTAATTTTTTTAATTTTTGATTTGGTACGCTCGTTCAGAATAGGCATCTTGTAACGCATGGAAGAGTCAGATAGTTTTCATCATTGAAAGATTTGTCAAGCTATTCAGAGAAGGAATCTTGTAAAAGTAATGCATGGCTAAGTGGAGGCATCTTGTAACGCGCAGTTTTCCTAATTTATCGTGAGTCATCGATCTTCCTCCGAGCTTAAACATTGTTTGATATATGCTGTACGTGGAGAATTACTCAAATCTTAGATTTACAGATTCTGGGAAGGGCAGATTTGATTGCAGTGGACAAAACATTTGGACTCTTCAAATCTTTTAGGCCGGTTTACATCTGCGCTACTCAGGGAGGGATTCTAAATATACTGTCAGACGGGCACATTCTATTACAAAAGTTCTTAAAGCAGAATTAAGGAATATCTTTCATATGTAACACAGTTTTAAAAGCAGAAAATACGGAAGGTGTTGAGGATTTTGAGGAATAATCTATGTATGGTCGTAAAAAACCCTCATTCGTTGGTGCAGATTCAGAGGTGAATTCAGGTAAAAAAAGGAAGAGTGCCGCCAAAGTGGAAAGTGTAGGGTACGCTCAGATTTTTACTGCTGACTGTTGCATTCCGAGGTTTCCAACCATTTTCGCCATCGACCATAAAATTGAGGAGACAGACATCACCCTTTAGACAAGGACCTTCAAAATTGAAACTATCAGTTTTGCCAGGATTAAAGAAGTTTTCTGGGATCTTAGAGAAGTTGAAAAATCTATTTGGAAGAGACAAAGTAAACATGAAATGACGCTCGAAACAGAATAATACTGCCGCAAAATTACAAGCTGCCATAGCATTTTCCAGTGCTAGATCTGAGAAGGTGGAACTAAAAGAGTCTGGATCCATACTGAAATTTTGAATAAACTTAGCTGTAAAGTGAACGATGTCGTGGAGGGATTCGAACTGAGTATCTCCAGAAACAGATTCAGGTTTAAATTCAAACCCTCGAAAAACTTGAGAACTGCAAGAAACACAGAAATGGGCAAAACTAATAATATTTAAAGTTCAGCCAACATTGTGGAATACCATTCTATGCGCATTTCAAGCCAAAATCAAGGGAAAAAAAGCATGAGGAAATAGTGCAGCAGGAGACAGAAATCCCACAGATCCGTTCAGACTCCACTCCGTTGGTTGCTGATGAACGGAAGCTTCAAGTATGCTCCAAAGCCACGGGCTCTGAAGGGAACAAAAATCATAGGTTCAGTAGAAATTTAATACAACAAAAATCATAGGTTCAGTAGAAATTTAATACAGTGATCCGACATGGCTAATTGAGGACATTTGGGTTCATGGGCGGATGTGGGTTGGGAATACCCACCTCATGTTTCGTAGTGGGTCTTCACAAACGGCAGATGGAAGGACATGGCGATATAGGTAAACCGGATCGGAAATAATAAGGTTCTTCAGCCAATGGTCTTTGGATCTGGGCAATCAGCGAATGTTTGCTAGGGTTGTTGGCTTGGCAAATAAGGAGACTGCGGCTAGGGTTTTTGTTTTTTCACAGCAAGTGGGAAATAAGGTAAATGTGAACCTCAAGGAAGCTAGTCTGGAAAAGGTAAGTAAGATACTTTCTGATCCTATTCTGCCAGGGGTTTCTTCATCACAGGTCTGGGCTCCTATCCCTTGCATCGATCTTTTAGATTCCTATGTCGATAAGAAAGCGAATTGTTTGCATACGAATGCTATTTCTGGGAAAATTTGGGGTGATCAAATTAGTTTGTTAAAGCTTTATCATAAATTGCAGAAAAGATGGGGGGATATGCATTATTTCCAATTATTGTCTGCGATGCTTTTATTATTGTCTTTAATTCTCCTTCTTTCAAAGATGAGATATTAAGAACTTCGCATCATTGGTTTGGAAAACATTTAATTTCAATTGCAGCTTGGAAACCTTTTTTTGTTCCTTCTTGGTCTAGTTCGAAACTTATTCCTTTCTGGTTTGGTTTACCCAAAATTCCTTTTGAATTTATGGATCCAGATGTTCTTGAGAAAATTGGAAATACTGTTGGAACTTTTTTAACATCTAAAATGGACTTTGTGGAGGGGGAGGTTCTGGTAAAAATTTGTGTTCTTATTAACCCTAACAATGTTTGCCCCCGTACTTGTAATATCAATTCTCATGATGGTATTTGGCACCAGTCAATTGAGAAATTAGATACTGAGCTTCTTAAGTCTCCTTTACTTTTGGATGCTCTGTTACTTATGGATTTTAAGAAAAACTAGCAGGTTGTTGGCTCTGTCCCTAAATCCCTTAATAAAGATAGTTTGTCGGCGAGACCTTTAGTCAAAGGATGTGGAAATATCTCTTCGCATAAATTGGTAGAAACAGGTCACATTAATCTTGAAAATAATCCATTGTGTCATAGTTCTGGGAAACCAAATGATCACACTTTAGGTTCGGTCTCACTTTCGTCTTTACTGAAGACATTTTCTAATAATGGGGGTTTAGTGGATGGTAATCCCCTGATGAATGGAGTAGATCATCCATTGATGATAGATTGCCCTAAGATGCCAAATAATCACACAAAGGGTAAGGACGACAATTTGTCTTCATGCACTCAAACGAAGGTTTTGGATTCTTCAAAGAATGTGAATTTAGATAAAAATATGGTGGTTGATATGGAAACTATTAAACAGGTACCTGCCATAGGTTTTCCTAATGATGTTTCTTTAGTTTAGGAAATTAAGAATTTGGTGTCTAATAATTCCCCTCTGAATGTTGAAATTAATACGGCTAATGAATCTTCCTTAGGGAATAGTAATCCATTAGAGGTTGTCCCTGTTATTATACCATATGAGAATCTGGTTCAGCAAGTAAATGATATTTTTAACAGTCATGCACATCAAATGGATGAGGGTATTACTGATAGAGTTGTTTGTTCAATTGAGAATGATTTGGCAGATATAAACTCGACCCTTCCAATTTCTACATCTGCTAATCCTTTTATGGTTTTGACTACAACAGAGTTGGGTTTTGAAGATAATCCATTTATCCTGGCTTCTCCAAAGTCATGCAAGAGTTTACCAATTAACCAAACAACTCCATTTTTTTCACCATCGGTGGTTTCTCCTAGGAGAGGTAGGCCTCCAAATAATCTTAAGACTCAAATGGAAATTGATGCTGGAATTCAAAAGACTTTGTCCCTTTCTCCTGCTCATGGGCAAGGGAGGCATTCGGTCTCTCTTGGTAGGCCTAAGAAAACATGCCTAACTCCTGTAAGTGTAAAAAGAAAGAGGAGTAAAAGATTTGTGACTAGTCCTCCTGTGACAAGATCAGGGGCTGTGAAACGTAATTTGCAAGGTTACTTTGGGGAAAGCAAAAATTTTCTAATTAATGGGAAGAGGGGAGCTTCGACCTCCCCTCGAGGACAATGAGAATTATTTCTTGGAATGTTAGGGGTTTAAATGCCCCTAACAAGAGACACTTAATTAAGTCCCAGATGGACTTAATAAAGTGTGATATTTTTATGTTGCACAAAACAAAGTTGTCAAAGCAGTCTGCTGATTTGGTTTTTTCATCTTGGAGAAGGTGGAATTTTCTTTCTTCTCTAGCTTAAATTCTGGCTTTTTAACATTTATGCTCCGTCAAGAATTCAAGGGATGAGTAAGTTATGGGTTGAATTAAAGAGGATTTCTTCTCCCTTAAAACATGGTTCCTTTATTATCTTCGGGGTTGATTTTAATGCTATCACTGATTTAGATGAGAAAAGAGGAGGTGTTTTCCTTAATAAAAGGATTATGGATGACTTTGGGGATTTCATTTCTGATATGAGCCTTTTTGATTGTAAGTCTCGGAATGGGGTTTTCACATGGACAAACATGAGAAGGAATTTTTCTTAGATTGCTAAGAGATTAGATCGGCTTTTGTTATCTAAGAATTGGATTGATTCAGATTTTGAATTCTTTTCGTATATTCTACTCGTCTCAAGTTTTGATCATTTTTCAATTTCCCTTTCAATTATTGAGGATAGGGCTTCTTTTAAGTATCCATTTAAATTTGAGCCCATGTGGTTTAGGGATTCTTCCTATTTGCCTCTGCTTATGAAATGGTGGAATTATGCTCCTTTTTGTTCTAGGTCCCGTATGTTTCAGATTGCTAAGAAGTTCACTTATTTGAAATTGAATATTAGGGAATGGAATATCTCGCATTTTAAGAACATTTTTCAGGAGAAACAAAGGATTCAAGATATGATTGAGTGTCTTAATACTCATGTTCTTCAACATGGTATGGTGCCACAAGTTTTTGATGAATTGAAGTCACTAAAATTATAGCTTGAGGAGGTGTTAGCTAGAGAGGAAATCTATTGGAGACAAAAATCTAGAGAGTTATGGCTTTCAGATGGTGACAGGAACAAAAAAAAAATTCATTCTTCAACTAAGATTAAAAGATGTAAGAATAGGATATCTTGTATTCAGTGTTAGAATGAGAATTTATTGACAGAGCCAGAGGACATTGCTTCAACGGCAGTTAGGTTTTCTAAGTCATTATTATCTTTGGAAAATGGAAATCTTAGCAATGATATTATATCTAATATTCCTCCTTTAGTATCTTTGGAAGACAATAAGATGTTGATGTCTCCCTTTTCCTTAGAAGAAGTCAAGAGTGTTGTCTTTGCCATGAATCCAGATAAAGCTCAGGGACCAGATGGTTTTACTCCTTTATTTTTTTAGAAATGTTGGGATTTTGTGGGAAATGATGTTTTATTGGCTCTCGAGGAAGCTAGGAGAAATAGGTCTATTTTAAAGGAACTTAATACTACAATGATTACAATTATTCCTAAAAAAGAGGATACTAAAACTTTTGTTGACTTCCACCCCATTGCTTTATGTAACACTTTGTATAATATATTTACAAAGGCAATTTCCCTTAGGTTGGCAAAAATTCTACCTAGGATCATTTCATTGGAGCAAGGTGGCTTTGTTCCCGATAGGGAGATGACAGAGGGTGCAATTGTAGCACATGAGGTGCTCCATTCTATTTCCACCCAAAGAACCTCGACCATGATACTTAAACTAGACATGATGAAGGCTTATGATAGAGTAGAGTGGGGGCCTTTATGTGCTATTCTTGAGAAGTTAGGTTTCTCCAAGGCCTGGGTCAAATGGATTTGTGCATGTATTTCTTCTGTAGAATTCTCGGTTTTAATTAATGGTTCTCGTTCTGGTTTTTTCACTTCCTCTAGGGGTTTGAGATAGGGAGATCCCCTTTCTCCCTTTTTGTTTATTCTCCTAGCTGAAACCTTTTGTTGGGCTATTAGGGCTGCTAAAGTGGGGGGGCTTTGGAAAGGTATAAGGATTCAGAATATTCCCCAAAGTATTTCTCATTGTCTCTTTGCAGATGATACTCTGTTATTTGGACATGTTTCGTTAGTTGAGGCAAAACTGACTAAAGGAATAATACAAAATTATGCATCATTTTCTGGTCAGAAAGTGAATGGTGATAAATCAAATATTTTTCTCCTTAATACATCACAACTGGTTCAACATAGGTTGCAATCCTTTTGGGGATTTGAGACTGGAAATCTTCCATGTACTTACCTTGGGATTCCTTTCTTTGTTAAACATGATAAGATTGGTTTTTGGGATAACATTATTTTGGTCATTTCTAAATGAACTCTCTCATGGAATCATAGATGGTTAACTTTGGCAGGTAAAATTGTTCTCATCAAGTCTATTTTGAATGTTGTTCCCATATATCTCATGTCCATTTTGAAGTCTCCAAAAGCGGCTATTGTTAGTTTACAGGATACTCTTACAAATTTTCTTTGGAACAATAATAAAGATGGCAAGAAGAAACTCCATTTAGTTGCATGGGATAAGGTATGTTTGCCTAGGGAACTTGGGGGAACAGGAATTCGAAGTCTGGAGAATCAGAATTTAGCCTTAGGTGCTAAGTTGGTTTAGAAATTATATGACAAGCCTAGCTCCTTATTGGCACAGATTATGTTTGCCAAATATTTAAATAATGGACTGAGAGAGTACATTTTTAAAGTCTCAAATTTGCCTTTGGGTTCTGCTATTTGGAATTTCCTGTGTAAATGTAGATTAGTTATTTTGCCTCATCTCTCATGGATTGTTCATAATGGTAGAAAGGTCAGATTCTGGGATGAAGTATGGAATGGACACACACCTTTGGTGAATATTAGGGATTGGTCTCCTCTGATCACCGTTCTTTCCTCCCTTTGGGGTGTTTTTGTAGCAGATTATTTTGAAATTGTGACTAGTGGACCCCTTAAGCTAGCTAGATGGAAGTCGATTGATTTCCTAGATGTTGATCAAAGCATGAAATTATATTTTGAGAAGATTTTGGGGGATAGCATTGTATTTCTTTCTGATTCCAAGGATGAACTTATCTAGACAAAGAATATTTCTCGTAAGTACATTGTTAAAGATGGTTAGAACTCTCTTATGGTTGCTAAAGATTTATCATCTTGGCCCTATAAGTTATTTTGGCATTCGACTTGTCTTCCTAAAGTTGGAGCCTTTGCTTGGTTGGCAGTTCTGGACAAAGTCCTTATAGGTATGAGACTAGACAGGCTTGGTATTATTGTTGTTTTCCCTTGTGTCCTTTGTAACAAAAAAATGGAATCTTCTTCACACCTATTCCTACATTGTGATTATGCTTATGAATGTTGGCAGTGGTTGTTTGAGAAGTTAAATATATCCTTTTTTATTGGTAAGGATCTCATTTCTCATTTTAGATCTTGGCCCTTTATGTTTGCCTCATCTTTTTATGCATGCCTTTGGATCATATCTCCATCTATTGTGATTTGGAATGTTTGGCTAGAGAGAAACAACAAGATATTTAAAAAAACAAGGTCTCATGTGTCTGAGGTTCTATTAAAAATTGAGTCTTCAATCTCTGAGGTTTCTTTTTCGTTTATTTATAATAATTTAGAAAATCTTACTTCTTTTTCGCACTGGGATAGTAGAGTTACTAGAGTTTGGAAGATGCTGTCAGTTTTACCCTCTCATGGTTCAATTTTAAAAAGGAATGATGCAATAGGCAAGAGATTCTCTGCTAGATGGAAACCTCCTCCATAGGGACACTTTAAACTAAATTTTGATGGGGCCTCTCATGGTTACCCTAGGTCGGTTGGGGTAGGCATGGTAATTTATGATCACAATGCAAATTTTATTCAAGCTAAGTGTCATGCTATTGGTTTTAAAACTTACAATTATGCGGAATTTCATTCTTTGTCTTTTGGATTGGATATGGCAATCTCTTTGGGAATTAAGGACTTAATAATTGAAGGTGATTCTATGGTGATTATTCAACGTGTTATGAAAAAGAAATCGAATTGTTGGAATTTGCAGTATATACTTGATCCCATTTTATAAAAATTATAATTGTTTGAATCTTTCTTTGTATCCCATTTTACAGAGAAGTTAATAAGATTGCGGACTATTTGGCAAATTTAGCCATTGATAGCAATGCAAATCAGCGAGAGGTGGGTTTCGAGGAAATTCCTTCTAGGGTATAGGAAGGTTTGCAGCAATAGTTATATGATTTTGTTGAGTAATGTTGATGTAAAATTTAATGATGATAAATATTTCTGCTTTCCCCTTCCATTTCAAGTATTCATGTTCGTTGTCTGGAGGAGATTTTGAGCTCATGGTATTTGATACAATAGTATTTTTCCAAAGGTTTGTTGATACTTTCTTTTTTGGCAGGAAGGTTTTTGGCTCATGGGATTTGATAAAGTCATTGGTCTGTGTAAAGACTGGCAAGCGAGTAATGCCTTCGCCTAGTAGAGCATCCCTTTGTGTCTTTGGTGGATGGCTTGTTTGTTTTAAATTTTTGGTTATGTCTCTAGTCTTTGTTTGTTTGTTGGGTGGTTCCTTGTTGGTTTTGGTTTTTTTTGTCTTTGACTAGGTATGCATTCCTCATGAGCCCTAGGTTTTGTTGTTTAACAATTATATAAGAGTTTCGGCCTATCCCGCTTTTAATTAACTAGAACATGTTTGTGTATGTACATTACCCAAAGCATGGTAAATGATTAGTTTAGATATAGAATACAATTTATCCAATAGAAAGTGCATCTTATGATTTTGCATATGATTTAGAAGTTCTTTCTTTATTATTATCCATAAGAAAATCAATGGTGAAATATCCTACATTGTATAAAGTAGTCTATATATTTAAACACAAGAGTAATTCGTTAGTGATGGTGTGATTTCTATTAATGGATCATTATGCCTTTCATGCCATGTTTCAAAATTATTATTATTATTACAGCTTCAATGTAATGCCCTCCAAAATACCCTAGAGAAAATACACTAACTAATATGCAATAGAGATAATTATTTTGAAAAAAATTAACTAATGCAACTATTATCATTAACTACTCAAATGCAATAATCACTCATTAACCATATAACATCTAACCATCATGATTAATTCACATAAAAACATAATCCAAGTGGAAATATAAACAAAATATCAAACATCCTCTAGGGCATCCCAACGTCATCACTTAAACTAACCATAAATAATAACACAATATAACATCATAAGCATAACAATGCAAATACCACCATATACTAACTCCTAGCATGAATCTTTCTTACAATGCACACATGATCTTTCACTATTCTATATCATGATTATATCCATTTACTAAGCATACTACCCATTTCCTCTAAGTTTATTTTTAACCACCAATATCAAATGTTCCTACTCCCAAGTTACGTATACATTTCTATCATCATGAACTATACACAAGATAATCTAACATGTATTCATCATCACATAAAACTAAATAAACACCCATAATCAATTTCCATTAATAAACCAATATTACAAGTTACATTATTTATTCTCCTAACATATTATTAAATGAATACATTATCTTTTACAACAAGATCCATAGTTCTATTTACATTACAATTACATGATGCATCACTACATACATCACCATATAATCATTTACATCAATCTTGTACAAGAATCCATCAAAAGTTGAGAAGACAAGGTATCCACATCCACACAAGAGCATCCAATGAAAAACATCCCGATGGAAGAAGGCATCAAACAAATCGACCATGTGGAACCAAAGGTAGCACCCCTCATGCTAGGAGATGACACAAGATCCCACACATACTCTAGATCTAAGTTGGCACCTAAAAACCAAAGGAAAGACCATTATAGAAAGAATGCAAAGCAACATAAGATAACAAAAAGGAAACCAACAACACAAACTCTCCAAACACAAAATCCCTCCAGAGGCAACATCACCAATCAAAAACTCAAAGCGCTAGGACCTACATGTAGGAAGAAAGAGTATCATCACATGCAACATGTGGGTACCTGGGAACCTGTCCCAAATGCCCCAAAGCACATGTGGATCCATCTCAATTTTATGGAGTGAAAGAGATTAGCTTGCTTGGATTTTACCAAGGCCTTCCCTGTCCTATCCTGATCCACAACTGCAAGGAAAGGCAAAGGGGCCAACATAATTTTATTATCTTATTAAGATGAACTATTCTACCCAAACCCAAGTATTATTAATTATGTTATCACTTGTTCACATTGGAAAAATTCTAGTGAGAACCCTAGAGATCTGGATGCCGAATGGACCTGATAGCCCATTCCATGCGATCCTAGTCACTCACTATGAAGCACACTCTTCCCCTTGCATGAACCTAGACCTTGGGGTAACAACATAAAATAATTCAACATAACCAAGGGCTCACAACAATACAAGATCTGACTCACCAAGGTATTCAACCAATCTAACAATAGTACAAACATCCTTAAGGAATGCAACAAATGAACCCAACTACAAGATAATCACATAAACAAGACAAATAATGTCATCAACAACCAATAATCAATCAATGAAATTAACCTGGAACATCTCAAGTACCAGAAAACAACCTCTGGATTCCAAAAAATAGGAACAAAAATCTAGAAAACAAACTAAAACTATCAAACTGAATTTACTGATAGAATAGTGCATATGTTTAGTAGAATAGTGCACATGTCTAATCTTTTAGCACATACAATGATTCTTCTAGTGCATTCAATAATTGTTCTAGCGCATATGATCAACAGTATTGCACATATAGAAAATAGTTTAGCGCATACGTCTCATGGTTTAGTGCATATGACACAGAATGCAAAAATTACCCAAAAAGGCTAAGTTACGACTTCAAATTAAAAACCATGGAAAAATATCTAATCCCTAAAGACAATCACAAAAGCGACACCTAGAAAATACCAAGTTAAGGGTGATGAAATGAAAATAACATAGAACAAATGGGAAGAACTCTCCATACAAACCTACATAGCAAATACTCAAACTTCACAAAAAATGGAGTCACAAAAAGCCTCTTACAACCCACAGCGAACCCAAAATAAGATAATACTCCATCAAAACCACAACCAAATAAATTTCAATCAATATCTCAGAGAGAAGAACAAGATTCCAATATAGACAAAAATACTAAGCCGTATATTCACGGCGACAGCTATATCCCCAAATAATTTTTCTCATTTTCTAAAGTTAAAGTATAGGATAAGATTAATACAAAGAAATATTTCATAAACCAACTATACAAAACTATATTAATGAACTATTTTCCCCAAATTCCCAAGAATACACGGAGAAGACAATCTTTTCCAAATTAAAAATACTGAAGTAAGAACCTCCTACCTGGAGATAGGAAAAAACAAAGAATCCACAAGAAAAGCAAACCAAATTCCTTCAAAGATCCAAAATCCAACTCCAGCAAAATACATTTGAAAAGCCAACCCCCGTGAACTCACGGGAAATAAAATAAATAGAAAACCATGCCAAAACCATAGAATATGTCGGCCAATCAAAATAATAAAAAAAATAATATTTTTTACCAACCCATAACAAAATCCAAAGTAAGAATAATAAAATATTATTTAATTTACTTACCCAAAAATATAACCAATAGAATAATAGGGTAGGTAGAAAGAGTCTACCAAGCAACCCAAGTAAGTAAAAAGAGAATAATGATAGTAAATCATAAAATCATGGGCACAAATAATTATAAAATCCCAATAATAAATAAATAAACCAAGGCTATATTAAATTAAAGCCACAATAATAAATCAAAGGTTATTTATATAAATAAATATTCTAATTAATAATAAAGCCTTTGCTTACTATATGATAATATTAATATTAATTGATCAGCACTTATTATTAAATATTATACCAACTATCTATTTAATTAATTATTATAAACTATATTAATCTTTTATTTTAATTTAACATTATTAACTATATAAATCAATTTAATAAAATAATTAATAATTAACCAAACTACCCAAAGCAATCCACCATAAAAATAATCCAAGAAAGCATTACACACTAACCACGACTCATGCCAAGACTCTAAACTGACAAGGGTAATCAACCTTAAACCTAGAGTGTAGAATGAGATTTTATGCCATCTCTGATCAACTTTCCATTGGGATAAGACATGCTCAGACCGGTGAAGCTAGGTGGAGTTGATATCTGGTACTTGCAAATTCTTCATCCACAAAGCCACGATACAACATATACGATATATAATCCAGGGAAGTGATAGAGAATCGCAATGGCACATCCCACTTGAAATGAGTGATGTGACATCAACCCTATCACAAAGACAATAGAAGACACTCACAAAAATCAAGCAATATCATAATAAATCTCACATCATGAAATAGGGTTATATCATCATAAAATATCCTCAAATCATTGTAAAAGAATATAAATATCACATAGAAAGAGATACATATAAGTCATCAAATGAGCACCTATCATCATAATAACCACTATAACAATCCATAATGTCATCATCCACATGAAATGATAGTATCAAATGTGCTATAATATGTTCAAAATCCATAATAAATCATACGTAAAATCCATAAACATCCACTTAAAACATCTCAAAATACTCTAAGCTATAGCAATATAGTCTATCAATGCACCAAAAAGAACGACAAATCAGGACACTACATCCTCCCCCCTTGTCGCACTCTTACTCCTGGAAGCTTGAAACAAGTAGGGAAATAATTCTCTCTCAACTGCACTACATCCTTTGAAACATTGAAGAAGCATCACTAAGTACCTACTGAGCCCTTACCATCACCCCGTTGTGAACCCTAGGGATCAACTCCAAATGCTATAGGACACACACGATCACCAAAGAAAGCTGCTTTGCCATGATGTGAAGCCTCAACTACTAAACTCTGACACACACCCTGACGATCATCTGTTGTTGCAAATATGCAATGATATCTACTTGCATCACCAATAGTGGGCTCTTATGCCGCTGGTCTCTGAACTAACAACCAAGTAGGCTGATATGGGAAACTTGCAACATAATTCTCTGATTACCACAAGTGAAATAACTCCCTCTAGTGAAATCACAAATAACTGAAGGTACACTAGGTTGTTGAAAACTGCCTCCACTAGAGTGCTTTTGAGAACTCTGTGCTACCCGTGAACCCTGAAAATGAAAAGCACACTACCTATTACACTCTCTGGCACCATGTGATCTATGCTTGTTGGAAGAATTACGATCCTGATAACTCTACCTCTGCTAAGAATGATCACCTCTAGATGAAGGAGGATCCCTGCTAGCATGTCCTGAAGTCTGTAACTAAGCACCTCTCATGTCTGAACCTGATACCAGAGCACTAACACTCTGCATAACTGAAGAGCCTCCTGACAACAAATCCTCCTCAACTAGTTGTGCCTTCTCCACAGCTACTGCCATAGACTTAGGTTCATGGACCCGAACATTACCACTAATGTGGTCATTGAGACCTCTGATAAAATGTTGCATAAGAATCACATCATCATTTGCTAAACCAGAATACTATCCGAGCTCAAAGAACTTCTTCTCATACTTCTCTATTGTCATGTCATATTGCCTCAAGTTGTGAAACTCATTGGCCCTACGGTATCTCCAAAGATCTGATAGAAAATAAGCATGGAAACGCTCTAAAAAGAACTCCCATGATATTGATGCAATGTCCAAATGAAGCTTCTGCTCCTCTATATGTCACTAAGTGGAAGCAAAGACCTAAAGATGCATAATCACGCACCTAGCCTTGGTTTTACTACCATACGAATGCATGGAAAAACACCTACCCATATCAAGCAACCAAGTCTCTACCTCTAGACTGTTGCCAGACCATAAAAGGCAGGAGGGCAAGCTCTCAAAAGGTCTCTCATATGACTTGCTGCAACTAAATCCTGATTAGGTAGTGCATCATCTCTCCGCTGAGGTGAATGTGAATCTTTCCTCACTCGCTCCCACTCTACCTCTCTATCCTAATGACTAACATGATGAGATACCTCTTGCTCATTTTGTTCCTGCTGTGGACCCAACTGATCAAGAAGTCCCTGAAGCAAATTGACCAACTGCGGAACCATATTACCAACATGCTTTGCCTCTACCTGCTGATCCCACTGCTACTTCTCATGGTATGACTCTTCAAAAACCTCGGGATGAGGATTCCACCGAGTACCCATTCATCCTCCACGACCACAGCCACAACCTCTACCTCTAGTAGGCATCTTGTCTAAGCAAGATGCAAAATACTATAAGATTAAGTCCAAGGATATTAAATGCAAGTAAACAACCACTAGGGATAATCATGCGACTAATCACACACTAAAGTGCTAACATGCACGATGGGATTATATGAAACCAGAGTATCCTATGTATGAACATGGGCTCTGATACCAAATGTAATGACTACCAAAATACCCTAGAGAAAATACACTAACTAATATGCAATAGAGATATATTTTTTCTAGAACATTAATGCAACCATTATCATTAACTACTCAAATGCAATAATCGTTCATTAACCATATAACATCTAACCATCATGATTAACTCACATAAGAACATAATGCAAGTAGAAATAAGCAGAACATATCAAACATCCTCTAGGGCATCTCAACATCATCACTTAAATTAACCATAGATAATAACACAACATAACATCATAAGCATAATAATCCACATACCACTATATTCTAATGCATACTAATTCCTAGTATGAATATTTATTACAATGTACACGTAATCTTTCACTATTATATATCATACTTATATCCATTTACTAAGCATATTATCCATTTCCTCTAAGTTCATTTTTAACCACCAATATCAAATGTTCCTACTCCCAGATTACATATACATTTCTATCATCATGAGCTATACACAAGATAATCTAACATGTATTCCACCATCACATAAAACCAAATAAACACCCATAATCAATTTCCATTAATGAACCAATATTACAAGTTACATTATTTATTCTCCTAACATACTATTACATGAATACGAGGGTGAATTCACAAAGTTGGTTCCCACTTTTGCCAACGAAGGAATTTGGCGAAAGTGGGAACTTCAATTTTTAAGGTGTTTGAGCAAAATATGGGTGTTCGCTCGAATTACCCCTGGGAGTTCGAGCGAACCGCTTTCTCGACCCGGGTTCGTTCGAACCACCGGTGACGTTTAGGTTCAAACGAACCCCCCATTCGCTTGAACCCTTTTCGGTTAGGGTTTTTCTAAAACATTTATAAAAAGCAAAAGTGACAGTTAAAAGGTCATTATCAAAGTTGTCTTTTTCTGTCTGGTGGGGGTTGGATTGAACCAGTTGTCAGCATCACGTCACCGAGCTTTGTCTGCAGCAGCTAGCACTTTTCATATTTCAGTTTTCGACCTTTATTATATGAGGTGCACAAAATAACCCTTTGTTTGGTTTAATATTGTCTTTTTTTATTAAATTAATAAATAATTTATTTTTTTAATTAAATAATTGTATATAGTTATTGTTTTTCAACATTTTAGAAAAATGTTTGATAATTTATTGTTTTTCATTATTTTAGAAAAATATTTGATAATTTAATGTTTTGATTGAAATGTGTTAATTTGTTTTTAAAATTACATAATTGTATATATGTATATTTTTTTCAACATTTTAAAAAATTGTTATGAAAAACATAGAAAACTAAGACCTAGTAAATCAGAACTTAGAAAAACATTAGCAAAAAAAGAAAATTAGAAAAATGTCGCAAACATAAATATAATAAATTAAACTTTAGAAAAATTAATAAATTTTAATTTAAATAAACATTAGAAAATTTAGATAACAAATTTAAACAAATTAGAAAAAATAAATCCTCTACAATGTGACCCATTTTCACATCCTATTACACCCACAACATGACCCCTTAAGACCACATATGCCCTGATGACACTATATGTTCCCTTAGGAGGTCATAGAGGATCACATATAACATACTAGTGTACATATGACATTCCCTTTAGGATCACATAGTGTCCTAAGAGGTCATACGTGGTCCTAAGGGGTCACACATGTGTTATAACACATGCATGACCCCTTAGAACCGCATATGACCCATTATAAAATCCTAGTGTGAACGACATACCCCTTAGTTCATCACATAGTGTCTTAAGGGGTCGTATGTGGTCCTAACCTGGGGTCACGAATGCATTGACACATGTGTGACCCCTTAGTAGGTCACATATGACCCCTTATAACATCCTACTATACATATGACATATCCTATGTGTCCTAAGGGGTCATATGACCCCTTATAACATCCTACTGTACATATGGCATTCCCCTTAGGATCATATAGTGTCCTAACATATGCATGACCCCTTATAAAATCCTAGTGTGAACATTGTTGGTAAACAGATTTGTCACTGTGGTCGTTTACCTGAAACTGACCCTGTTTGCCCGATGAGCAGTGACAAACGTTCCAACAGTTGGAGAGATCATTCTGTGAAACATGATCTTCCTCTGTGTTTGAGAGGGGCAGTTCCTTCGTATGATAGGGGTATTTAGGATTTTTTGTACTTTTAACCTGAAAGTACATAAAGGAGAAAACATAAAACTAAAAAGAAATAAAGATAGAAACCCCAACATTAGACATACGACCATCAACTGAGATTTCTCAATATTAGAATTACAAGGGGAGTGTATAAGGTTATATGCTTAGTCATGAGATGATGATAAAGAAGAATGTCGAATCTCAACATACGGAGAGATAAGATACTTCAACACATTCAAACTGAGATACCAAAGGTTGCTTGTGTGTCATCACATCAATTGTACAAATTATACATGCATATAAAGACTACCAATTTAACATACAAGAAATTGGCAATGATAACACATGAATACATTTAGAACACACGAACTAAGACGTATTCTTTATTATCCTTTTGGAAATATACAAATCCAAAATCCTTTCTATACATAGTGCAAATCAAAATCTCATTACAAATTTCTCCTAGAATTCCAGCAGAGTTTTCCCCTTTGTCAAAAGTCCCCTCGACACATTATCAATAGCCTTGTATTTATAGGCTTCCCAGAATAACCACCTTAGTAACTAACTTTAATCCTGGGTTAATAACTAACTCTTTTCTGCGTGAATTTCAAAGAGTTAGTAACCTACACTTTTATGCACAAAAGAAGTCAACTTTCTAACCTTGGGTTACAATAAGCGACATAAGTCACTTTTTACAAAAATAATATCAAACCCATTACATTGAAGAAATAATTCATTTGCTGATTTTGTCAAGGTGGCCTCCATCTTCATTTTCTTCATTTGATCTCGTAATCATCTCACCATCTTAATTCATGTTCAGAAAATTTGAATTCCATGTTCCTTGATTTAATGCATTAACACCATTACTATAACATATGTATCATCAACATTAGAGAATCCTTGTGAGTTTCACATATGCTCTCCTCAATAGGATATTCGAACCTTTATGTTGAACAAGTAGGTGCTAAATTTCTCAAATTTATGGCACATATGATATACCAACTCTCCAATATGTTCTCATTCTTAAAGGATTGTGATTGCATTCAATTTAAATTCTGCACTTCAATCATCAGAAGGTGTTTGCGGGGGCCTTATTAATTCAAATCAAGAGCTTCCTTGCAAAATCCATGTTGTACACATTCTGCAATTATTTCATGGGATGACATTATCTTCAATGCATTATATGAAATAGCTCACATCTATTGGAACTAGAGTATTCACTTCTTTCTCCCTCCTATAATAGCTCCACATTTTATGACTCTGACAGAGGCAACACCAAAAAGAACAAATCTTTTGAGTACACATCGTATTTTGTGAATATATTGGACCCTGTAATCCATCACATGCTTTCATGTTTACATTAAATAAATCATATTGTGATTCATATACCTATAATTGAGATATATTCCTTCAAGTTTATGTGGGAATGACTTCATAGAAAATCTCATCTTCTCCATTTTTCATCACAAAGTTAAATATTAATGAATCCTCTCTGTAGAATCTTTTCCAAAGTCAAGTTCTTTTGTCATGGAAGATTTCCAACATAGTGCACCTTCATGCTCATCAAACAAATCTTGCCAAGTATATTTTGTGATGATTTTGCAATCATTGCATTCCTTTAGTTGGCATATCTCTAAGGTATTTTATGAAAACAATTCAGGTGTGATATCAATGATTGCATATTTTGCATGTGTCTCAAGTAGAGCATGGATTGTAGAATGTGGCTTTTCACCTACCACTCACATTGCTTGGATGCTTTTAAAACTTTTATAAAATTCATTTTGAGAGAATCCCTGTGATCGTGGCATGCAACAAGATTGTATTTCTTTGTGGCGTTATGTCAAACAATTCACTTGCCTTGTTACTGCATTCACATTCTACATGCATGCCGCCAGAGTATGAGAAGTGTAATTTTGGCTTTATACCTACAATTTGAATTCATTTGAATGTTTCTAAAGCGCTTTCAATGCATCCTTGGAAGTAAAAGACAGAACTTAGCATCTCTCTAATCTCGCCATAGGGTCCAGTGTAAACACGATCATACATAGTTGGTTTTGGAGAGTTTAGTTATAGAGGATCTATTTGTGCCAACCAGGTCCGCCGGCCCACCCTAGATCGATCCAGTCTTGTATACGTAATAGCTGACCACAAGATTCGTCCAATAATAAAAAAGAGGGGGCAAGGTGCTTTGCGTGATTCCCATCCGCATGGAACCCATAGCACTGAGCTAGAGATGATGCTAGCACCTTCCCAACTACAACGAAAATGGGAGGGGGAATGTTATTTTAGTGCATATCGCACTCATGAAGTCACCTTTCCTTAAGACATTCTATCAAACAATTCACTGCATTAGTCTGTGCATCCACATTTTGAAAACATCACTTGCAATATTGAAAGTTTCTAAAGCCTGTTAAACTAATTTGTTTTGGCATAACCTGCAACTTTTACCTTTGATGAGATGACATCATTTAAGGTATTCTGCTAAACAAGGAACGTGTGGCGCAGATGTTTTAATGGGTGTCAATACCCATTCAAAAGTCCATTTTGTGGATATTCTGCAATTATCGCATTTCATGAGACCACATTTCTTTGAGAGATTCTGACAAACAGTTTACAGGCACTGCCTGTGCATTCACTATGTCATGAGACTGCATTGCTTTGAGGGATTAACAAAAAAGTTGACATGCGTGGTCATGCGCATTCACCATGGTGTGAGACCGCCTTGCTGGAGTTAACGCCTACCACAATTTTCACGTGTAGATGAGACCACATTTCTTTGAGGGAGTCTATCAAACAGTTTACACACGTGGTCTATACTCCCACGATGCGTTTAAAGCTGCCATGTGATTCTATCAAATAGTTCACATGCGTTGTCTGGGTTGCCATGGTGTATTCATGTCCGTGGTGATTCCTTCAAACAGTTACAAAGAAATAATGTTAAGACTCATCAACAAATCAATATTGTGCATTTCATGCAATTATTGCATTCCATCAGAACCTATCGGCTTGAGACATTCTGTCAAACAATATACGCACCTTGTCTTTCCTTAATCATTTTACTTGCATTTCTAACTGAGTATCTTCGACTATGATTTTGTGGAATCTAGTTTCATTTTACACCTGCGAGAAGCATTTGCTGAAACTTCTAAAGACTATTCAACATATACATAATCATGTGTACCCTGCGATCATACGTTCCATACAACCACATTTCTTTGCGATCAATGTCTGTCATGAGACACGTCTCTTTGAGGAATTCTGTCAAATGGTTCACAACTTATCTATGCCTTCCACATTTCGCATTCGTATTCACATCTCAGGCATGTCCATGCTCCCTTATCTGAGGCTTATCAAACATGTCAATGCGTTGTTTTACTCTTATTCATTCTACAAACATGGCGGCCAGGGCTGTTAGAACATATCCATTATACCTTGGTGCAAGTTGATATCCCTTCCAGAACTTCCATTCCAGGAGAGTTTGGCTCTTATAAACAAATGGCTGCATTTACTTAAAAATTTCTAAAGATTCCTTGTCAAATCCATTTGGTGCATATGGTGCTATCTTCAGTCCATTTGGTGCATATGGTGCTACCTTCAGTGCATTGATACCCTGCTACTTCAAGCTCTCTTTTCTTTTGTTTTTTTTTTAAACTCTTATGAAAAAGGGTTAAGAATGCTCACTTTTTAAGCATTTTTAACCTTCTTGACAAAGTGGAACCCGCAAGGTTAAGAAACGAGGTTAGAAATGCTCAAAAAGTGAGCATTTCTAACCTTTTTTTGTGAAAGGTTAGAAATATGGGTTAGAAATACTCAAAAAGTGAGCATTTCTAACCTTTTTGGCAAAAGGTTAAGAAATGAGGTTAAGAATGCTCAAAAAGTGAGCATTTATAACCTTGTGCTTCAACGAGCTATCTTTACACCTCGGAAACCATTTTTCATTGAGAATGAATCAAGGAGGAATGCCACCGATGTCTGAATATGGTTTTCTTATCACAAATGACCAAACATATTAAAATAATTTAAAATATTAAATTATCATTTGAGAAATAATTTAAATATTTTAAATATATCGCTTTGGCTGGAGAAAAATGGCATAACTTTCAAATAGTAGGGAGTTAGGTCCTGAAATTTGAAACACATGTTAATGAAAGGGAAAAAGGTCTACACAATTATTTACACCTCATGAAAAAGCCTTAAATGAGATATTTTAATCATTTGGGAGCAACAGACACCAAAAATTGAAAGTTTAAAATATGACAAAGTATGAACTGGGTTCAAGTGAAAGTTGGCCACACGATATAAAATGATGTTTAGATCTTGATTGTCAAGCGATTTCCCTCAATTTTTGGTAATTCTCAAAATTCTTCCATTTTTCCGATTTTAACTAGTAATAACCTTGGACAATGCATTCATTACTTACATGTAAACACTCATTGGACCCTTACTCGATATTGAGATCGATTTGAAGTTCAAATTTTATGTAGGCCAAATATGGGGGCAACAAATGTCATACCCCTTATTCCATCACATAGTGTCTTAAGGGGTCGTATGTGGTCCTAAGGGGTCACGCATGCATTGACACATGCGTGACCCCTTAGTAGGTCACATATGACCCCTTATAACATCCTACTGTACATAATTTGACATTCTCCTTAGGATCATATAGTGTCCTAAGGGGTCATATATGGTCCTTAGGGGTCACGTGTGTGTTATAACACATGTGTGACCCATTAGAACCGCATATGACCCCTTATAAAATCCTAGTGTGAACGACATACCCCTTAGTTCATCACATAGTGTCTTAAGTGGTCGTATGTTGTCCTAAGGGGCCACACATGCATTGACACATGTGTGACCCCTTAGTAGGTCACATATGATCCCTTATAACATCCTACTATACATATGACATTTCCTATGTGTCCTAAGGGGTCATATGTGGTCCTGAGGGGTCACGCATGTGTTATAACACATGTGTAACCCCTTAGTAGGTCACATACGACCCCTTATAGCATCCTAGTATACATATGATGAACCCCTTAGGATCATATAGTGTCCTAAGGGGTCATATGTGACCTCGTGACCCATTAGAACCGCATATGACCCCTTATAAAATCCTAGTGTGAACGACATACCCCTTAGTTCATCACATAGTGTCCTAAGGGGTCGTATGTGGTCCTAACCTAGGGTCACACATGCATTGACACATGCGTGACCCCTTAGTAGGTCACATATGACCCCTTATAACATCCTATTGTACATATGACATTTCTTATGTGTCCTAAGGGGTCATATGACCCCTTATAACATCATACTGTACATATGACATTCCCCTTAGGATCATATAGTGTCCTAACATATGCATGACCCCTTAGAACCGCATATGACCCCTTATAAAATCCTAGTGTGAACGTCATACCCCTTAGTCCATCACATAGTGTCTTAAGGGGTTGTATGTGGTCCTAAGGGGTGACGCATGCATTGACACATGCGTGACCCCTTAGTAGGTCACATAATACCCCTTATAATATCCTACTGTACATAATATGACATTTCCTATGTGTCCTAAGGGGTCATATGTGACCTACTAAGGGGTCATATTAGAACCGCATTAGAACCGCATATGACCCGTTATAAAATCCTAGTGTGAACGACATACCCCTTAGTTCATCACATAATGTCTTAAGGGGTCGTATTTGGTCCTAAGGGGTCATGCATGCATTGACACACATGCATGAACCCTTAGTAGGTCACATATGACCCCTTATAACCCCTTATAACATCCTACTATACATATGACATTCCCCTTAGGATCATATAGTGTCCTAACATATGCATGACCCCTTAGAACCACATATGACCCCTTATAAAATCCTAGTGTGAACGACATACCCCTTAGTTCATTGTGCATAGTGTCTTAAGGGGTCATATTTGGTCCTGAGGGGTCATGCATGCATTGACACACATGCATGACCCCTTAGTAGGTCACATATGACCCCTTAGGATCAAATGACCCCTTATAACATCCTACTGTACATATGACATTCCCCTTAGGATCATATAGTGTCCTAACATATGCATGACCCCTTAGAACCGCATATGAGCCCTTATAAAATCCTAGTGTGAAGGACATACCCCTTAGTTCATTGTGCATAGTGTCTTAAGGGGTCATATTTGGTCCTGAGGGGTCATGCATGCATTGACACACATGCATGACCCCTTAGTAGGTCACATATGACCCCTTAGGATCAAATGACCCCTTATAACCCCTTATAACATCCTACTATACATATGACATTCCCCTTAGGATCATATAGTGTCCTAACATATGCATGACCCCTTAGAACCGCATATGAGCCCTTATAAAATCCTAGTGTGGAGGACATACCCCTTAGTCCATCACATAGTGTCTTAAGGGGTCATACATGACATTCCCGTTAAGATCACATATTGCAGATTTAATACTTTTATAATCATATGGGCCCAAATATAATCATATCTAGGCCCAAATGTTATATATCATGTTCTTGAATTTTTTATGTATGTCAAAGATTTAAATATACACATGTTAGCTCTCTCTATCTCTCTGAAATATATGTACCTAGATAGATAGCATCCCAAGATATACCTTCGCAGGCTCCTAATTAGGATCCACCTGCATAGGCTCCTGATTAGGATCCACCTACACAGGCTCCACATTAGGAGCCACACATGATGATGTTGATCCTCCACAGCAGGATCCTCCATAGCAGGATCCCCCCTTGCCCGACATTGCTACTATTTTTCAGTACAGTGATCGGGAGTTGCATAGGTTGAGGGCCATATTAGATGGCCCTCGTACTAATGGCATGTACAAGAGTACATGCACATCCATTTTTGATAGTTTGCGGACATTGAGAGACCGCTTAGTTTCTCATACCTCATTCTCATCTGAGGTTATAGCAGATATATATAGACAGTTGAGGAGTGAGGTGAGGGGTCAACATTCTTTTGCTGATGTGGTGGGGGTGGTCTCGAAGGAGACCATCAAGGAGAGATGCTTTCCACAATATCAAGAGAAGAGTAAGGTGAGGAGATATTAGGTTACCAAATGTATCGACCCACAGGTTGCATCACTGATTTACCCACACTTCTTAGCTGCCCATAGTCGTTATCCTAATAATGACCAAATACCATTATACTTTGCACAGTAGGTATTTGCTGAGGTTCATTGTCAGATGAAACCAAACTACCTTGGTATTCCAAGATATTATGGATAGGGGAGGGGTAGGACTGTTGATAGAGATGCATATCATAGGTGTGATAGAGCTCCGCCTAGACACAGGGACCTTGTTGGCCAGAGATTTCCTGCAGTAGTCCCAGCCATGGCACCCATAGCGAATCACGTTGGGATTGCTTGTCAGAGAGAAGCAATTGATAGGATTGGACAGATTGCATTAGCAACAACCACCATATCTTCTGACAAGGTGGGTAGATATATGATGACTCGACCTCGTTCGCGATCATCCATAGATCATGCATCTTCTAGTCATGGGGGGGCTTCAGGTTCAGATGCTCGATGTATTTATGCTGGCATCCCCTCCCTAGATGAGGTAGCAGCTATAGTCGGAGGTAGTAGACATGTATAGATGTCATAGTATTTACCCGAGGACCTACAACATGCTTATAGTTTTATTTCATCTTAACTTGGGATACCATTGGCTGATGTTAGAGAGGAGATTCTCAGAGATGGTCAGGCTACAGTGGCATCGATGCATACCCTGAGACAATCACAACATTCTCATCACTCTACGCATGCTCCAGGCACTGACCCACCTACAGATCACTCTATTGCTGCAGAGGAGGAGCTACGAGCTGATCAGGTCCATATCACAGATGAGGGCCACTTGGATTCATTTGAGGATATACGAGTTGATCAGGTCCATATCACAGATGAGGGTTTGGACTCATTCAAGGATCAGCTGAGAGATTTGAGCCATACTAGATTTATGGACATGCTACTACAGTCAGACACTTCATCCATGATGCCCACTCATCTAGTTAGCCCCTTGTACTCCTCAGTGATACGTACAGCTAGAGAGAGATATGCAGGCACGACTGATGTTGTTGATATGATCAAGGGATAGGATCAGACTATACAACCTACTCTAGGTGATACATAGGTATGTACATGTACATGTACATTTAAATTTTTAGAAGATATGTATACATGTTGTAAATTTGTAGGATAAATATATTTATATATATAGATCATATTTAATAAATAATATACAGTTCTAAGTTTTAATTTGTAGATCGTTTAAATTGATCATGGACTAATCCTTAAATTGATAGTTAGCACATGTCACTCCTTCCTTGAGCTCTGAGCATCTTCGTAGGAGAGATTCTATAGATGATGTTAGTGTACAGGTTAGTTATGGTTTTTGGTACATATATGTACATGTATGTATACATGCACGTTACAATTTATATTTAAATTTTTATTTAACTCTACTTGGATTTGATGTACATGCATGTCTAGAGAGATAGATATATTATATTTAATATTTAAATAAATTCTACTTTTGTAGAACTCCCCCTCAGATGGTGGCTCAGTTCGTAGCCGACATGATGATCCCTATTGATTTGCTCCAGACTTTATAGCTCATTTACATTTATCTTTTTATATACTTTCATATTATATATATTCATGGACGTACATGGAGTTTAGACTCTAGATTATACTTTATACCTAGTTTGTGTTTGATCAGATTACACATGTTTGATTATATTAGATTTATACATACATTTGATTAGATTATCTATTTATACATGTTTGATTATATTAGATTTATACATGTTTGATTAGATTGTATATTTCACATGCATGTACAAATTTGAAGTTTAGACTAGATTATACTTTATATCTCCGTTGTGTTTGATCAGATTATATAGATTTATATGTTTGATTATATTAGATTTATACATGTCTGATTAGATTAGATTTAAATATATGTTTGATTAGATTGTATATTTCACATGCATGTACAATGAAGTTTAGACTAGATTATACTTTATATCTTTGTTGTGTTTGATCGGAAATTATATAGATTTATACATGTTTGATTATATTAGATTTATCCATGTTTGATTAGATTAGATTTCAATACATGTTTGATTAGATTGTATATTTCACATGCATGTACAATGAAGTTTAGACTAGATTAAATTCTTTATATCTCCATTGTGTTTGATAGGATTATATATATTTCCACTGCATCAGGTATCAATATGAAGTTTAGACTAGAGGTTATATATATATTTCATGCACATGTACATGTGTTAGATTATATATTCCATGTGCACATGTACATACACATGTTAGATTATATATACATACTTTATGTTTGATGGACTGGACTGGATTATATATATATCATGTGCACATGTTAGAAATACAAGTAGATATGCATTAAAATTTAAAAGAACATGTTCAAACAAAAGAGTATGTATGAAATGAACAAACTAAACTTAATAGGTCATGTACATTGAATAGTTCACATGGTATGTGAGCTTCTAGGTATGTATACTATAGTTAAATAGTTGACAACATGTACATGTCAGGTAATTACAAATGTCCTAATTCCATATTATATCAATTTTACAAATACATTGCATATTACATTCTAATTTAAATATGCATTTTTTAATTAAATTATTTAAACTAGTGGTCCTTACAATTAGATGCATTTAGAACTAGATACAGTAGCTTATACATACAAATTAAACATGCATTTAAACATGTACATACATACTTGAATTAACTTTGAATACATCCTAATTTGATCTATAATGTATTTAAACTTAAAAAATATTTATCCTTTAGTTTCAAAACAAGTTAAGAGATCTAGAATTTATCTTCAGTATTAATTCAATTCGTGTGGGCTGAACCACATGTGTACTTTGGATTGTTATATATATATATATATATATATTTCATACCACATCAAGTGGTTCAGAACATTGTTCAATAACACTTAATATTTTGTCATGATCTTCACTATCTAGTCTCCACTTTTGAGACCGCCCTCGATGTGGAATTGTTTGAAGAATTAGGCCAACAACAATGACCAAGTGACTATACTGATATACCTTGTTGTCAATTTGGTATTTAGTGAAAAGAATCCCATGTTGAACAATTTTAACTTGTTTGAAATATGTCCCTTGCACTACAACTAATCCTGCATGTACATGTATATAAGAAATTAAAAATTTGTACATCAGCGATTTGTACATGTATATATTCAAATCAGAACTCAAACCTATGGGAAATGACATTCCATCACTCATCTCAGATTTTGATAACTTCTTTCTCTCTTCTGTGCAACACAATAAATAATCACTAACACCTTCTATATTTCCATCTTCTGCTATGACTGCAAAAATATCTCCTGCAATTTGACACAAGTTAAATAAATTGTAAGTTATATGTCATTTTTAAGGAAATATTTACGTGTATGTCATGTATGTACCTTTTTTAATCATTCCTGAAATATGATCGTAATCACCAGAAATCAAACAAATGTCTTCAAAGTTTTCATCCTCATTTGAATCCTCGTATGTGTCAGAAACATCTAGTGGCACCATTTTCCATTCACTAACATATCCAAGCTCTTGGTTCTTGCAATCAACATAGTTTTCGAAAATGCATTCAGAACAAAAACATGAATAATTCCTAGTATATAATGTCCATGGGCGATTATCTGTACTCATGACACAATGCAAAGATCTTGTCCTCTCCACACTCTTGCATCCATGCATTGATTTTCTATCCACATCTGCAAAATGTACATGTAGATCAAATTGTTAAATTGAAACATTTGAACTAGGAACATTTTTTAAAAAATTGAAAAAAATTAAATAAAATACTAAAAGAGAACACGTACCGGTTATCTCTCAAAACACTCTATATGGAATGGGTCTATATGTTCTCGATGATGATTCCCCAGGATAATTAGGTTGCTTAAAGTGTTTCTTACACCATTCAACAACATCATGTGCATCTTCTATACATTCTCCTATGTACTTTATTTGATGCTTTATTAGAGCACATTTGATACAAGCTCTTGCACCATCATGTTCACCCTTTCCATGACCACTCTCAAAAAAACTCCAAACATGTGGTGTTTTGTCATTTTGATGATATCTACATAGTGCATAAAATGGCCTTGAAGATTTGAATTGTGCTGCACATCCATGAGACCAAATAAAATGTTTAACTATTGTTATGCCTCTATCTTTCAAATATTCAAAAAACTTCTTAAAGCAATGTTGTACAAAAAGTGTGTCATGCTCCTTATCATCACTGATATAGAAGTGGTACTCTTTCTTAATGACATGGTTTTCAAATGTACTATCAACACCATCCAAATTCATCTATGCATGTCGATAACACACATGCACCAAAATAGTGATTTGCTTTGAAAAGTAATACTCTGATTGAATCTCTTTTTGATGTGCAAAAGAGTAATTCTCTGCGAAGTCAACTACAGATAGAATAGTTCCAAGTGGGAAAGTGTCTCTTAATCTTTTAAATTGTTCTACTTGCCACTTGGCAAAAAAGCCATGACATATGTATGGTTTTATCAACTTACAAAAATTTTCCATAAATGTTCCAATAGGTATTTCCTCTTCTACATAATCTAGCCTTGTAGATTCTTTTCCAAATTTTGTTTCAAATTTTGTGTACTTGTAACTCTTGCAATTTACCATTTTCCTCGTGTCAGTATCTTCATCTCTCAAAGGCAATTTAGCCAAGTCCCCACATGTTCCACAAATTCCTCTTATGCAATTTATTTGACCAGTTGCATTATCATCTGATTTATCACATAAGATGGATGCTATGAATTGACTTGTTCATTTAGGAGGAGCATTTTCAAAACCATCACTATCTTCTCTAATCTTTCGAAACACTTGATAGTACAAGTTAGATTCGATGTGATGATGACAACAACAAGTTTCAAAAACTTTGTTTAACTTCACATAATATGGCCTTAACCGTTCAAACATGGTTTGCCCAATCTTTATATGAGGGTTTGTTTTAGTAAACAATACATACAATTCATGTTTTGTTGTGTCTATCCAATGTTTTACATGGAGATCATAATGATCAAGACCAATCCTTTGCTTGATAACATCTCTACTATTTGATGAAGGACGAGTATTATCATTCCAAAAACTTGTCACAAAGTTCCTAACATCATCTTCAATTCTATCAGAATGAGGAGCTATACACATAATTGCCCAGTTCCCTTCTGAGGTAGTATCATCCAAAACCTTTCTCCTTTTAACATATTTAGATATTGTCCTTCTACTAAAACTAAACTCAGATGACAGTGAAGAGATTTGTCTTTTTTGAGACAATCTTTCATTTACTAAAGATGTCAACATCACTCTTCTTGAAATGGTCTCATCTAGTTTTTGATATTTTTTACCAATGTTCACCAAACCTTTCTTAACATTATCAACAATAGATTTTTGTAGCTGAGAAGTTTTCCTCTTTTGACTTGTTGTATCTATACCCAACAATTTCATTGGATCTGTTAAGTCTTTATGAGTAAGTACAATTAATAACAATTGAGCTTTTTCTAGTGTAGTATCAAGATTGTTGAAATGAGACATTATTTCTTTTCCACTTTTATTCATTGACCTCCTTTTAGTATTGTCTAGGTTCTTCACTGAGATGTTTCAACTCATCCACATCCATTTCAAGTAAATGATCTAAATTTTTATAAGAAATATTTCTCTCCACCTATTTAGCTAGATCCACAATATGCTCATCCATATTAGTGGTAGGAGGTAAGGAGCCTGACCCCTCTCCTTCAAAGGTCTCCATTGGTTCAACTTGGACAATCTCCTCCTTATGTTCATCAACAATATTCTGTTCTTCAATAGGTTCATTTGCCTCGACTCTCGCTTCAGAACTCCCTTCTTCTCGAGCCCGTTCTGAACATAATTTAAGAGTTTGTGTAAGGTTCTTGAATTAATTAGAGATTATTCAATTAGGTTTAAGAATAGGGGTGAATTTGGCTTAAAGATTTGTAACATGTTAAAATTAGCTCATTCAATTTGGTTTATTAAATTTAATTACTTTTAGGACCTTATTGTTATAACTCTAATTAAATTACCGGTTTAGGTTTAAAGTTCAATTTGTTCTCAGGTTACGATTAAAGTTCAATCTCTAATTTTGAGCACTAATTTAACACATAAAATAAAATTTTGATAAATTAGAAATTCCAATTTTGAAAATTAAAAGTACAAATATTTAAATGATGCATGCATACAATAAAGGTGACCTCATATTAATTTGTTATGGACCATAATGTAGGTGGACTATAATTTGTCACATCTGTGTATATTTAAGACCTATTATTGCATAATAGACCTCCTAATCTGAAATGTTTTTGAATGTACGTGAAGTCACATAAATAGTTCATCTAAATTATTCAACACGTTTAATAGACCTTATAAATTTATGTCACATTTAAGACCTATAATTAGTGTAATAGTCCTAATTTAGGCCTTATTATTAAAATCAATATGACCACGTATGAAAAAACATTTCACAATTAATATACTTAACTCCCCTTAAGACAGATATATTATGTGATATTAAAGGACCTATTGAACATGAAATTACTTGTACATGTAGATTAAATATTCAATATATATAATTTAGAACCTAGAAATTATGACATAATAGGTCTTATTAATTTTATGACTTAATAGGTCTTATCTATTATAAATGGACTTACTTATAGAGGAGAAAAATGCAATTACACAACAAGCAAGTTGATGGAATTTGAAATTTGCAAATACACATATATTATCTCAAATTAATTATGCTTTCCAATTAAAACAAGATTATTTTTAATCCTAGTATTTCCATTTACTTTAATTAAGATTTTTTAAATTAATTTTCATTAAAAATATTAGATTAAAAATATTGAACTAATTAATTGCTATGTAATACATATTTAATTAAATAGAAATAAAATTAACAATACATACTTGCTTCAAGATATCTTTGTCTTCTTTGTTCTCAATATATTTCTTCCATTTCGGGAGAATAATTCCTTGAAGTCTTATTTTGCCTTCTCTTCTTGTTCCCCATGCTTTTACAAAAAACCTTCAAATTATTGCCTTCAAAATAATTGTCAAATGTCTTCTTTCATCCAAAAATGTGAATTATTTTAATCATTTGTGTGATAAAAAATGAAAAAAATTATGGACATTTATACGACTCCACAAATGAAATTCATTCAACCAAAATGCGTCGGCCAGAGTTCGAATGAAACCCGATAGTTAAAAATGGTCGGGTTCATTCGAACATGACAATTACAAAATAGTACAAGCCAAAAAACAAGCCCAGGGGTTCGAGTGAATGGGGGTTCACTCGAACCCCTAATGGTTCGAGCGAACCCAATTCGCTCGAACAATTGTTCGCTCGAACCCTTCAATTAGAAGTTTCTCCCAAAAAATTTCAGAAATCTGAAGAATTAATGACTTCAAAGCTTTGGTTCAAAGCACGAATGAAATATTCTTGATAACCCAAAAATATTAGGTGCTAGTACTCGGAACAAGCTTTCCAACGAGTATAATTTTGTTATATTTTTAATTTATTAAGTTCTTGTTTTTTTAATTTTATGGAAAATTGGTTTTTCACTGAACATGAACTTCTCTATTCAACGCATTGGGAAAAATAAGAAACTAATTCAAAAAATTCTGAAAAATATCTATGACCCTGGTATTGATGTCTTCTTTCTAACAAAAAAAAAAAAAAAGAATTTCGATTTATATAGAACAAGTTGTGTTCAAATGTAAACCTATGTCTGAATTATGACTAGTCGGACTTCAAAACTTTAGAAAATGAAAAATATTGAACATATCACTATAAAACCAAATGCAAGCCCTGGATATTGATGTTACAAACCAAAATTTGAAAGAATTGAGTTTTAATCATTTATCAAAAAAAAGTTATGCATTTCGGGAGGCACATCACTCTTAAAAAATGTAGTTTGTTGTAAAAAAACTACTTTTCAAGGGAGATGGAAATTTTTTTTAAAAATCCTTCAAAAGAATTTGAAAAAAATGTATATAGAATCTACAAACAAAATGCTAGAAATCACTAATTTAACTCATCTTCAAATTTTTAATAGTTTAAAAGTTATAGTTCTCGGAAGTTGAAGATTATTTTAAAAATGTACATCTCAGTGTCAAAAGTGGCAAAAAAGTGGGAACCATTATTGTGAGTTCACCCACGTTATATTTTACAACAAGATCCATAGTTCAATTTACATTACAATTACATCATGAATCACTACATACATTGCCATATAATCATTTACATCAATCTACTACAACAATACATCCATAGCTAAGAAGACAAGGTATCCACATCCATGCAAGAGCATCCAACGAAGAACATATCAATGGAAGAAGGCATCAAACCACCCGACCATGTGGAACCAAAGGTACCAATCCCCGTGCTAGGAGATGACACAAGATCCCATGCATACTCTAGATCTAAGTTGGAACCTAACATAGTAAGGAAGAAAAGAAACATAAGATAACCAAAAGGAAACCAACAACACAAGTTACGGGTAAGTGCACAAAGATGGTGGTAAAAAAGGGGGGTATAATTGGACACTTTTTTTCTGAAATCATGTGAACTTGAACTTGGATGCAAAATTTGAAAGTCATCCACTCAAGATATGAAGATAATCAAAGAACAAATATTGTATTACTCTGAATCTTGTTACAAAACTAATAAACTTTTTCAAAATTGGATAAGATTAAGGAGGTCAAATCCTTTGCAGACGAAAATTAGACCCTGATTTTTTCTTAAAAACATAACATAGTGTCTGATGTGTGCATCAAAAATGTCATAGTTAGATTTAGTATTTTGACAAATCCTTTGGTAGAAAGATAGTTAAAAGTGAGCACTAGATGTTGTATATTTTTTTACAATTTTTTCTTCAGTTATTTTTTTAATGATTTTTCCAATCGATCACATCCTAAAAAATAGGTACCTGTTCATGCGTGAAGCATAACTTGCACTAAAAAAAATCAAAAATACAAAAATTTTGGGTTAACACAGGATAAAGGGGGGCCAAAAAGTGACGATGTGAAAAAAATAACCTTCTTCACTCGCCTAAAAATGCGAAAATCTGTGTTGTATTTTTGCTTGGCCTGGGTGTCAATACACCTTGGCTTGGTAATTACCTATGCAAATCGGATATCCAGTTTTTATTTGTAATTTGAATTTAAAAAATATATTATATATTACATATTATATAATATATAATATATTATTATATCATATAATATATATAATGTAATAATATATTATATTATATAATAATATATTATAATATTATATTATATAATATATATTATATTATATAATATATATAATATTATATAATATATAATTATATAATATAATAATATAACAATATATTATATTATATAATATGTTATTATATTATATTATATTATATATTATATAATATATAATTGTATTTTATAATATAATACAATACGTATTATATAATATAATAATATATTATATATATTATATAATATATTATTATATTATATATATTATATTATATTATATATATTATAATATATAATATAATATAATATTATATATTATATAATATGTATTATATTATATTATAATATATATAATATATAATTATATTTTATAATATAATACATTACGTATTATATAATATAATAATATATTATATAATATATTATAATATTATATATGTTATTTTAAAATAATTTAAGTATAAAAATTGGATATATATATGATTTTATCGGATATCCGATTTTCGGAGACAAATATATTTCGACAGTGATAGCCCGTGAGTTATTTTTAACTCACGAGCTGTGTGATTTTGTTGAATTCTGATATCTGGTACACCCAATATCCGGTGTTTTGGCAAAATATTGCTAAAATATAGATTGAAAGGTAAGAATTTTATTGTTTTCAATCATTTTCATTCATTTTTTGTATTTTTTGTTAATGTTTATTTGATTTTTCATTGAAAATATGGTTTTTTTCATGAAAACTAGGTTTTTTTAAATCAAATACGTAATTGTTTAAATTTGTTAACTAAATTTAATTGTTTACATTCAATTAGGTTAAAAATGGGAGATAACAATGAAAACACTGACCAACCACAACTGCAACAACCAAACCTTCATTTGCCAAACCCCCCCTCAATTCAGGATTTGATTGCACAAAATTTGAATGAATTGAGGGGGATTGCAAAAGTATATCATAGGATCCCTCATCTAAACCCAATGTTCGATCCTCTCACATCGATCATCAAGAGTATGGAAACCATGACTGAGGAGCACAATGTCGCCCTTTTGTGGTGAGATTCTATGAGGGAAAAATATGCAGATGGCTTGTCATATAAGGATATCAAGGATCTCGAGATATCCAAAGCCACTATCACCTCATTGTTTGTCAATCCCCGCACTGGTCAACCCATAGATCCCAAAAAAACAAAACTTTCTATAAAATGGTGTACAAATGATGGTGTTGTGAAAAACTTTTGGGATCGTTGGTGGATGGTTTTCGACAAACCACCCAACAACAATCTTGATATTCCCTTCTATTTCATAAAAAAATTGTATGTTGAGTTTGTTTTACGCAAAAATGTGAACTACTTTGACATCCAACCTTTCCAGGTTGTAGGTTTAGGATTGCCCCAAAATAGACCTAGGGCAGTCAGAGTAGTCTAGGGCCCATATGTCCCCCCTCCTCCTATTGATCATCCACCTGCAGTGAACCATCCTGATATCATTTGTGAGGCAGCTTCACAGACCATATCAGCTATTCACTCTTTGAGTAGCCTTTTAGTTTCTCGGGTTGGGTCAATAGCTCAACCTACTCTTGATGGTAGCAGTGCATCCAGTGGCATTGACATGTCATCCTCGGCTCCACACATTTGCGTGTCCCATAGTTGTGTCATGTGTAGGCACGTATGCTTGGGTCTAGTTAGATAGCCCGTTGATCCTCCTATGGATAGTGCAGATTATGAGGTGTATGAGATGCATGATGCACTAGATATTATTACACAGACTGGAGGATACCTTGGGGAGTCCTCACATGCTAGAGGCAAGGAGGCACCATCATCATACATTGATGATGTAGTGGTAAGATTTGTATTTTCACAGTTCATGTTATATTTTAATAAAATATTTATAATCTAGATAATATTAAGTACTAATTTTTATTTAGATGGTCTATTTAATAGTTGATGACTGAGGAGGAGTTGACACAGATTCAGTAGGGGACCTTGTCGGCCATTTCATTTGGCCTTGATAGCTTGACGGTACATATATTATTGCACCTAGTCATTTATATTTTATTGTACATACATGCTCATCATTTATATTGGTATTAATTATATTATGTAGTAACTTGCATGTATATCTTATTTTACTCTTGTAGCCCACAAGCAGCACGAGTGCGGGGCAGTGCGATTTAGGATTTGGTAGTGCAGATGGAGACAAGGGAAAGGTAATTGAATGCAAATATGATTGAATGAATAGTTTAAATAACTTATAGTGATTATACATGTCTAGACATAGATTGATAGTTTCATATACTTGTTGTGTATATATATAGAGAATTCTTGGCTTCACATCCTTGATGACTACACCCTGTATACCTGAAGAAGAAGAAGAGATGCCTTGAGTAGATGTGTGTTTATTTTATTTTTTCATTAATAGATATAATTTGTTATTATTAGTGTCAATTATATGCTAACTTGTATCAATGTCATGTTTCTAAACATATGTAGGTTGTGTATGAAAAAATTTCAAAACATACCTCCTCTATCGAAGACATACATCAAGATTCCTACAAAGGTGAAGAGAAAACGTGGAGATGAGGTAAACATGAATAGTTCAATTATAGTTAATTTTTTATGTTAACTTTTCGAATGTGAATTACACAATATAACTAATATTAATCGTGGTTTTTTTTTCTTGTGTGGGATCCTTCAGAGCCGAGTAGTGCAGCGAAGAGGATTGATTTTGATGATCCATCAGCAGCTTAGGATGTTATAGATAGTTTTGTGATGCTTACATGTCTAGTTGGCATGTATATTTTGTATATGGACATACATTCACGTATTTAGACATGCATTTTGTTTTAGTTGGCATTTATGCCATATTTGTGTAAGGACATACATTTATAATCATTTAACATTTTTATATATACAGAAGTTGATATTCGATCATATAAATTGTTGCTCATCTGTGCGTGGTGTTATCATGGAAATCTTTAATCTTCATTCCAATAATTAACAATGGTTAATAATGGTTATTTAATGAACAATAAAATTCATTTCATTTCATCATAAGTGTTGTTTGTATACTCAATAATATAATTCATTTAATGAACAATACAATACAATTCATTTAATAAACAATACAATTTATGAACAATACAATTCATTTAATCAACAATACAATACAATTAGTTTAATGAACAATACAATTCATTATTACCCTATGCATGCTCCTATTTTTCCCCCCACCTCGGTCGAATGCTCGGGGTTTTATTAGGGCAGCAATTTTTCGGTTGGCGAAAAAATCATCAGTCTCACTCAATCGAATGTTGTCACATGGCCAATTTCTCATTCAGCTCATCGCGATGACGAACCGTCAACTCCAACATGTCCAGTTAGGCATTATTACCTTAAGCATGCTCCTATTTTTCCCCCCCACTTGGTCAAATGATTGGGGTCATACCCTACCTGCTTCATCCCTTGAGCACCCTAAGTGCTCATAATTGTCAAAATTTGATGGGCCCTAACGCAGAATCTGTGGCACCTGTGAATGATCTGTTTGAACCTATGGGGCCATGAAAAGGGTCCTTAGAAAATCTTATCTCCGTTTTTCAATTTGCCCTATGGTTTTATTAGGGCAGCAATTTTTTGGTTGGCAAAAAAATAGTCAGTCTCACTCAATCGCATGTTGTCACGTGGCCAATTTCTTGTTCAGTTCATCACAATGAAACACCATTGGCTTTGACATGTCCAGTTAGGCATTATTACCCTATACATGCTCCTATTTCCCCCCCCCCACTCGGCCGAATTCTCAGGGTCATAACCTACCGACGTCGTCCCTCGAGCGCCCTAAGTGCTCAAAATTGTCAAACTTTGACGGGCCCTAACTTAGAATCTGTGGCACCTGCAGACGATCCATTTGAACCTACGGTGCCATGAGAGGGGTCCCTATAAAAGCCTATCTCAATTTTTCAATTTGCCCTATGTTTTTATTATTGGCATTTGGCATTATAACAGACAAGGAGAGATTGTTGGCATTTCAATAAGGATATTGAGAAGGTTGTTGATGATTATGGATATAACTGATCAAGGATGTTTACTATCTTAATATTATTATTTTTTCATTGATGTCGAAAAATTGATTTTCTAATTCAGTATGATGTTGCCATATCTTGAGAAGTATGATTTGATGAGTATAAAGATGTCGGTAAAAGACACAGAAAGAATATGATGAATAAGGGGAGAAATAAGTTATTCAATGGGCAACTATTACCGAGTTAGACAATGATGAGATCATGATGTTTAGATTGTTTTGATGTGATACATATGTTATTGATTGTAAGGCTAATACTATACTATGTGACCGAGCAAAGAACCTAGTCGGTAAACCCTACGGTTATCGCTATCGGTTAATGAAGGCAGAATGTCTATCGAGTGAAGTTTAGTACTTACCGAGTTGCAACCGAGTAATAACAAAATGCATTAAATGATTACATGCATTATTTAATGAAGGAAGCTGATGAGTTGGCTATGATTTAATGATTGGTATGCCATGAATGAAGTTTCTTAAAGAATCTATGGCAAAGGAAAATTGACAGGAAGATCTACAGCTCAGATTGAACTGCAATACCCTAGCACAAGTTCCAAGAAATGTATACAAGTTCCAAGGCAGAGTAAAATGTTTTCAGATCGAAGGATACATTGAACCTGGTCAAAGTTCAAAGATCTGATGGCTATGATTGATCATGAGAAATGTGATCAAGGAGATTAAGTGGTTGGCGAATTATTTGTATATAGGGAACTGTTGATAAACAATGTATGCGGGCAAGTGTATGCATAGGGATGCTACAGAGTGATTACCAAGCACAGAAGCTTGAAGACCTATTTTGAATAATAGAGTATAGAGCCCAACAGATGGAAAAGATTAGTTCTATGTCTATATTGTATTGAGAAAATAAGAATCTGCTTTAGCATTTTAGATGTGAAGTTGCAAATAGATTTTTATTACTGTTATTTTGTGAAGTGACAGAAAATCTCTTAACCAAGTGGACTTAATAGTCTTATTTGTAAAACCCTCTAGCAAGGTGACATTCTGATTGAGTGTTTGAAATCCTTTAACAAGGTGAAGATCCTAACAAATCTGAGGGAAATCCCTTAACCGGGTCACATCTAGCAATGTGTTTGTAATCTCTAACAGGATTTGCTTTTAACCGAGCATACTCTAGAAGAGTATATTTCTTAGTGGGTCTGAAATCCCATAGTGGGTTTTCCCTATTTGGGTTTCCATGTTAAGTCGGGTGTTATGAGTGTTATGATGTTCATATTCTTTTGAGTTTGCATGTTTAGCAGTTTAGGTTATATTACTGAAATATATGTTACCGAGGTTGAATATGATGTTTTTATGGAAGATTAAGTTTGTATGATTCACCCCCCCCCCTCTCATCTTGTTGGCTATTGGATCTATACTTACATTAGGTATCAGAACTATCAATTGGTATCAGAGCTTTGGACTCCAAAAGAAAAGTTTAAAGGTACTTGAGGCAAAGATCCAAAGATGTATAAGAGGGATGCACCGAAGCTGAACAAGTCAAGTTTCTCTACATGGCAGAAAAGGATGAAGCTGCACCTATCAGGAGTTGGAGAATACATTGTATATTATCTAGAGAATGATTTCATCACACCGAGCACCTATCCATTGACAATGGAAGAAATAAAGGCAAAGAAAGAACATATCCAAGCAATGATTGAAATAACATCTGCATTGACCGATTCAGAGTTTAATGATCTAGAAGGCTGCAATGATGCAAAGGCAATGTGGGACAAGCTCATATCTATGTATGGAGGAGATGAACATGTTCAAAGAGCAAAATTGGATATTCTAAGAGGACAAATTGAATCTATGAGGATGAATGAAGGTGAGAACATAACCCAATACAATACAAGACTAAAGGAGATTGTCAATCAAATCAAAGGAGCAGGTGGAACTATTGAAGAAAGGATATAACAAGTAAGTTGTTAAGAACCCTTCTACCGGCTTATGCAATCCGAGTCTCTGCAATCAATGAATTGAGGTCTGTACCTAATATGCCAGTTTCTTTAGATGTTACTATTGGTAAGCTACATGCATTTGAGTTAAGTAACTTTGATAACAGTGGGTCATCAATAAATAAAGGTGAATATGCATTTAGTTCTTTTCATATTGGTGAATCTAATGATTACAATGATAGAATGAGTAAGTACACTAAAGGGGATCATAGTGGAGCAACTGAAAGATTTCACAAGAACATGGAGGAAGTACACAAACTATATGAGGAAATCAGAAAGCAAGAAGAATTTGAAGCACTATTAGCCAGAAGGTTACCGAGAAGCAAAGGTAAGTATAAAGGAAAACTACCTTTGAAATGTTTCAATTGTGATAAGATAGGACATATGGCTTCTAACTGTCCTGACAAAGATTCTACTGAAAAGAGAGATCGCCGAGATGATAGACAGAAAGATAATCATTACAGAGGACACCGAGACTTCAGAAGAAAAGATAGAAAGACATGCTTAATAGCCAATGAGGAATTCAATGATGATAAATCAGATGAAACTGATACAGAGGAAGTAGTTTATGTGGCTATCAAAGATGGATCAGATGAAGAAAGGTATAAAGAAAAAACCCTAATATCTCACATAAATACTAATGATTCTTGGATCATAGATAGTGGATGCTCACATCACATGATAGGTGATAAACACAAGTTTGTTATGTTAGAAGACTATGATGGAGGCTATGTAAGATTTGGTAATGATGCACCATGTCCAGTAAGAGGTAAAGGATCCATAACACTTCTTGATAATGCAAGATGCAATGATGTTTATTGGGTTGAAGGTTTGAAATACAATTTGTTGAGTGTAGCACAGCTAAACAATACAGGATACCGAATAGAATTTTAGAAATGAATTGTCAAAGTTCATGACAAGCATGGAAAGTTAGCTACTACCGGGGCACAAATAAAAGGTAATACATTTCATCTTGACTCAACTCAGAATAAGTGTTTGTATGCAAAGATAGATGATACCTGGTTATGGCATAAAAGGTTTTGTGATGTAAATTTTGATAATTTGATCAAAATAAGCAGGAAGCACCGAGTAAGAGGTCTACCAAGTCTTGAAAAACCCGAGAATGCTATGTGTCAAGGATGCCAGATGGGTAAAATGACAAGATAAATCTTTACAAGTCTTACACTTCTAAGGGAATTTTAGATCTTGTGCACACTGATCTTTGTGGTCCTATGAAAGTTCAAAGTTATTATGGTGATAAATATTTCATATTATTTGTGGATGATTACTCAAGGATGATGTCAGTAATGTTTTTAAAAGAAAAATCAGAAGCTTTTCAAATGTTTAAATGGTACAAGGCAAGAGTTGAAAATAAAACAGGAAGACAACTGAAATGTCTTAGATCAGATAAAGGAGGAGAGTTCACATCTGATGAGTTCAACTTATTCTGCAATGATCATGGTATTAAAAGACAAGTCTCTGCACCGAGAACTCCACAGCAAAATGGAATAACTGAGAGAAGAAACAGATCTATTGTGGATTGTGCCAAAACCCTGATGATTGAAAAGAAAGTACCACAAACATTTTGGAGAGAAGCAATAAGCACGGCAGTTTACACCCTGAATCGAGTACAACTGAAGAAAGGTACTTTGAAGACACCTTATGAAATCTGGTATGACAAGAAACCTAATGTAAGTTATTTTAAAATCTTTGGAAGTAGATGCTATGTACACAAGGATGATAGAAATGGCAAGTTTGATCAGAAAAGTGAAGAAGGAACATTTCTTTGTTATTCTTCTAGAAGTAAAGCATTTAAATGTCTGATCAAATCATCTAACAAAATAGTAGAAAGTGCAAATGTGAAAATTGATGAATTTGCAGAAAGAAATGATGAAGGAAATTCCAAGGAACCAGAAGATTATGATGAATTTGTCTATGTTCAACCGACAAGTCCTACCGAGAGAACTGTTGAAGGAAATGAAGAGAATATCCAATTACCGAGTGATGAAGAAGATCATACAGAGCCTACCGAACCTGTATTAACCAAGTATGTCAGAAGACATCATGCACCAAGTCAGATTATAAGAGATAAGGATGATCCAGTGATGACAAGGAACAAACTGAGACAGAACACATGTCTGATATTTGAATTTGAACCGAGAATAGTGAAAGAGGCATTTAACAATGAAGATTCGATAAATGCTATGAAAGAAGAGATTGATCAAATCAAGAAGAATGACACATGGACACTAATCCCAAGACCAAAGGACAAAAATGTAATTGGTACAAAGTGGATTTCTAGAAACAAGCTAAATGAAAAAGGAGAGCTCATTCGAAATAAAGCAAGACTAGTTTGCAAAGGTTATGCCCAAGAAGAAGGAATTGATTATGGTGAGACTTTTGCACCTATGGCTAGACTTGAAGGAGTAAGAACATTGTTGGCATATGCTGCTTACAAGAATTTCAAGGTATATCAAATGGATGTCAAATCTGCATTTCTGAATGGAGTATTAGAAGAAGAAGTTTTTATTGAACAACCTAAAGGATTTGTTGAAGACAAGAATAAAGATCAGGTATGTAAATTGAACAAAGCTATATATGGTTTGAAACAAGCACCTAGAGCATGGTATGAAAGATTGCACTCTTATTTAATCAAGATTGGTTTTATAAGAACAAGTGAAAACAACAATATTTACATGAAGAATGATGAAAATGGAATACTGATCTCATCCATATTTGTTGATGATATTATATTTTGTGGAAATGACTCTCTATGTAAGAACTTTGGAAATGAAATGAGCAAAGAATTTGAGATGTCATTAATCGGTGAGATAAAGTATTTTATAGGTTTACAAATACTGCAAATGAAAAATGAGATTTTCATTACTCAATCCAAGTACATAAAGGAAATCTTGAAGAAATTTGGAATGGAGGATTCAAAACTAGTAAGTACTCCTATGACTACCAACTGTAAACTATCAAAGAATGATGAATTTGCATCTGTTGATGAGACACTTTACCGATCCATGATTGGAAAGCTACAATATGTTGTTCACAGCAGGCCAGACATAGCACATGCAATAGGTATAGTTGCAAGATTCTCTGCAAATCCTAAAGAAACACACATGACAACAATCAAGAGAATTTTTCAGATACTTGAAAGGCACTGAAGATTATGTCTTAGTATATTAGAAAAGAAATGATTTTGATTTAAAAGTTTATACTGATGCTGATTGGGCAGGCAACATTGATGACAGGAAAAGCACAAGTGGAGGAGCTTTCTTTTTAGGAGAAAGACTAGTGAGTTAGCTTAGCAAGAAACAAGGATGTGTTTCACAGTCAACAACAGAAGCTGAATACGTTGCTGTAGCACTGAATTGTACCAACATAGCATGGATCAAACAATTGTTGGAAGGTATAAGTGAGAAAGTTACTGAGCTAGTAACTATATTCTGTGACAATACTAGTGCCATTAACATTTCAAAGAATCCTATTATGCACTCTAAGATAAAGCACATCTCTATCAAATATCATTATCTTAGAGAAGAAGCTCAAGAGAAGAAAGTGGTGTTGGAGTATGTTAGCACAAAGGAAAAAATAGCAAATATCTTCACCAAGCCACTGCCAAGGGACACGTTTGAGTATCTCCGAAGTAAGTTAGCGGTCCTACCCCTATCTTCTACTCACTGATCGAGTTCGGTGAAAGCATCAATTCGATGACTCTACAGAATATCTTTTAGGAGTTGATGCTGATTTACACAATTTAGGATGTTTTCTAAAGGTGTGCAGGAAACTATGCAAGAAACAATACAGGGAACAGGAATTGAAGAAATAAATGCTCTGACCGAGACTAAGTTGACACATAACAGCAAGAAATCAATTCATACAGGAAGAAATTATGTTTTATTTCTTTAGTTTTTGGCATTGTTGTCAAAGGGGGAGAAGACTAAAGAAGAGGAGAAAACTAATGTATGGGGGAGAATTCTGATGATAGAAGGAGAGAATTTCAACATCTTAGAATCTCACAACAATCCGAATCAATTAGGTCAAATCAATTGGTTTTGCCATCAATGCCAAAGGAGGAGATTGTTGGCACTTGGCATTATAACAAACAAGGAGAGATTGTTGGCATTTCAATAAGCATATTGAGAAGGTTGTTGATGATTATGGATATAACTAATCAAGGATGTTTACTGTCTTAATATTATTATTTTGTCATTGATGTCAAGAAATTGATTTTCTAATTCAGTGTGATGCTGCCATATCTTGAGAAGTATGATTTGATGAGTATAAAGATGTCGGTAAAAGACAAAGAAAGAATATGATGAATAAGGGGAGAAATAAGTTATTCAATGGGAAACTATTACCGAGTTAGACAATGATGAGATCATGATGTTTAGATTGTTTTGGTATCATACATATGTTATTGATTGTAGGGTTAATACTATACTATGTTACCGAGCAAAGAACCTAGTCGGTAAACCCTAAGGTTATCACTATCGGTTAATGAAGGCAGAATGTCTACCGAGTGAAGTTTAGTATTTACTAAGTTGCAACTAAGTAATAATAGAATGCATTAACTGATTACTTGCATTATTTAATGAAGGAAGTTGATGAGCTAGCTATGATTTAATGATTGGTATGTTGTGAATAAAGTTTGTTAAAGAATCTATGGCAAAGGAAAATCGGTAGGGAGATCTACAGCTCAGATTGAACCACAATACCCTAGCACAAGTTCTAAGAAATGTATACAAGTTCTAAGGTGGGGTAAAACATTTTCAGATCAAAGGATAAATTGAACCTAGTCAAAGTTTGAAGATCTGATGGCTATGATTGATCATGAGAAATGTGATCAAGGAGATTAAGCGGTTGGTGAATTGTTTATAAATAGGCAACTATTGATAAACAATGTATGCGGGTAAGTGTATGCACAATGATGCTACATAGTGATTACTGAGCACAGAAGCTTGAAGACCTTCTTTGAATAATAGAGTATAGAGCCCAACAGATGGACAAGATTAGTTCTATGTCTATATTGTATTGAGCAAATAAGAATCTGCTTTAGCATTTTAGATGTGAAGTTGTAGATAGATTTTTATTACTATTATTTTGTGAAGTGACAAAAAATCTCTTAACTGAGTGGACTTAACAGTCTTATTCATAAAACCCTCTAGCAAGGTGACATTCTGATTGAGTGTTTGAAATCCTTTAACAAGGTCACTTCTAACAAGGTGAAGATCCTAACAGATCTGAAGGAAATCCCTTAACCTGGTCACATCTAGCAATGTGTTTGTAATCTCTAACAGGATTTGCTTTTAACTGAGCATACTCTAGAAGAGTATATTTCTTAGTGGGTTCAAAATCCCGCAGTGGTTTTTCCCTATTTGGGTTTCCATGTTAAATCTGGTGTTATGAGTGTTATGATGTTCATATGCTTTTGAGTTTGCATGTTTAGCAATTTAGGTTATATTACTGAAATATATGTTATCAAGGTTGAATCTGATGTTTTTATGGAAGATTAAGTTTGTATGACTCACCCCCCCCTCTCATCTTGTTGGCTATTGGATCTGTACTTACATTAAGTATCTAAACTATCATTTATTAGGGTAGTAATTTTTCGGATGGCAAAAAAATCTTCAGTCTCACTTAATCGAATGTTGTTGCATGGCCAATTTCTCATTCAGGTCATCATGATGATGAACCATCAGCTTTGACATGTCCAGTTAGGCATTATTAGCCTATGCATGCTCCTATTTTTCACCCCCACTCGGTCGAATGCTCGGGGTCATACCCTACCGGCGTCGTCGCTTGAGCGCCCTAAGTGCTCAAAATTGTTAAACTTTGACAGGCCCTAACTCAGAATCCGTGGCACCTACAAACAATATCTTTGAACATATGGGGCCATGAGAGGGGTCCCTACAAAAACCTATCTCAGTTTTTCAAGTTGCCCTATGCTTTTATTAGGGCAGCAATTTTTCGGTTGGCGAAAAAATCGTTAGTCTCACTCAATCGAATGTTGTCGCATGGCCAAAGTCTTGTTTAGCTTGTCACAATGATGAACCATCAATTCCAACATGTCCAGTTAAGAATTATTATCCTATACATGCTCCTATTTTTCTCCCCCACTCGGTCAAACACTCGGGGTCATACCCTACCAGCATCGTCCCTTCAACACCCTAAGTGCTCAAAATTGTCAAACTTTGAGGGGCTCTAACTCAGAATACATGGCACCTGCGAACAAACCATTTAAACCTATGAGGATAGGAGAGGGGTCATTACAAAAGCCTATCTCGGTTTTTCAAGTTAACCTATGATTTTATTAGGGCAGCAATTTTTTGGTTGGCAAAAAAATCGCCAGTCTCACTCAATTGAATGTTGTTGCATGGCCCATTTCTCATTCAGCTCATTGCGATGATGAACCATCAGCTCCAACATTTCTATCTAGGTATTATTACCTTATGTATGCTCCTATTTCCCCCCCCCCCACTCAGTCAAACACTCGGGGTCATACCCTACCAGCGTCGTCCCTTGATTGCCCTAAGTGCTCAAAATTGTTAAACTTTGATGAGCCCTAACTCAAAATCCGTGGCACCTGCAAATGATCCATTTGAAACTACGGGGCCATGAGAGGGGTCCCTACAAAATCCTATCTCAGTTTTTCAAGTTGCCCTAAGATTTTATTAGGGCAGGAATTTTTTCGGTTAACGAAAAAATCGTTAGTCTCACTCAATCGAATGTTTTCACGTGGCCAATTTCTCATTCAGCTCATTTCAATGACAAACCATCGGCTCTAACATGTCTAGTTAGGCATTATTACCCTATGCATGCTCCTATTTTCCCCCCCACTCGGTCGAACGCTCGGGGTCATACCCTACCGGCGTCGTCCCTTAAGCGCCCTAAGTGCTCAAAATTGTCAAACTTTGATGGGCCCTAACTTGGAATTTGTGGCACTTGCAAATGAACCATTTGAACATAGGCGTCCACAAGAGGGGTCCCTACAAAATCCTATCTCAGTTTTTCAAGTTGTCCTACGGTTTTATTAGAGTAGCAATTTTTGGGTTGGCGAAAAAATCGTCAACCTCACTCAATCAAATGTTGTTGCGTGGCCAATTTATCGTTTAACTCATCATGATCATGAACCATCAAATTTTACATGTCCAGTTAGGCATTATTACCCTATGCATGCTCCTATTTTTCCTCCCACTCGGTCGAACGCTCGGGGTCATACCCTATCGACGTTGTCCCTTGAGCACCCTAAGTGCTCAAAATTTTCAAACTTTAATGGGCCCTAACTCAGAACCCATGGCACCTATGAATGATCTGTTTGAAACTATGGGGCCACGAGAGGTGTCCCTGCGAAATCCTATCTTGGTTTTTCATGTTTCCCTACGGTTTTATTAGGGTAGCAATTTTTTGGTTGGTGAAAAAATCGTCAGTCTCACTCAATCGAATGTTGTCGCGTAGCCAATTTCTCGTTCAGCTCATCGTGATGACTAACCATTAGCTTCGACATGTCCAGTTAGGCATTATTACCCTATGCATGCTCCTATTTTCCCCCCCCACTCAGTCGAACGCTCAGGGTCATACCCTACCGACATTGTCCCTTGAGTTCCTTAAGTGCTCAAAATTATCAAACTTTAACGAGCCCTTACTCGGAATCTATGGCACCTGTGAATGATCTGTTTGAACCTACGTGGCCATGAGAGGGGTCCCTACAAAATTCTATCTCGGTTTTTCAAGTTTCCCTCTAGCTCTATTAGGGTGGCAATTTTTCGGTTGGCGAAAAAAATTTCAGTCTCACTCAATCGAATGTTGTCGCGTGGCCAATTTCTTGTTCAGCTTGTCTCGATGATGAACTGTCAGCTCCAACATGTTGAGTTAGGCATTATTACCCTATGCATGCTCCTATTTTTCGCCCCCACTCAGTCGAACGCTTGGGGTCATAACCTATCGGCGTCGTCCCTTGAGCACCCTAAGTGCTCAAAATTAGCAAACTTTGACGAGACCTAACTCAGAATCTGTGGCACCTGCAAATGATTCATTTGAACCTACGGGGCCATGAGAGGGGTCTCTACGAAATCCTATCTCGGTTTTTCAATTTTCCCTACGGTTTTATTAGGGCAACATTTTTTCGGTTGGCAAAAAATCGTCAGTCTCACTCAATCGAATGTTGTCGCGTGGCCAATTTCTCGTTCTGCTCATCGCGATGATGAACCGTCAGCTCTAACATGTCTAGTTAGGAATTATTACCCTATGCATGCTCCTATTTTTCCCCCCCACTCGATTGAACGCTCGGGGTCATACCCTACCGACGTTGTCCCTTGAGTGCCCTAAGTCCTAAAATTATATATAAACAAGCATTACATTGTAGACACATAATGATCATCAATATTTCCATGTATTGTATACACATAATTACCATTACACTTGCATGTGACATTTATGAAGGGATATGCATACATGATTTTTTTTTTCATTATCAATACAACTACACCAATGTACTCATGTAGAGATAAATGGACATTATCATCAATATAACTAAACCAATTTGCTCATGGATATTGTATATCATCATAACAATGTTACATAATTTCACATCCATATACAAATACAACATCCCACTTCATCTACATCAAACATCCTCATGTCCTAAGAGAAAAGCTTGAGTACGACAATGCTTGCATATAAATGAGGACCAAAATAAGTAACCTTTTTACGCGGAATGAATGTGCTACAAGAAATAAATTATAACACTTAATACAAATTAGTTTGGCAAATTATAAATAGATGATTTGAAACATTTTTAAGATGCACACTATTGTATAATTATTAAACTTACAAGTTTCTCTGCAAAGTATACAAGCATAACTTTGAAGAAAGATGCATATTGATTAAAGCCCTTCTCATTGCATTTCTCTACATGGTTGAAGACGATGGTAGATATGGTCATTTCTAAATAGTAATACATTCACTTGATTTAATGTTTATGTACAATTTTTTATCTCATTAATGCACAAAGGAATATGTACCATCACCAAGAAAGGGTCTTGTCAACGGCGAATGATCTAGCATGAACCTATATTTTTAAGAATTGCTAGTCTACACATAAAATGCATGGATGAACATAAAGGCTTCATGATAATCACTTCAACTAAAATGCATGATAGTAAATGAAAAGGTGGGATTATATACCACAAAAATACCTCTCTTCAAATTATATCAATAGAACCCACTATGTTGATGCAAAAATATAATGTGATACTATTGTATATCATCAAAAAAGACCTGCATGAGCATAAAGGTTTTGTGATAATTATATCATAAAAAATGTCAAATAGTGTTCTCTAATTACAAATATTGTAAAGCTCATCAAATGCATGATAATAAGTTGTGTTGCAAAAATACGTCCCTTCCAATTATATCGAGTGTACCCGCTATGTGCATGCAAAAACCGTGTTGCCAAAGAAAAATGTTCATCAATAGACCTGCATTTTCAACACATCCTTAATATACACGTAACAAACTTGAACATTAAGGTTTAATGATCATTGTTTGAAATGAAATGCATGATAAAAAAATAAGGCACCATTAAAGACCTACTACTCAAGTGTGCCTGAAGGGTCATCTCTTTGCTTAAGAGTATCCAATATTGCTTCATGATCAGTAGTAGTCACTGTCCATAGCTCTTTGGTCTTTGGTTTTGCTTGATGCTTCAACAACTTGACATTTGTAGCTATAATAAGGTGTGAATATATTATAATGGTTTTGTGTCTCTCATAGTCTTCAAATGCAGGTATGCCATTCTTTCTAATCATGTATGTTCACAATCAAGTTCCCACAACAACAACTGAACCTGTAGGATATGTGAACTCGTCATCATCTGTCACTGGTTATGTTAGCTTCTGTTTTCCTTGTACACATCATGCCAACCAGTATTCTGATCTCTCTTCATTCCCTTGTAATGTGACAACTGCAAAATATTTCCTGGCTATACAAGATCTGATAGACGATCATACTCAAGTGAACTTTCCATGTCATCGTTTAACAAGGATATTGTTTGAGATAAAGGAGTTAGATAGTGGGGAACTCACGTATCAACCCACTCACTTGACTTGTACTGATCCCAATCACACCAAACATAACTCTGACAAAAACAAGCCAATGCTCGTGTCCAAATGGTACATGTACTTGCATCTAAGCTGAGAAATGAATGCATCTTTGAAGAATATTTAATTTTTTGACAATCCAATCTATCTCCCATTGTTCCCTCCTCAACCAACTAAAAGAATCTACTCACTTTTGAATCAAGAGTACCTCCATGTGACAATGTTGAACTACACCAATCAACAATAGAATATGTATCAGAGAAATTTGCACCTGAAATCCTCAATTGCTCCTTAACTAGAGCTCTCTTCAAACATGCACCTACTCCATCATGCTCTCCCTTCCCATGCCTTGCCTCAAAAAAACACCAAAAATGAGGTATACGCCTATCTACATGCATTCTAATCAACCAATAAAGTATACGAGCATTCTTGAATTGAACCGTACAATTATCTGACCATATTATATGTCGGTCAATTGCAATATCTTTCTCATGCAAGAACTCAAAAAAATTCTCGAAAGAATGTTGCACATACTCAAAGGAGTGTGGTTTAGCATCACTCCTATAAAAATGATACTCCTTGGTTATCTTCCTGTCCTCTTCTATATTATCAGGAGCATGTCTATATGTAATCAGAACAAAAATAGCAATCTGGACTGAATTGTAGTACTGAGACTGTACCTCATTATGTGGTTGCAATGTATAGTTCTCTACAAAATCAACCACTGATACAATAGTAAAAATTGGGAAAGAGTTCTTACACATTCTGAACTATTGATCCAACCACTGAGACCTATGGGTGTGCCTCTTATACTTGTAGAAAAGATTTTCCTTAAAATCCAAAATAAAATCAGCAATACTCACTTCTCTTGAGACTAATTCACATCTAGAACCTTCACCTCCACTCTTCAAAGTATATTTCACTGTCTCATTTTTTTTTCTCAACATAATTATTTCCAAACTTGTGTTCACTGCCCTCATGAGAACATGAAACAAAATTTGACAACCCACCACATTCTGAGAACTTCTCATTCAAACAATCATTTCTATAGAAATAGCAGCCATCATCTCTAGGGCATAAAAATAGATCTTGCAAGTCTCTTGATGATCTTGGAAATAGCTTTGCACCACACTCCTGCAACATCTCATTAGTATGCATCGTAGAACGAATATGACATAAAAATTCATGGTACATTGAAAACTACACATGGTACTTGCAACAACAAGTATTGTGAATCTTAAGAGGAACACAATAAAATGGTTTCAAAGATTCAAAGGCCCTTTGTGATATTTGCAAAGTTGGATGGAATTCACAAAAAAAACTGTACAACATTGTTTGGCTTGATACCAAGAAATGTTTGGGATGCGGTGTGCGGTCTCAGTTGCCAATTCTTAATTTCAAAACATCCTTTACATTGGGTAAAACTCTAGAATTAGAGTGCCAAAATTGTTGAATCTCCTCCTTCACATTGTCTGTCAACTTTCTATCAACACGTGGAAGCCTCCCACCAAATGCCCATGTATCTTGTTGAAGTGGATCGCCCATGTATGTTGTTGAAGTGGATCGTCAAGTCTTTGTCATCGTGCAAGTTCTCTATCCAAAGTTTTACGCTTTATGTTAAAATCAACACAAGTTTGTCTCATTTGATGAGCCTTCCTCAATTGATGACTTACTAAGGAGGTTGTAATCACTCTTCAAGTGGCTCTCTTATCTCTTTCTTTGGTATTGTTTCCAATAGAATTGAGAGCGTCAAATAGATTTTTTGCAATAATAGAATTTCTCTCCATCTTCTTGTTCATACGAATCTTCAATTTGTTTAGCAATGGTCTCTTCTTTATAATCTTTAGAAATTGAACAAAGAGTTGGCATTGCTCATTCAATGTCTTATTGCTAAAATTTTGGTTGAAAAGTTGTGTAGCCCTCAACTGAAAGGTTCTTGTTGACCTCTTGCCTTCAATATTCGCAATAATGTTCTCATCGATTTCAAATAACCATTTTGGGGTTCTTGAAGGTCTTGGATTTGGAATTTGTCTTTCATCCATGAGAGGGTCTTCATTTCTAAAGTAATTACATGTTACATATGGTTCACTTGGTTGAGCAATTCCACCTTCAATGTTAAACTTTTCCACATTTTCACCTCCTATGTCAAAATTTTCCACATGTTGAGCATTTTCATTATCACTTTCAACATTTTCAAAATTTTCAATATTTTTACTTTCAAAATCTACATTTTCATTTTCAATAACTTGTGGCACATTTTCAAATTCAATTTCCTCTTGAATTAAAGTAACATTAGCAATATTTAACATACCTTGTCTTCTCCTCCTATGACATTCTCTATCTCTTTCTGTATACACTTCAATTTGGTCATTTGAAAGTTTTCTTTTGCGTTTAGACTTCCGACGACTACTAATCCCCATTTCCCTCCACACAGATGCTCCTACGTGATTGACAATGTAAGTTTTGACTTTAAGAATCTCCCAAAAGCAGAAATTTGTCTCAACCTGTCTGAAAACCTCATGATCCTCGACAAAAAATAGAATATGCAGACTGTGGGCCATTGGAATCCACAAATGGCCCACAAGGCTTTTTTTCTTTTTTTGTACAAAAATTGAATATTCAATTTTAATGTATAAATTTGTGGTCCCCAAAAATTTTCCCGTTGCCACCTTTTATTTACTTAACTGCTACATTAATGGCAATGGCTGAAATCCGATATCCGATTAAATCAGATATCAGATTTTATTAGTCATATTTTAGAGAGAGAGAGAGAGAGAGGAGGAGGAGAGGGAGAGAGAGAGAGAGAGAGAGAGATAGATAGAGAGAGAGAGATTAGGAGAGAGAGAGAGAGGGAGATGGAGAGAGAGAGGTTGGGGGTCATATGGTATCTTACAACCCCTTAGGACACCATATGACCCCTTAACATGCCATATTTGTGTCCATAGGGGTCATATGGCATTGTTAGGGGTCATATGGTGTCCATAGGTGTCATATGGTGTTCTGGGATAGGTCATATGACCCCTTAAGACACCAAATTGTGTTGTTATGGGTCATATGTTGTCCTAAGTGGTTGTAAGACACAATATGACCCCTTAGGACACAATATGACCCAAAGAAACCCAATATGGTGTCATTAGGGGTCATATGGTGTCCTAAGGGCTCATATGATGTCTTAAAGGGGTCATATGACACAATATGACCCACTAGGACACAATATGACCCATAATGACCAGATATGGTGTCTTAAGGGGTCGTAGGACACCATATGACCCCTTAAGACACCAAATTATGTCGTTAGAGGTCATATGGTGTCCTAAGGGGTCATATAGTGTCCCATGAACCCTTATGACCTCTCAGGACACCATATGACCCCTAATGACACCATATTGGGTTGCTTTCAGTCATATTGTGTCTTACGACCCCTGAGGACAACATATGACCCATAACGACACAATTTGGTATCTTAAGGGGTCATATGGTGTCCTAAGGGGTTGTAGGACACCATATGACCCCTATAGACACCATAGGACCCCTTAAGACACCAAATTGTGTCGTTAGGGGTCATATGGTGTCCCATGAACCCTTATGACCTCTTAGCACACCATAGCACCCCTAATGACACCATATTAGGTCACTTTGGGTCATATTATATCCTAAGGGGTCATATTGTATCCTACGACCCCTTAGGACACCATATGACCCCTAAAAACATGATTTGGGTGTTTTAAGGGGTCCTATGGTGTTGTTATGGGTCATATAGTGTCCATAGGGGTCATATAGTGTCTTGGCACACCATTTGACCCCTTAAGACACAAAATTGTATTATTATGGGTCATATGTTGTTATAAGGTGTTGTAGGACACAATATGACCCAAAGTGACCCAATATGGTGTCATAACGGGTTCTATGGTGTCCCAAGACACCATATGACCCCTATGGACACCATAGGACCCGTTAAGACACCAAATTGTGTCGTTAGGGGTCATATGGTCTCCTAAGGGGTTATATGGTGTCCCATGAACTGTTATGACCCCTTAGGACACCATATGACCCCTAATGACATCATATTAGGTCCCTTTGGGTCATATTATGTCTTAAGGGGTCATATTGTGTCTTACAACCCCTTAGGACAAATATGACCCAAAGCAACCCAATATGGTGTCATTAGGGGTCATATGGTGTTCCAAGACACAATATGACCCCTAATGACACCATATTAGGTCGCTTTGGGTCATATTGTGTCTTAAGGTGTCAGATTATGTCTTACAACTCCTTAGGACACAATATGACCCAAAGCAACCCAATATCGTGTCATTAGGGGTCATATGGTGTTCCGAGACACAATATGACCCCTACGGACACCATATGACCCCTTAGGACACCATATGACCCCTCAGGACAATATATGGTGTCTTAAGGGGTCCTATGGTGTCCTAAAGGGTCCTATGGTGTCCATATGGTGTCCATATGGTGTCTTAAGGGGTCATATGGTGTCCATAGGGGTCATATGGTGTCCTACAACCCCTTAGGACACCATGTGACCCCTTAAGACACCATATTTTGTTGTTATGGGTCATATTGTGTCCTAGTGGGTCATATTGTGTCATATAACCCCTTTAAGACATAATATGACCCCTTAGGACACCATATGACCCCTAATGACACAATATTGGGTTGCTTTGGGTCTTATTGTGTCTCACGACCCCTTAGGACAACATATGAACCATAACAATACAATTTAGTGTCTTAAGGGGTCATATGGTGTCCCACAAACCCTTATGACCTCTTAGGAGAACATATGACCCCTAATGACACCATATTGGGTTTTTTTGGGTCATATTATGTCCTAAGGGGTCATATTGTGTCCTACGACCCCTAAGAACAACATATGACCCCTAAAGACATGATTTGGTGTCTTAAGGGCTCCTATGGTGTCGTTAGGGGTTATATGGTGTCCATAGGGTCATATGGTGTCTTGGGACACCATATGACCCCTAATGACAATATATTGGGTCACTTTGGGTCATATTGTGTCTTAAGGGGTCATATTGTGTCTTATGACCCCTTAGGACACAATATGACCCAAAGTGACCCAATATGGTGTCATTAGGGGTCATATGGTGTCCCAAGACACCATATGACCCCAATGGACACCATATGACCCCTATGGCACCATATGACCCCTAACGACACTATAGGACCGCTTAAGACACCAAATCATGTTGTTAGGGGTCATACGGTGTCCTAAGGGGTCGTAGGACACAATATAACCCCTTAGGACACAATATGACCCAAAGCAACCCAATATGGTGTCATTAGGGGTCATGTGGTATCCTAAGAGGTCATAAGGGTTCATGGGACACCATATGAGCCCTTAGGACACCATGTGACCCATAAGAACACAATTTGGTGTCTTAAGGTGTCCTATGGTGTCCATAGGGGTCATATGGTGTCTTGGGACACCATACTACCCGTTATGACACCATATTGGGTCGCTTTGGGTGATATTGTGTCCTAAGGGGTCATATTGTGTCCTACAACTCCTTAGGACACCATATGGCCCCTTACGACACCATATGCTATCATAAGGGGTCCTATGGTGTCCATAGGGGTCATATGGTGTCCTACAACCCCTTAGGACACCATATGACCCCTTAAGACACCATATTTGGTCGTTATGGGTCATATTGTGTCCTAGTGGGTCATATTGTGTCAAATGACCCCTTTCAAACATCATATGATCCCTTAGGACACCATATGACCCCTAATGACACCATATTGGGTTGCTTTGGGTCATGTTGTGTCCTAAGGGGTCATAAAGTGTCTGACGACCCCGTAGGACAACATAGGACCCATAACGACACAATTTTGTGTCTTAAGCGGTCATATGGTGTCCTAGGACACCATATGATGCCTATGTACACCATATGACCCCTAATGACACCATATGTTGTCATAAGGGGTCATATAGTGTCCCATGAATCCTTATGACCCATTAGGACACTATACGACCCATTATGACACCATATTAGGTTGCTTCAGGTCCTATGGTGTCTTAATCTCTCTCTACCCCTCTCCCCTAATCTCTCTCTCTCTCTCCCCTAATCTCTCTCTCCCTCTCCTTCTCTCTCTCTCCCCACTAATCTCTCTCTATCCCTCTCCCTTAATCTTTCCGTCTATCTCTCTCTCCCCTAATCTCTCTCTATCTCTCTCTCTCCCTTTCCCCTACCCATCTCTGTCTCTATCTCTGTCTCTTTGTCTCTCTCTCTAGCTCTCTCTCTCTCTCTCTATCTCTCTTTCTCCCTTCCCCCTACCCATCTCTCCCTTCTCCCTTCCCCCTCCCCATCTCTCTCTCTCTCTCTCTCTCTCTCTCTCTCTCTCTCTCTCTCTCTCTCCCTCTCCCTCTCCCTCTCCCTAATATCATATACTAATTTATTTATAAATTAATATATTAATATATTAATAAACATTAGATTAATTATGGGAAAATCTAGTTAGAGAATTTACTAATTAAAATCGGATACCGATTATATCGGATATCCAATTTTTGTAGTCAAATTTTCAAATTTTAAATTTTGGCTTGGGAATGCTTTGGTATTTGGCTTGGAAGTGACAAGCCTGGAAAGTGAACTGAAAAATGTGTTTTTCAGTATCCCTTGATTTTCCAGACTTTATACTGGTGGCTGACGACTTCTTTTGTAGCCAAAATTGATAAAATGAAAAGGGCTTTTTAAGGACATTCCCAACTTTCCAACAATATAAGGCTTGTCTTATTTCTACTTAAATAAATATTATTATTTATTTTCTAATTGAATTCTTACAATAGTCCTGATTGATATACTAATTGAAAAACACTCATAAATTTCAAATGGTATAATATTTTTTAAATACGAAACATGCATCACATCCTATGCTTTGTCTACTATAGGTAAAAATTATTAAAAAAAAAATTCATAAGGTTTTGACCAAGTTAAGGTGGTCAGATAATTATTTATTTTATAAAAAATTAAAAACAAATATGTGTCACATCCGGACATGAGTCTAATACTTATATTAAAAATATTATAAAAAAATATTATGATTTGATTGTGATTAGGGGGGTCAAACATACGTCTACTTCTTATTTTTTTGCTGAAATTTTAGTACCACTGCATTGAAATTTGAAATTTTCATTAAATAGGATTTTTTTTTCCAAAAAACAACTAGTAGCTTAGAAACTACATTCAATTTTCTATATATTCTCTTCTTACATATTTTAAAAATAATGTTCACAACTTATTTAAATTTTCATGTCAAGTTGCATAACTCTGATTTTCTGAAATTTCATTGCCACTTAAGGGCCTATTTTGGCACACCATGATCATGCACATACCCTTTTATTTAAATTGTAAATTATCAAGTGAACTACAATAATATATAAAGTTTTGAAAATTTGGATAAGTAGATAAAAAGTTATTAAAAAAATGGTACACGTATGTCTGTGAGAACTATGGAGACACTGGTAAAAGAAATTCAATAATAATATGTTATTGTTGTTCAAATTTAAAAATTATTATATGGTTAGAAATCTCAGAAAATGGGTGAAAATATGGTGGCAATTTTAGAAATACCCACTCGATGAAGTGTAAACCTGATGATGACAATGTCGAGAAACCAAGTTGATAAAATAAAACACGTCAAAAATGAGGGAAATGGAGGGAAATCAAACTTCCAACCCATAGCTTTGTCATCCAGGCATAATTCCAAGCCTAAAAAATCAAAAGAGTGTATGGGGTACCTATGGTATAAGAAGCATGTACATATTGTTTTTACTATAAACAACACATACGCAGTAATAAAACTAAAACAACGCGTACGCGCTACTTTTGTTTAAAATTTGGGAGTGTGTATAATATGTATAATATGATATTGTATATATAATATGTGTATATACATATAATATATAATATAGATATTTATATAATAATATATAATAAATTTAATATAATATATAATATATTTTATATAATATATAATATATTAAGTACATATACATACATATGTGTGTATTTATGTGTATTGTCTCCCTCTCTCCCCCCTCTCTCCCACTTTCTCTCTCTCTCTCCCTCTCTCCCCCCTCTCTCTCCCTCCCTCCCTCTCTCCCCCTCTCTCTTCCTCTTCCTCTCTCTCTCCCTCCCTCTCCCTCTCTCCCTCTCTCCCCTTATCCCTTCCTCCATACCCCATCCCTCTCTCTCTTCTTCTCTCCCTCCCCACTCTTTCTCTCTCCCTACCCCCTTTATCTCCTTTACTTTATATTGTTGTATTGTAATTAGGTCTGCCATGTAGTGGTCACCATTTGGATGAACAATAGACTTAATAATCCCAAGGTCCACAGTTTGTGCTCGAGAGGCTAAGATTTCCTTGATAAACTTAACATTTAACTCAGTGTACAAAACCCATTGTGCATCATCCCTCCACCACACTCCCCCTGTGGTGGGATTTGGGTAATCGTTGGTAATGCACACTTTTTCTTCCTAATTTGCTCCCTTGTAATTCTTAGAGTATGAAGTGGTTTCCGAACTCATGGTCTTGGTAGCAAATTTATAGCATACCAAGGAAATCAATTCCATTAAATTTAACTATATTATTAGCTTATGTAGTAAGATTGATTTGATAGGATACAATTTAATTGATTGCTCTCTCTCTCTCTCTCTCTCTCTCTCTCTCTCTCTCTCTCTCTCTCTCTCTCTCTCCCTCTCTCTCCCTCTCTCTCTCCCTCCCTCCCTCCCCTTCCCCCTACCCCTCTCCCTCTCCCTCCCTCCCTTTTCCTTTGTAATTTCTTTAATACAAATACTGCATACGGGGTATTGAGCCTATTAGTTCGCTGCCCTGCTATAACATTTTTAAGGTCTATGAGTGCATACATAGTATTTATGAGTTCTAAGCGCGTACGCGGTGCCAAAAATATTGTTGGCCTTGCAAACATTTTAGGGAATAACAGTGTGTGCACAATTAGTAATAAACCATGTACATGGTACTTAGACATAGTTTTAGTTGCCCAAGAGCCTCAACAAGCTCAAAAGAAGCTTTTGAATCCATTGAAGGCCCTGTTGCAACTCTATCTACACTTTTGTCACTGTTTTATACATAGAAGTAAGTGAATTTTTTATTTTTGCATGATTTCAAATGATTTAATTGTTGTTCTTATTATTTTTGTCAATATTATTGTGATTTTTTAATAGTTTTGATTCAAAAAATGAATGATAATGCTCAAATTTAAGGTTATTTTATGCCAAATTTACTTTTATTTACATATATGTAATATGATTCTATTTAGGACAACTGATATCAACCATGGGAAAGAACAAGCAAGGAATGATGGAACAACGAGAGGCTAAAAAGGAAAGACAAAGGCAACGTATGAGGAAATTATGGGACAAGAAGGTATGTCATCCTCACTATCTCAATTTGATTTACCAAATGAACATAATGCACCTAATGCAATTGAAGAAGAGACAATTGATTTACCATATGAACCTAATGCAATTGAAGAAGAGACATCATTGAATAATTATTTAAATTATGAACATACACCTCCACGCAATGCACTGATGTTAACACCTCCTAGAATCATTCGTAGGAAGCCAAAGTATCTAATTGACATTGATGAGAATATAGTGAAACCAATGGCTGATAAAATGAATGAAAAAACTGGTAGGAAAATAGTTAAAAGAATATGGAAAAACTATTTTGAAAACTTAAATCAAACCGGAAGATGTTAATTAATTGTTCAAATGATTAAAAAATTGAATTTTAGAGAGACAATGAAAATTATAGGCCTAAGATCATCCAAAAGTAACAGAAAAAGAACTATTGTGAGAAATCTATTTGATGCATATCAAGCTATTGGTTCAAAATCACGTAGTAAAGATTCGAATGCTACTCGACGTGTCATTATATCAACCATAATAAGAAAGAAAATAAAAAAAGATCATTTGATAACCAAAACAAGTAAGTCATTAAATATTAGTAGAACAACATTCAGCAAAGCATTACAAAGTCTGGAAAGAATAGAGGAACCTAACAATAACTCTCTTTGGGCATTCTCAGGAAGACTACCATGCAAAGGAAAGGTTGTTGTTGATACACTAAGAACATTATTTAAATTTTTTTGGCATGACAACATAAGAGTTTCACCCAACAAAAAATATGTTGTTAGAAGGCGAATCGGGTCTAGAAATTGTGAGCCACATGCCAAACACTATTTGGATATGAATCAAACAAAATTTTATGAAAGATTCCTTGAAAAGTTTCCTCAAATAAGAATTTTGCAAAGATTTTTTTAAATGGAAAAACCTTTTTATGTTAAGATTAATAATGTACGCACCACGTGTTGTTGTAGGATGCATATTGGATTTTCCATGTACTAGGATGTTTTTCGTCATATTTGTTCTACTTTGCACACTAACGATGTTTTGCAGGAATGCAATATACAAGAACCTCCTAAGTTGGCAAGAGAATTTATTTCAAGTGTGCTATGAAATAGACATGATGGTTGCATTTATTATAATATGCCTTGTTTGGAAGGTTTTGTGCTATATGTGGTGGTTTGCAATGTTTACCAAGATGTGTACATTTGGAAAGGACACATGAAATTGGTACAAAACTAGTTTCTTTTGGAAAATACAAGATAGTCACATATGGAGTTAAAGATGGAAAAGATTTGAAGAGATGAGTGTCAGTGAAAAATGATATATGTGTAGCCGAATTTATGAAAATGTTTCAAGAGAAACTAGTTTATGAGTACATAATGCATACAGATAGAGTGTGATGGTTAGATGAGAAATTCAAGTTATGTAAGGAAACATTTCCTCTTCGTACCATTGTCTCTATCATTGATTTTGTTGAAAATTATATGCTACAAGCTCAAAAGGAAGTACAATCTATGTATTATCGTAGTTTCATCAAATGGAAACCCTAGAAATTTTCACCATATTTGAAGTCCTCACCTTGGCAATGATATTTTCCTTTCTAACCAAGACCCCCTTTCCCTGCATTCTCACCCTTGAACCCTCCTTATCTAGGCTCTAGACCTTGTCCGGGCCCTAAAATAGGGTAGGACAAGGGCATGGTGCCCCTATCCTGCCTATGATAGGGGCGTGGCGCCCCTCTCCCCAACTATTAGGGTGGCCCTATGTCAGGTTTTCCTGGTCCCCCATGAAAAATCTGACTTCAAGGTTTGCAATTCATCTTTGTTGGCCTTCAATGAGTGAAAATTAATCCTTTAGGCTAGTATAAAAGGGGGTTGGTATTCCCATTTGCATATAAGGAGGATATGCAAGAATTCAAGAGGAGGGCTTCATTATCTTAATCAAGCATTCAAGCATTCAAGTCTTCTTTATTCATCCATTGGAGCAACATCACAACATTTATTTACAAGCATGTGTGTGTGTTAGGGTTTTATCATGTTACATGCCATTTCATGCAACACTTGTGATTCCATTCAAGAACCAAAGCGATTATCATCAACAAATTGCAGATCTACAAGGTATACATTTATATTATTTACATTTCAAGCATTTGCAATTACTTTCTTTCAAGGTTGATTCCTCAACCGGGGTTTGACTGAGGCAAACCCCTACCCACAACCCTTTTTTTCCCTTCTTTTCTATGTGTAGGTTGCAAGTGGGTAGTTGTATTTTCAGATTTGGACTCCATTTAGAGAGGCGAAAAAACCCTTTTCATTTTGCAGATTTTTCAGAGGACCATGTACACTTTCACCACAGTCCCAATGTTTTTTCTCTAAATTTATAGGACATATCTGTATCAGTCTAATTAGCTCAGATCTGAATTTATAGTGTGACCCCGAACCGGTAGCTCCTTATTTCACTCATTTTCTCTCTCCTTTCCTCATAGTCAACAAATCAACTTTCCCATTTATAAAAGAGGGTAAATCACACTTCAACCCTTGCAATCCATTGGTAATTCACATCCTTGTATCTCTTAGATTTGGATCTAGTGGATTCAAGACTCTCTTTTGAATTTAAATTTCTCCCAAGTGAAAAATCATCCTAGTGACTTCCTTTCTCTCTCATAGGTGGGGAGTCACTAGGGTTCAATTTTTCATGATTCATATTCACATTCTCTTGGAAAATGTTATGCATTTAAGAATTTTGTTCAAATGAAATATGACTTGAACAAATTTGTCTCACAAGAGATCTAGTTGTATTTCTTGGTAAAAACATAGTTCCTTAGCACTTCTTCTCCCTTCATGTTTCTCTTCACCCTCTGGCATCACTAGCTAACCTAATTGTGGTCTCTTTATCATTTGTGGTGACATTGTTTCAATTTTACATACTTTGGGGAAGCAACATGAAGTTTACTTTCGTTATTATTTCTACACATTTATCTTTATCTTTGTGTATTATTCATTATTAGATCTCCTTTATTGCATTGGATTATTCTTATATGAGCATTTAATTGTTCTTTGGTTTTCCACTTTTCTCTGAGAGGAGTTTCTTGAATAAGTAATGCACCTCTTCTATTTATTTCAGTCTCTTGGAAATATATCTCTTTTATGGTTGTAATTATTCTCAAGCATGATATGCCTCCTTTCATGGAATGATCTCTTGATAATTCCATGGGAATATCACTTGAAAATAGACACCATTGGAAGATGTGTACCCCTTTTCCCCTTGTCCTTCTTACTTTGGGGGCAAGGATTTTCATTCCTATTCCTTTCTCTCTATATCGTGTATCAATATTTCCTTTAGGGGCTGCATTTTTCATATATGATTATCATTTCTATGTGCTTAATCTCCCTTGGGGAACATGTGATGATTTTTCTTCCTTTCAAAGATTACCACTTCTTGAGATGTGTATTTTACATATACTAATGTCTTTTCTTGCATGTATCCATGAAAGTACATTGTGCATTCACTTATGTTTAATCTATCTTTAGAAGATTGTGTAACCTCTTCTCATTTCCTCTATGCTTGGGGGGAAATAATCCCTCTCTCTCTATTTCTCTAGGGATCCACTTTTCCCTATTGTGTGGGTGGTGTGAGTTTTATTACTTGATGTCATTCCTTGTGAGAAGTTGTTGATGGTTTTATCAAGGGTTGTCTCTCATACAAGAGGTGTAAGCCTTTGACTATAACCGGTTTTCCACTTGGTAATGTACATCTATAATAAGATCACCCATCCCTCTTGGGGCTGAAAGTGAGTCATCCCTCATCAAGAATCCCTTTCACTTAGGAATAGGAGGAAGGATGGTATTCTTTTTCTCCCCTTTGTTTTGATATAGAAGATATTATATTTGTCTAAGAAAATTCCCCTTAGAGGAAGATGTCTTTTGAGCAAAGATCTCTTCTTCTCTAGGGATCTCCTTTACACTTACAACAAGACATCTCTTTTCAACTATCTTATCCTTGCTTGAAGAGTATTCCCTCTCTTTCTTGGATGCATGACATTGTTCCATAGCAGATATATTCTTTCTGATGAAGGTAGGTATCATTGTTCTACTTTCCTTGAGATATAGACATCAATCTATGTTGACATCTTAAGGGGGGGTCACCCACACTGCTCCTTTGTATTATACTTTTCTTATGCATTGTACGGTGGGAAATTCTTGGAACCAGAGGGAAGCCTCTTAGAGAAAGATGTCATCACTTTTCATGGATCATTCTCAAAACCAGAGAAAAGACTCTTAGAGTGAGATGATGTTGCTTTTTCCTAGTACAATGAGAAATTCTTGGAACTAGAGGGCAGCCTCTTAGAGGAAGATGTCATCACTTTTCATGGATAATTCTTCGAATTAGAGCATAGACTCTTAGAGAGAGATGATGCTGATTTTTCCTAGTACAATGGGTCATTCTCAGAACCGGAGCAGAGACTCTTAGAGAGATGTCTTCACTTCTTTTCTTGTACAGTGGGTCATTCTTGGAACCAAGGCATGGACCCTTAGAGCGAGTTGACGTCACTTTTGTCTTATGCGGGGTGATTATTCTTGGAACCAGAGTACAGACCCTTAGAGTGGGATGTCACACCTTTCTTGATAGTTGTACTATACATTCTATACAGGTTGTAGCGTACTCGGGCATAGACTCCTATAAGGTGCTTTTAACCTCACTTGCACACATGCGCATGAGTTTGGCGGGAACTAATGGTGTTTTAACTCTCCTCCCTTACATGGATCACCTAGACAGACTCTAGGGGTGAGATTTTCCATGTCCTTTTCAACATGGATCATCTAAACAGACTCTGGGGGCTAGATTTCCATGTCCTCTCTATGGATCACCAAAGTGTGTATTCATGTCCTCTCTCTCTCCTCTCATGAACCCATATTTTTAACATTGATGGTTCATGAATGATGCCAACTTTTCTCTCTTATATGATCACTTGTGTTTATGTAATGGTATGTGTCCTTTTGTTTTGGCTAGTTGGTGTGTGGTCTTGTCTTTTTTGTCTTGTCTTTTTTGTCTTGTTGTGTGTCTTTTATGTTTTTTTTTCCTTGTTCTTTTTGGTTTCTCGTGCTCTTGCATATGTCGGCATAAGTTGAGACCCTAAGATTGGGGGAGTTTTGCTCCTCAAGATTAGTGATGTCTTATACTCCTTATGATATGGCTTTGTATCTCTCATCTTCATCTCTCCCTTTCTTCAACTTTACCGGCAGTATTGGCATAAGCCATACTCCCACTAAAGTGGGGGATAAATTTAGTGTCATAAAATTACAACCCTAGCAATTTTAACCACATTTGATGTCCTCACCTTGGCGATGATATTTTCCTTTCTAATTGAGCCCCCCTTTTTCTGCATTCACACCCTTGAACCATCCTTGTCTAGGCTCTAGACCTTGTACGGGCTCTAAAATAGGGTAGGAGAGGGGTGTGGCACCCCTGTCCCCACCTCTTAGGGTGACCCTATGTCAAGTTTTCCCGATCCCTAATGCAAAATCTGACTTCTGGGTTTGTAATTTCTCTTTGTAGACCTTCAGTGAGTGAAAATTAGTCCTTTAGGCCTGTATAAAAGGGGGTTGGTTTTCTCATTTTCATATAAGGAGGATATGCAAGAATTTAGGAGGAGGTCTTCATTATCTTCATCAAGCATTCAAGCATTCAAGTCTTTTTCATTCATCCATTGGAGCAACATTACAACATCCATTTGCAAGGATCTGTGTGTGTTAGGGTTTCATCATGTTACATGCCATTTCATGCAATACTTGTCATTACATTCAAGAAGCAAAGCAATCATCATCAACAAATTGCAGACCTGGAAGGTATACATTTTCATTATTTACATTTCAAGCATTTGCAGTTACTTTATTTCAAGGTTGATTCCTCAACCAGGGTTTCATTGAGGAAAACCCCCATCCACAACCCTTCTTCCCTTCTTTTATGTGTGTAGGTTGCAGGTCCATAGCTATATTTTCAGATTTGGACTCCATTTGTAGAGGCGAAAAAACCCTTTTCGTTTGGTGGATTTTTCGGAGGACCATGTAGACTTTCGCCACGGTCCCGACAACTTTTCTCCAAATTTGCAGGGTAGATTCATATTAGTCTAATTAGCTCAGGTTTGAAGTTACAACATGACCGCAAAATAGTAGTTCCTTATTTCACTCATTTTATCTCTTTGTTCCTCATAGTCAACAAGTCAACTTTCCCATTTACAAAAGAGGGTAAATCACACTTCAACCCTTGCAATCTACTGGAAATTCACATCCTTGTCTCTCTTGGATTTGGATTTAGTGGATTCAATCCCCTCTTTGAATGTAAAGTTCTCCCAAGTGAAAAATCATCCTAGTGACTTCCTTTCTCTCTCCTAGGTAGGGAGTCACTAGGGTTCAATTTTTCCACTTTACAATTATCATTCCACACAAGTTTCTATTTTTGTACACATAACATTCATTTATGTAGATTATAGCACATATGAGGATAGAAAGCTGATAAGAGAGTATGACTTCTACATAAGTGGTGATCGTACTCATTCGTTGGAGTTTGTACAAGGATTCTTTAAAAAAAATTATGATAATTTAAAGGAAAGAAACATACAATACAACTGACACTTCATATGATCAGATAATTGCACCAAACAATTCAAGAATGAAAGGATGTTTTATTGGTTGAAAAGGATGCATATGACAAGCGATGTACAATATTTTTGGAATTTCATTGAGGCAGGACATGGTAAGGGAGAGCACGATGGTGTAGGAGCATGTGTAAAAAGAGACCTAGCTAGAGAATAATTGAAGTACAAAGGTGGTGCTGAGTTAATAGATGTAGAAACAATTATATGATGGTGTAACTCTACTATGGGTCTAGGTAATCTAGGTACATCAATGGTTCATAGATATTTTTGGTCGATCATTGAATCTAACATTGAAAACTATCTAGATTGTCGTACAGTTGTAGGATTGAGTCACATGCACACATTTACGAGTTCAAATGCAAGTTCACCCATAATTTATACAAGACAGATGGTATGTTTTTTCTCTTCATGCATGTATTTTATGTGGGAAGAATGTGAATCACAAGAGTGGGTTGACAAATGGTCTTGTAGACCATTGGTTCCGATTGATACTTATCAAATTCCCAAAGCACTACAATTGAGCCAGACAGAGACATCAGTGGATTTTGACCATGTATCCGACCTAGTGGATTTTGGTGATTTTTTTAATTAAGTTTTTTGTAAGTATTCTTTCTGGTTCATTTTGTTGTATATCACACTTTATTTTTGGTATTAATGATCACTTTATAAAATACAGGTCATGTGTATGTTGTTTTTGTAGAAGAGAACATTGAAGAAGGAATTGATTACTTTTTAATGTCATTGTGTTGAGCCTAAAAGAAAATTGAAAACTACAGTCATTGACAGAGAGGGTATTGAGTACCCAATAAGGTCTGTTGTCTTGATAGGAACATGGCTTAGGAGATACCCCAATAAGAATTATGATGTTTGGTTGTTCGAGGACTTTGAAACACACATACATATTCTTCATTTCTCTAGCCTTGTTCTTGCAACAAATATTCATTTGATGAGGTATCGTGGTAGACCTCATAACAAGATTTTATAGAAAGTTCATGAATCTGACCACGAGGAAATACTTGACACAATACGGGTTAGAGCCAATCCTAAAGGCTCACTTGATTGACTCTACGGTTCAGAGGAATGATTTTGATAATTTTGTATATATCATCGACGAATTATTCTATATTCTATTTTTGTATATATAAATGCCCATGAGCTCAATTGTACATGTTTAGAGGCATAATACGGTATATTTAAATGGCAATGAGTTGATTTGTACATATTTAGATGCCAAATTTTGTATATTAAAATGGCGTTGAGTTGAATCGCACATATTGTAATGCCAAATTTTGTATAAAATCCCATGAGATGATTTGTAAGACATTTTTTTTATATATTCAAATAGCCAAGAGCTAATTTGACCATATTTAAAGGTAAATTTTTGAATAATATGTGACAATGTTTCATGACTATTTTTTGTGTCTATGTTTTGTGACTATGTTTTGAGTTTATATGATGTGATAAGGTTAATGATGACCACTATTGATAGGGTCAATCATGAGAATTCTTTATTCTTGTATAATCATGAAGAATTATTTGAGTCATTATCGGGTCATCGAAGTCATATATTGAGTTTAGATACAATTTGAGAAAAAAATATCATTATTGTCAAAAACGTTGTCAAGCAACTTCTACATCGCGTCACTAGGGTATGGCTCTCTATGTTTCAACACTTTGGGATGCATGATAGGAGAATGCATAGCATAAACCTATCCACTCGAACATGCTCATGACAGCAGTTTGTGCACAAGACAAACCAAGTCAATTCTAGCCTATCTTGCAACTTTGCATTACATGCAACTAATGATTTTTGCAATAGGCAAAAAAATGCTACCAATTGAAAATGGATTTGATTCATCAGAAACCAAGATAGGCCATTATAGAGGATCTTCACGCGACCCCAAAATTTCAAACGGAATGATCATTTGTGTCTTGGATAGGAAGAAATAGTCTGTCAAAATTTGATAATTTTTTGGACTGTGGGCACTTGAGAGATCACATCGGTAGGGTATGGCTCTCGATGTTCTGATGATTTGGGATGCACGAGAGGAGCATTACTAGATGTGCTCATGATGTTGGTTTTTGCATAGGATAAACCAAATCAATTCTAGCCTATCTTACAACTTTAAATTGCATGCAACTAATGGTTTTTATAACAGGAAAAAGAATGCTACCAATTAAAAATGGCTTTGAGTCATCATAAACTGAGATATGTCATTATAGAGGAGCCTCACACAACCCCACAAGTTCAAACAAATCAATTATATGTGTCCTGGATTGGAAGAAACAGTCTATCAAAGTTTGATAATTTTTTGGACTCAGGGCACTTGAGAGATCATGCTGATAGGGTATGGTTCTCGACGTTCCAATGAATTGGAATGCATGAGAGGAGTATTCCTAGCATAAACCTTCCCACTCGGATGTGCTCGTGATGTCGGTTTGTGCACAGGATGAACCGAATCAATTCTAGCCTATCTTGCAACTTTGCATTACATGCAACTGATGATTTTTGTAGCAGGCGAAAAAATGCTACCAATTAAAAATGGCTCTAATTCGTCAGAAATCGAGATAGACCATTGTAGAGGAGCCTCATGTGGCCCCAAAGGTTCAAATAGATTGATCATACATGTCCTGGATTGGAAGAAATAGTCCATCAAAGTTTGACAATTTTGTGGACTCAGGCACTTGAGAGATCGCTTCGGTAGGGTATGACTCTCGATGTTTTGGCACTTTGGGATGCATGAGAGGAGAATGCATAGCATAAAACTACCCACCTAGACCCACTTGTGATGTTGGTTTATGCATAGGATGAACTGAATCAATTCTAGCCTATCTTGCAACTTTGCATTGCATGCAACTGATGGTTTTTGCAGTAGGTAAAAAAATGCTACCAATTGAAAATGGCTCTGAATCATCAGAAACCAAGATAGGCCATTGTACAGGAGCATTGCACAACCCCACAAGTTCAATTAGATTAATCATATGTGTCCTAAATTACAAGAAATTGTTCGTCAAAGTTTGACATTTTCTTGGACTCAGGGCACTTGAGAGATCCTGTCGGTAGGGTATGACTCTCGATGTTTCGACACTTTGCAATGCACGAGAGGAGAATTCCTACCATAAAAATTCCCACCTAGATGAGCTCACGATGTTACTTTGTGCACACAATGAACAAAATCAATTCTAGCCTATCTTGCAACTTTGACAACAACTGAGAAACTTTGACAACAACTGAGCAACTTTTACATCTTTTATCCAACTTTGAAAACTTTGACAACTTTGACGACAATTGAGCAACTTTGACAATAATTGAGCAACTTTTACATCTTTGATCCAAATGACCCCAAACACAAGAACCAAAATTTGACCACTGCGAGCATTAGGGTGCTCTCGCACCACACACATATTGTTGGTGACATTCATATTGTCAATTTTTGTTGTTTATATTCATATTTTTGATTACATAGGCAGATATTCATTTAAATTTATAAAAGGGCAGCCACCAAATACAACTAATACACAATAATGAACTAAATACAAGGAGTTTTGTAGGGTTAATTCCACATTTTAGAAATTTTATCAAATCATATTCCATGATTGCAATGTTTTATATCATAGATTTTTGTTGTTTATATTCATATTGTTGATTACATAGGCAAATGATAAATTAAATTTATAAAATGGTAGCCATGAAATACAACAAATACACAATAATGATCATAGTACACATTTATTAGATTGAATATCAACATTTTTATATATATCAAAAAAGGCATGTCTTCCAAGTCAATACAAGTATTACAAAAATGCGGCATATGCCATGTCCAAATTGGTATACAATAAAAATGTAGAATATATGTACATGTATTGGTCATTCTATGACCACAACTAACACTATATGATCCTAAAATTGTGGTGGTTATGTTGTTAATTGTGAACTATTTTCTACAAAAGAATTCTAACTTGGCTTTTGAATTGTGGTTTTGTAGCCATCAACAGAGCCATGTATTGCATCGAAGAGGCTTGATTTTGATGATCAACGTTTTTATATATATCAAAAAAGGCATGTCTGCCAAGTCAATACAAGTATTACAAAAATGTGGCATATGCCATGTCCAAATCAGTATACAATAAAAATGTAGAATATATCTACATGTATTGGTCATTCTATGACCACAACTAACACTATATGATCCTAAAATTGTGGTGGATCATCAAAATCGAGCCTCTTCGATGCAGTACATGGCTCTGTTGATGGCTGCAAAACCACAATTCAAAAGCCAAGTTAGAATTCTTTTTTAGAAAATAGTTCACAATTAACAAGATAACTATGAATTCTACTATAATTTCTTTGCAATTGAAATGTAGATTACCTCATTGGCTGATCTTGGATCTAATGTCTTCGCTCTCCTCTCCTTGTCAGTCTTAGGATTTTTCTTGAAGACAAACTTAAAAGGATCCATGTTATGGCCGAATCCCGAAGGGGGCTATTGTAGATTAAATGTACAATTAACACAATGTACTAACATAAATACATCAAATAGACTTAAAAGCTATAATATAGAGAACAATGATGTATCGATGCCTAAGATGCTTCTTCAATGGATTGAGGATGGCTCACCATCAATGAAGAAACTGTCGCTATTGCCTATACAAAAAATGATCAAAGATTAAATACAATTAATATAATGATAAGTATTGTAGGTTAAAAATAATTAATGTAATATATCAAACAAAATTGTACCGGATCCTTAGATGCTTCTCCAGTACATGGAGGAGGGTTGGGCATTGACGAAGTAGCTATGGAAATTTCTTGTATGAAAAAATTATAAGAATATAATTTATCACAAGCTCACATGTACACATGCATATTATCATGAAATCAAGAAAATAAAGTAGAGATACATACCTCCGCCCTCTCTCGATCATCGGGCGAATTAGGTGCATTCAACAAATCCACATAGCTCAATGGTCGTTGTACATGTAAAATAGACAAAAAAAATTTATCAATATATAAATCCCAACTAAGACAATTTCAATATTTTCAAACAATTGTACAACTAAAAATGTGTTCAATTACCTTCTTCCCACATTTTGGCGTCTTTGAGGAATTCTTTTTATTAGGACGAGGCTTAATGTGAAGGGGGGACACTGACAAAATAATATTAACATGAGATATTAGTATAGATAATATATTAAACATAATTTAAAAAATCTATAATGAAATTACTTTCATATTCCATCAAAACAATACATAAAAAAGGGTGTACAAAATATGATACCGTATAGCCTTGAAGGCCAAAATTGATAGCTGAGAGCATGATGTCATGAATCTGGGACGTTTGGTCCCATGTCAACACCTACAAACCAAAAATTGGACCAAGCATTAAATATAGTTAGTATATCTTATAATTGTTTTTAATTCAATGTGTACTATTTTATTTTAACAAGTTACAAAATTTATACCTCAGGTGTCGAAGTTGTAGCTATAGTGATTGCGGGAGGAGTATGGGATATCGTTGTTGCATCCTAAAATGCATATTATTTGTATCAATTTAAATTGATGTATAATGAAAAATTATTTATATAATTATAAATTTAAAGTGACTGATAAATAAAAAACTATGAATTACAATCAACATTCCAGTGTCTATGGCTGATTGCCAAACAACATGTCTATCAACTCCTCTCTCAGCGCCACATCCTCAGTCATGTGGGTTTGACATCTACTCCCGTAAATCATACACGAATGAGATGTGGATCCATCTGCAACGACCGCATCAGCCATCCCTATGCATATCCCCAAGCAACTAACACACACATGTTGAATGGGCTCTCTTTCGCCACCTGGAGCAACTAATGACTCATCATCCAGTACAAGAGGGTGTGCTAACTGTGTTCCATGTTAGATGATGGCACCAGTCAATATTGTGGCCACCTGAAGAGTCTGTAGCTCCATCAACTCTTTCAGCTCTACTGAAATAGCCTGATGCACCTTGGGTTTGGGTGCTAGGGGGCAAAGACTCTCCATAGCTAATTGCCTACAGGCTCCAGGTCTATCTTGGGAAGAACTGCCACCTCTACCATGCAACTCTCTCATGTCAAAATAGTTTGGCCGCACATTGAGGACAAACTCATAGTATATTTTTCTCGAAAAATACAATGTCACCTCATAATTATAACAAGGTGGATCATCAAAGACCATCCACCACCTGTGCGAAAAAAGATTCTTCATCTGCACATTGGTACACCACTATATGGGAAACCCCTTTGCATTAAGAGGTAACAACTGACCAGTTTTAGGATCAACAAAAAGGACACATTTTTTTTACTAAATTTTTTGTTTTTCACTCCCTCGTATGATAACCCACTAGCACAGTATTGATGACACATATCCCTAAAGTTTCCCCATTATGTAATTTGTGTGGAAATGGTTGTGGCACCACTGGCTAATGTTTCTAGGCTAGCGATGAGGAATTTATGATGCTCAAGTTCAGATGTTTTCAATAATTTATTAATCAATCTATTTATTTTAGATGTGTTTTTCCCTAACTGATTAATCAATTGCTCATGTGTATCAGGTGGATAGTCAAAAGAAGGAGTTGGAGGTGTCTCTTATGGGTTTTTCAGGAGGTGCATCTTGTTGTTGTTGTTGTTGTTGTGGATTATCAGAATCTTGTCTTTGAAACAAAAAATAAATAAAACTAATCAAAATAAATTAAATTAAATTCACAACGTAAAAAAAAATTGAATAAATGAGAAAGAAAAACAAAAAACAAAACTAACCTTGATCCATAGCGTTTGGTGAAGAAATGTGGGAGCCCATTCGCAGTTTCATGGGGAAAATGAAAGAAAAAATGTTGTAGTCGTAGGAAAAATAAGACCCAATCATTTTTTTATTTTTTTAAAATTTGATAGGTACTGCATACTTTCCTAAACACACCGCATACATGGTTTTAGGACTAAAGATCACGTACACTAAAAACCGCATATGTGGTATCTTTTCTTTAGGCTTGGGGACAATGAACCTAAGTGCATACGCGGTGATTTCAAATTTTAATACTGCGTACGTGCTGCTTTTTATTTTATTTTTTTAGGTGGTGTCCACTTTTCTGACCACCATGTTTGTGCACATACCCCATTGTTTAGTGTAACTAATTTCCTAATGGATACATATAAATCTTAAGTGGTTATTGATTGTAAGTAAAGATTAATTTAATTAAGTAATTCACATTGGGAAACCCTTTAGGAGTTTTAGTTTAGTCTTCCGCATGTGCAAATTTTATTACAATGTTATCTTTTATGTTTATGTGTTATGTAATGTTTTAAAAAAATATTTTGCACTCTTTTGGAGTGTTTGTAGTTGTTTCCTTTAGGGTTTCTTGGTAGGGCATTATACAAGATATCAGATCAGAATAGAGATCAAAAGATTTGGTAAAAAGATAAGATAGAGTGCAGAGAGCTATTATTGAAATCAAAAGAGTAGTGAAAAGACAAGATAAAGTGTATAGAGTTATTGCAAAGATAAGAAAGTAGAAGACAAAGCCTGTAAGCAAAAACTGGCAGATTCAGTTTTAGGTGTGAAAAACATGACGATTATAGAACATCATCTGTAACAAGGTACTTAACTTGCAGTTATAATTTTTTATTATTGTAATAATCTGAGTGGGTGCTCAGATCAGGGGTTGGTGCCCATAAATATCAGGGGTTAGTGCTCCTTTGGGTTATTGCCCATAAACTTTGTACTAAGACCTTTTCACTATGAGGCTAGATTAGAGTAGTAGACTCTAGCAGTATTTCTCACCGAGGTTTTTCCCATCTTGAGTTTTTCTTGTATATCTAATGTGTATGTAGATTTGTTTAGTGTCTTTTCTCATCACTGCTTGATCATTGTTATTAGAGCTTTAATCTTTTAGAAAGTACAAGTTTTGAGTTACCACTAATTCACCCCCCCTCCCCCTCTCAAAGGTCCATTTGTGTTCCTTTGGGGATTCACATTTCATGAATCCTAATAATGATGAGGCTATTGAAAAAGATATTATTGGGGGTTCTACGATTTCCATGATTGTATCATCAATCTATTTGTGAAAGAGACGATATTATAACACTTGTTTATGAGCTAGGTATGATGTCATAACTCTCTTTCACTTGTCTGATTATTCTATGTTATATGCAATGTATATGTTGTTGTATATACATTGGTATGGTGTAGGACTGCATGTACTAGATATTAACTCCACCTTGTTTCATCAGTCTGAGCGTGTCTCTAGTCCCAATGGTAAGTTGATAGGAGGTGACAAGAGACCCTACAACATACTCTAGGCTTAGTTGGTACATTGTCAGTGTTGGTGTTGTGGCTAGAGTTACCTTGTTAGGCACCATGCGTTATTTTATGTGATCCCTATGTTGGGATGCCTCGTGGAGTTGTGATTATTAAATTATTAATTAATTGATTTATATAGTATATTAATATTAAATTAAATTAATGGTTGATCTTTATATTTAAATATAAATATGTATTAAATTATTAAGGGTTTATAATATATTAATTTTATTTTTTTGATTTATATTTAATGAAGTATTTATAGTATTTGGATATTTTCAGATTTATTTAATTTATTGGCTATTGCTTTATTTCTATTATTTATCCTTTTAATCATTTGTTTAATTATTTATTTTACCTGCCCTCTTTTTCTATTGGCTTTGGAAGTATGATTTGGGGATTAATATTATTTTATTATTTACTTTAACTCAATTTTTTATATCATTGGTAAGGTTTATTATACTTTTTATTATTTTCTATTCAGTTGTGATGAGGTATGGTTTTGGATTAATTTTTATAAATATGGAGACTCGAGATTTTCGGGGGGTTGTTTTGCTGGAAAATTTATTGCATTTTGATTTGGCTGGGAGTGGAGTTTTCTACATATGCATTAAAATTGGATATTGGCTTTGGTTTTGATTGAAGCTATGATTTTGTGGAAGGATTGGCTGGGTTGTGTGTGTGTGCCTTCTGCACCTCTTCTTTCCATAACTTCAAATTCTAGGTTGGAGGATTTGAATCGCTTCTTTGCATTTCATTCTTGAAAAGATTGGCTTCACAATGTTTGAGGGAAAAATATATTATGCAACTGTGTATTGAAAGTGATTTTTGTGCAATAAATATTTTCTATGTTTATTTTCATTTTTGGTAGTACTGGTATTGAATCCTTGGGTTTTTTTATTTCTGTGAGTATCATTGTTTTTGTAATTCTTGGGGTTTGAGGCTCTCGGGTTGTGTATTGTCGTGCAACGTCTTTGTAATTTTGGACTAGAAGACTCTATATTCATTTCCTTCATGGATTTTAATTGAAATATAATCCCATGTTGATTTTTAACATTGTGTTGCCGGGGGTTTAATTTTGTATGATTGTCTAGAATGTGACTCTATGTAGTGTCAAGAAGCTATTTTCCCTTGCAAGCTCTTATTCGATGTTTTAATTTGCATTGACTCATTTTTTTGGACTTAAATCATTTTATTTTATTCTATCTGATTTGTTATTGACTCCCTAACACATATGTGCTATTATATCTGAGGTCACTATACTGGTTAGTATATGTGTCATCGTTTATCTTGTATGTGTTGGTTTGGGTTGCATAAGCACCAGATAGTCCTACATAGGTGCTATTTTGTAAAGAAAATGTACTATACTGTTCGGTATATGCGTTATTTTGCATATTTTTTGCACTAATATGGGTAGTGATTGTGTTACAAGAAGTAACATATGCACTAAAACCATTGTTTAAATGCGTCGTTCTATTTTACAAAAGAGCCAAAGTTTGTTCTGTATGTGCTAGTGTAGTCTATGTAAGCAGTATACTACGATGTTGTGTTAAGTTGTCAGTTGATTATTGATGTTTGAGACTTATTTGCCAGACCAGAGGCTTGCTCAGTTTGTGTTTGTGTTTTTTGTGATCTCTTTGTTAGTCCAAATTCTGTTCTACTTGATTTGAGGTTGGAATTTATGTAGGCTTATGGCTCTTGGGATAATGATTATCCAAGAGTGGAAATAATAAAGTTGTAGAGAGTAAATGTATTCATTTACTCATCATAATGTTTCATGTTGTACCAAAAATGATTTATTTGCTTTTCAAATTTTTATTTCTGCATTAGTTTATCTTAGTTTCCTCAATAAATTTCTCCTTTTGGTTTGTAAAATCATTTTTCCTCTCTTTAATAAATGTTTAATTTTACTTATGATGAGAACATAAGTACTCTATATAGGACCCCTAACCTCTTCCTTATTTTACTCACATTTTCACCAATTAACCTATCATTTTCACTTTATCTTAATTTCATGAGACCACCTTACAATAGAAAATATATATACTTATTATGCAAGGTTATTCACCCTTTCACAATTAAGTGAAAATAATTTACTTATCTTTTCACCCCTTTGATGTAGTAATCCTCCTCCTATCTTTATGGGAAAGTATTTCACCTCTCACAAATTATATTTATCCTTCATAAATAATTTTTTTATATATGAACTTGTTGGCATTGTGTTATTGATGTCAACTAGTATAGGATGGCTACTAGTATAACAGATGTATGTGAAACACTATCATGGATGCATATATGATGAGATGTCTTTGATATCACCTTGTGTTGCAGAACATTGGCAAGGTAAGGGAGTGAATGTCATTGAGTACTATTACCATTAGAGTCACTAGTACACAAGTTACCGCTTGACTTGTGTTGAAGATATGGGCAGGTTATCAGTATAATCTGTCATCGGTAAGGAGAGTATGTCAACTAGTAAGTGATGTGTTGACAGTGTATGGTTGCTAACCGGTGAGCATGTGTTGACATGGACAAGATAAATCAACCAAGTGAGTGGTTTCCTACCGACAAGCTTATGACTGGTGTACAAGCAGGGTGAGCAAGATGCTTGGATGTTGATTGTGATGAAGAGGCATAATGTTATCAAGAATCACATCAATACTGGAGGAGAAGGATGTATAGGTCACTAGTACACCATGTGGATGATGAACAACAAGACTCCCATCCGATAAAGATGTAGTCACCATGTGAAGAAATGACTAATAGCAAGTGTGCCCCACACTGGATCACATGTACATGTTTGAAGATATGCTACACAAACAGGGAAGCCGCATGAGTGCATTGCATGATGCAGATGACAAGGATCCACTCCCACCGGTAAGTGGAGCTTATCTCTTATTATGCAAAGTGTGCATCATAGTTCTATGAAATAAGACAAAAGAGTTAAAGGTAGGTGTTTGAAGGCTCACACCAGATCTATCGGTGAAACAAAAGGATACCTCAAGTGTTAGGTCCAACAATGAAATCTAATGTACTGAGAGGGGAAGGGCGAACCAGTACTTCAAAACTTTTCTTTAAAAACATTCTTACTGATAAACATAAACTGTATATAGTTGATCTCATAATATATAAAGCCAAAACACAATCATAGAAATTACATCCATACACATTTCACTCCATAACACAAACATTTTGGTTACGTAGAAACTCTTGGTTAGAGAGAAAAACTGTGGTGGAGATGGCACCCACAACTTCACTACTGCAATAATAAAGGTTGCTCGGTTAGAGCTACATGTTCAGCTATTTCTGATAGCTTACCCTGTTAGGAGTATCAAGATCTTTAGATCTACCTTGCTAAAGGATTTTTACAAACACTTTTACAAAATGTTGTAGCTGGTTAAAGGCTTTACAATTTATAGACCTTGTTAGAGTCTTTTACCCCATTAAAGGTTTCTAACACAACTCAAAATAATTCAATCAAAATCTTTTACAAAATATCTACAACTTTACATCTAAAATGTTATAGCAGACTCTATGTGCTCAATATGAAATTACCATGCTCATAGCATACCTTGGTAATTGATAGATCAACTCGGTGACCTCTTCTATATTCTCTTTCCCTTAAACTATTTTCTGAAAATCTTCTTGGTGACCTCTGAATACCTTTGTTCAATCATCACATCTTATCTTTCCACAAGATTTTTATCTTCAACTCACCATCTTTTTCTTCTCCTTTTTCTTGATACTCAAATCACTCTGTATATAGATCTCTAAGGCAGTGATCTTGTTCATACATCGATTATAAAAACATGTTTTATCGAATGAATAAACATAGAAATTATGCCATTGGATAAACTTCCTCAAAATCATACAAAATCTTTAAGTACAATTCCCTATGAAATAACGGTTCCCTGTTCTCGAATCTTGTAACATGTTTTCACATATGTCTCCAGGTTCATTGAATCTGGTAACATGTTTCCACTCGGTTCAGATTAACTCAGTGTACCTTCTTTGATACTCGATGGACATAGGAAATTTACTCGGTAGACAACTCGATATATATCATCTCGGTGACTAGCCTTTCTTTTGTAACTGACACCCTTAGTGCTTACTGACTAAATATTTATGTAGTATTAATCGACTAGGGTATATAGGATGACTTTGAACATAAAACTAATGACAATGTAGTAAATAGTAACAATATCCCATTTTGACATTAGTTTGGTATGTTTGACAAAACTCCTTTCAAAGTCATAACACAAAATCTATATACTTACAAAATGTGACTGAAATGACAGTATATACATTCATTCAAATACATACTTCGAATACATACTCCCCTTATCAATATGCTAAACAAAACTTGATTTGCATGTCCCTGATGTTCCATGCTCCCCCTGACAATTTCATCTGTACACTCAGATACTTTGTATATACTCGGTACACTCCCCCTTTTTGACAAACATCAAAACTAGTTACCATTCGGTGGGGGCAACTGAGCAAAAATAGATTTATACTTAGTATGAGCATCGTTGAGAGCATTGGTAAGTGCACTCTTGACACTTTCCATTAAAAAATTATGAGCATTAATATCAGCTAACAATGAAATCGAACCATCTAAAGTGCTTCCCTCTACTTGTGTGGACAATTGGGTAGCTCGGTTGATCTGCTCTTGTACTGATGACAGATGGGGAATAAATAATGTCTGAAGAGTCATAATATCCATCCTTATTTTGTGCTCTTCATTCCAAAGTTCTAACTGCTGAGCCATAAGAGTTTGTAGCTTGGTATAAAAATTCTCAATAGAATTTGGCTCGGTAGTCAGTTTATTTGAGAGATCGGTAATCTCTTTTTCAATGACTTCGGTCTTCTGCTTGATATCTTTAATAAAGAATGAAAATGTACATAATTTCTGGAATAAATAAATAATGTGCTTGAGTTGAGGGGACAACTCAACAATGAATCCAACAAGCTTGATTTTACCTATAGCAATGGCTTTCTGCACTTCTTCAATCATCTTGGCAGTTTTCTCTTTGTCTTTTAATTTGCTAAGGTATTCTAATGACTCTACTCCTAATGTTTCCAATTGAGTGAGTAGTTCATACAATTGCATATGGATGGCAGCATCTTTACTTATGGTAGCTTTAGGTAGCATGTATGTCAATAAGGCTTTTACCTTCTGAAGTACTCGATTCTTCTTTTGAATGGCTATCTATTTTTCTCGTTCTGCTTTGGCTTTGCACAACTCACCAAATTCAATAAGTGCTTGCCCTTTTAGTTTGGAAATGTCAACATTCGGTAGCACAATAGGCTTTGACAGATCTATCTTGAAACTATTCTTCTTTGGTTTCTTCTCCTTTAATGATGATGCCTTCACCGGTTGAATGAGTACAATGGCTTTGGAGGCTTGATCTTCCTCGGTATGTTTCTCAATGGGAGCAACACTTTTGGCAGTTTCTATAGCCTCTATTGTAGCCTTCGGTGATTCCTTGCTTGGGGTCTCAGTGGTAGCAATTTCAGTGCTTGCAGGAGCTTGAGAAGTTTGCTCACCTATGGCCTGAGAGGTAGATTAACCTTGTGTAGCCTTATGATCCTCTTTGCCTTGTTTTGTGTCCTGAGGTATCTCGGTTGTCACTTGTTGAATTACTAGAGGATAGGACTTAACTTGTTCCAAGACTAATTCACAGGATACCAGTTTGGCATAGGCATTTCCTTCTATCATTTCTTCTTCCTATGCCTCAGTGTCCACGACATCCTCATCTAGTTGAATAGTTGAAGTAGGATCTTGCTCAGTAATTTCAACTATTTCTACTTCACCTTGAGGTTCTTTAGTCAAAATTCTGAAGATTTGTTGCCATTTTTCTTTGGTTTCCTTTTCGACTTCAAGATAAAGTCCATTCATCATTTTCAAGGCTCTATGCTTCACTTGAAAATTTGTCTGGTAGTTTTTCAAATGATTTCTAATATCTACTAACATGTCTGGAAAGAGATGTACTAAAACTCTTTCTCTTATCTGCTTCTCTGAGTCCATAGCATATTTCCATCTATTGTCAATATGAGAGTATAATGCTTTTGGAATAAGTTAGTTACTTCCAATGGAACTACTCGGAATTTGAGAAGTGTACATACTACTGACTCTTCTATTTTTCTCTTTTCTTCTTCTATCTTGGAGTCATATTTAACATACCTGAATGACCCAAATCCTCCATATTGTTTCAATTTGGCACAAAACTTGTCAACACTGTGTACATCTTCCTTTGTGCATTTAACAATCTGAAATTTATTTTTGTCTTCAGATTCTGTGTCACTTGACTCCTTATTCAAAATGAGTCTCCTGGTCGACTTTCTATAAGTCTTTGTAACTTTGGACAATTCAACATTTTTCTGCTACTTACCAGGTGACACTGCAGATGATCTAGTGTTAGGTCGTTTCACTGGTGGAGTCGGTGATACCTTAGGTGTATCTTGTTTCTTCCTTTTCAATATTTTTCCCTTTGGCAGCTCGGTGCTCAGAGTGATGGTTTCTTCCTGAGCTTCAAATTCTTCCTCAATTGAAAGTTGATCATCTTTCCTACCTGTTGGCTTAGCAGGTGTGGAGGTAGAACCTTCTCCAAATTTCTCAATTAAGTCTTTTATCATTTTAGTGGCTTTTTTTGTAGCCTTTGGTACAACTATGCTCATTTTTACCTTCTCTTTTACCTCTTCATATGTACCATATCTGATCTCGGTTGAGTGCCTTGGAAGTGTCAGAAAGGCATCTATCTACTGTTGAGTGATCTCAAAATCAATCTCATAACCCATAGGCAGTAAAGATTGAGTTCTGGGTTCTACTGCATTGACATAATAGTATTCGGTGTCCACTACAAAACATATAGTATCCTTATATTTCTCCACTAGCTGAGGTGGGATCCTGTACCTGTTATGCATCTTTTCCTGAAATTTATTAAAGTAGTCATCCATTATCTCATTGAAATTATCACCTAGCTGATTGATAAAATCATTTCTCTGATGGGTGATCGGTCGGTGTAATTCCCAAACAATGTTCCCGACTGAGGGAAAGAACTTCTGAAAATAGAAGAACATGCACACTAAGAGCGACCCAAACTTTAGTGTGTTAGTGGAGTTATTCTTCTTAGATTTCATTATTGTGTTGAGATTCTCAAAAAGATTCTTCAACAATACTTCACATAGATCAATTTTCATACCCTTTTTCACAATTTTATAGGCCAAATCCACAGCTGCACATGGTACACTATTCTCTCTCGCCAACTAAATGAAACAATAACTGATGACTCTAATTGCAAACTTTAGTTCTACATTTGTTATATTATTCAGCTTAAGACTTCTGCAATCAGACTCAACTCCGGTTAAGGTTATCAGTTCCTTCTGTGAAATCATCTTCTGTGCTCGGGCATGGTTGTATATAGGGTATCCAGTGAGTATGTGAATAATCTCGTTGGTGATCTTCAACAGTTGGTCTTCTAACCACATAAAGTCATCATGCACTCTGCTCAAAACAAATTTGACCTATCGGGGTTTGAAAACTTGAGGATAGGTTAGGGCTTTGGTCAATCCCTTAACCTTGATATGCTCATACTTACTATCCAGGATTCCATCGGTGCAAAGTTCATCATACATGTCCTTAATTTTGGTATGACCTAGCTCTTCTACATGACACTTAGTAAAAAATCTGACATCTTCAACCAATAGAACCTTATTTGGAATAAGAGAAAATGCAGTTTTCTCATCGGGTTTAGATGCCACTTTGGGAGGTAAGGAATACTTAAGTGAGAGCTTCTCAATAGTCTCAACTACAACTAGTTTCTGCATCTTGGGAGCCATTTCAAGCTTTGGATTTCTACCAATAAAATAGCTTAGGGTTTCAACTAACTAGAAAATGCTTCCGACTTAGAAAATATAATGCAAATATTCACAATTGATATTGATCGGTTAACTTGATTGAAAATGCATTTAAGATTGTGTGAAAATACCTTGAATTCGCTTTGAAATGTTTGATTGCCTTTGATTCGCTTATCTCTGCTCTTTGAAAACTTGGTAAGTGTAAAATGACTACACAAAGAACTTTAAATACACCCTTTACCTTATCAGGCTTCATGCAGTTAGGTAAGATAAGCATTAAATGCACTTGATTACACTTTACTGACTAACTTCCTTATATGATTTTACTGACTAGACAAGTTTACTGTATTTACCAACTTCACTGGTAAATCGTAAGACTAGATACAATTTCAAAAATGTTAATACATCTTAGCTATGCGGATTTTGGAGTTATTTCCATGATTAAAATAGGAACTATTAAGATCTAACCTTGTGAAGATGCAGTCCCTTCATACCTTTATTGATTAATTGGAAGTAGATGCACCTAACTCGGTAGGTAAGGTGCTTTCTTCATTATTTGATCCATTTTCCTTCTTTTTCTAGATTTTCTGTAATTTGATTCTTATCTGTTTAGTATCTCCAATGGGTTGATCTCTACAATCTTTAGCCAAGTGTCCAACTTTATGACAATGAAAGCATGCCATTCCAAGATTTCTCCATGACCTTCGATTGTTCATTCCAAACCTTATCATACAGTTTGCACTTATATGTCCATACCTTCCACAACATTCACACCATATTCTTGTATTGTAATCCCATGGTACTGCAATATATTGTCGATTGAGATCTGTGTGAGTTTGGTAGCTTCTATCATTTGCTCGGTGTGGAGACCACATGTAGTTTTTCTTCTTAAACCAACACTTCTCGGTATTGTGTCCATATCTATTGAAGTTTTTACAAAATCTCTTGAATTTTGCCTTCTGATAATTCCTAACAGACTTTGTCCTAAATTGTTTAGATGTGTGACCATACTTATTGCAATTGTAACAATAACTATCAGACCTAGTGACATTCGGTAGCTTACCTTTTCTGGTTCAACACATGTTGGCAGTATGTCGTTGTTTTCCATGGTAGTTACAAATAGGCTTGTTATATTTCAACTTATCTTTGTTTCCAGCCTTCCTTGGTGATTCTGTTTTCTTGTTGGTGTTGATTCCTTTGTCGGTAGAGTTGTTTCTTTTGTAACTGAGTCTGGTAGATTTGTTGGGTGATGTTGTGTTTAGTTGCTCATCCAACATTCTTGACGCTTCATAACTTTTCTTCAGTTTTTCTTTTGACTTCTTTTCTGCTTCAAGTTCATCAGTCAATCTTGATAATTCAAGTTTCAATGCTTGGTCCTCATTTTCTTTCAGAGTTGCTTCATGATGTGCATGACCCAATTGATCAGATAGATTATGTTGAATTCTAGTCATCCTTGTGATTTCATCATTCTTTTCAGATACCAATGCTTCCAACTATTGTTTTTCTCTTTATATACCTTTTATGTTATCTTCAGCTGTTCTCAATGCATCAATATTTTCAGTCAACTGTGTGCTAAAATACTCATGTTCCCTTCTCATTGCTTTAAGTTGATCATTTAGTGCTTTATTCTTTTCTTTCAATTATGTAATCATTTCTTCAGACTCTTCTGATATGCTGTTCTCAGATGATGTCTCAATTTGTTCCACCAATTCTTGTGAGTCCTGTAAATCATCAGACAATCTTCTTCTTACTTTCAATGATTTTTGCATTTGTCTCTGCATGTTTGCAATCACTTGATTAGCAAGATCCAATTCTTCTTGGAGATTCGCAATTTTGCGTGATTATTTATAGCCTTCCATTGATAAGATCTTTCTCTTTAGGCTGTAAAACCCTTTTCCAAGAGTATAGCTCTGATACCAATTGTGAGGTCCAACAATGAAAGCTAATGCACTGAGAGGGGAGGGGTGAATTAGTACTTCAAAACTTTTCTTTAAAAACAATCTTACTGATAAACATAAATTGTATATAGTCGATCTCATCATATATAAAGCCAAAACACAATCATAGAAATTACATCCATACACATTTCACTCCATAACATAAAGATTTTGGCTACGCAGAAACTCTTGGTTAGAGAGAAAAACTTCGATGGGGATAGCACCCACAACTTCACTACTGCAATAAAAAAGGTTGCTTGGTTAGAGCTACATGTTTAGCTATTTCTGATAGCTTACCCTATTAAGAGTATCAAGATCTTTAGATCTACCTTGCTAAAGGATTTTTACAAACACTTTTACAAAATGTTGTAGCTGGTTAAAGGCTTTACAATTTATAGACCTTGTTAGAGTCTTTTACCTCGTTAAAGGTTTCTAACACAACTCAAAATAATTCAATCAAAATATTTTACAAAATATATGCAACTTTACATCTAAAATGTTATAGTAGACTCTATGTGCTCAATATGAAATTACCATGCTCATAGCATACCTCGGTAATTGATAGATCAACTCGGTGACCTCTTCTGTATTCTCTGTCCCTTAAACTGTTTTCTGAAAATCTTCTCGGTGACCTCTGAATACCTCTGTTCAATCATCACATCTTATCTTTCAACATGATTTTTATCTTCAACTCACCATATTTTTCTTCTCCTTTTTATTGATACTCAAATCACTCTGTATATAGATCTCTAAGGTGGTGATCTTGTTCATACATTGATTATACAAACATGTTTTATCGAATGAATAAACATAGAAATTATTTCATTGGATAAACTTGCTCAAAATCATACAAAATCTTTAAGTGCAATTCCCTATGAAATAACTGTTCCCTGTTCTCGAATCTTGTAACACGTTTCAACATATTTGTCCAGGTTCATTGAATCTAGTAACACGTTTCCACTCGGTTCAGATTAACTCAGTGTACCTTCTTTGCTACTCGGTGGACATAGGAAATTTACTCGGTAGACAGCTCAGTATATATCATCTCGGTGACTAGCCTTTCTTCTGTAACTGACACCCTTAGTGCTTACCGATTGAATCTTTCTATAGTATTAACCGACTAGGGTATATAGGATAACTTTGAACATGAAAGTAATGACAACTTAGTAAATAGTAACATCAAGTGCATGAAATCAGGGATAAGCACTGGACTGATAGAGAAGGCATGATGAGGTTGTTAGGATATAGAGGCAACTAAGAGGGGGGGGGGTGAATCAGTTGTCTATTAATTTCAACCCAAATATAACTTACTTAAACTTGATGCATAATGTCGGTTAACAATTTAACAGTTAATATCAATACTGGTGAAACTTAATGCATGAAATAGAAAGAGAAACAACATCCACAACACATAACACATAGGGGTGAACTCACAAAGTTGGTTCCCACTTTTTGGTACATCCTGATTTTTGCTGAAATCATACATTTTTTAGAAAATATAATGATTTAAGTTTTAAGAGGTCCCATTTGAAGTAATTAATTGAAGACTGTTAGATCAAAGGCTCTTAGATCAAAATTTCTTGGATAGAACCTCTCTACTTCTAAATCATACTTGCAATGGAGTCTCCTTTGCATGTATCAAATGCTGATAAAAAACCAATTTTACATTAGCTTTTGAGGGGTCAAACGAATTCATTTAGAAGTTTTGTTTTCTTAAGGATTTAGTCCTTATTATAAGCTTTCCAAATAGTATAATTTTTAGTATATTTTAATTTTATTTTTTATGAATGTAGGTTTTTCATTAAACATGAACTTCTTTGTTTAATGCATTGGGAAAAATATTAAAATAATTATCTAAAAAATATCTATGCACTGGGTATTGATGTCTTCTTTCTAACAAAAAAAATAAAACCGAATTTTGATATATATAGAACAAGTTATGTGTTCAAACATACACCTATATATAAATTATAATTAATCAAACTTCAAAACTTAATAAAATAAAAAATTATTCAACATATCACTATCAAACCAACTGCATGCCCTGGGTATTGATGTTACAAACCAAAATTTAAAAGAGATAAGTTTTTATCATTTATAGAAAAAAAGTTATATGTTTCAGGATGCTCATCACTCTTAAAAAATGTTGTTTGTTGTAAAAAACTACTTTTGAAGGAGATGGAAAAATCAATAAAATTTTATTCAAAAAAAATTGAAAAAACTATATTTAGAATCTACAAAAAAGATGTTAAAAATCACTAGTTTACATCATTTTCAAATTATTAACAGTTTAAAAGTTATAGGTGTTGGAAAGTGAAGATTTTTTGCAAAATATTCATCTAAGTGTCAAAGTTGGCCAAAAAGTGGAAACCAGTATTGTGAGTTCACCCAGAGATTTGCACGCGGAAACCTTGTAAGGGGAAAAACCACTGTGGGAAACCTTACCCACAGTCAGATGATACTACTGCAGATAGTATGTGTATACAAATGGGGTCTGCACATACAGAAAGGCCAACCACCTAGAGCTCACTGCTCAATCACAAAATAGGAGTCACACTGACTACAATTGGATGGTTAAATCCAATGATAATGTACTGTTCAAAATTGTATCTTCTATGCTGGATTCAGTACCGCTTAAGCTTTGATAATCACCTTCAAACCTTCCTTGAACCTTCTCTATGGTCTGCTCATATGATCTTCAATATTCGCACATACCATAACCTTTATCTACTCTGATCATACCATATCCATACCTATCTTTCATCTCACAAATGAGACCTTACATATATACCAATCCTAAGACCAAATGTGTAGGTCGGCTCACTTAAGAATATTAAAATTAAATCAATTACAAATGAATCAAGATGCGATGCATCATGTCAGCTCAATACATTTACAATAATAACCAATCAATAAATCATCTCCATAACGTGTCATGCTGATCTGGAATAGAAAATGCATGTCGGTCCATAACCTAGACCAATTTGCCGGTAACAACAAATATGTCAACTCGATTAGACCAATAACCATAACACCAAAACAATATCTAAACCATGTCTTTGACATAACCAAGTGATCCCCAGATGATAACAGATCATCCTTTGTGCTGGTGAACAATATATCTGTGACTGTGCATAATTCATTGAACATGTCGGTGAACACAATGTGGTGGTTCAATCATAACCAAAGATCTCCAGAAGGATAAGTGTTGACAAGTGTTGACATCAATGACAAAACTAGTGCAACACATCCATAATACCAATAGAGTTGCCAGGACAGATGAAAACTGATGGGTTTATCAATTTGATAAACCGGTTGAGATATGGTCCGAGATGATGAAGAAGAAGGCAAGCTTAGCAACTACAGATAGAGAGTGCAATCATCATGCAGATGTCTCAGAGAGGAAATAGTTGAAGGTTGATGACATGGTGTCATCAAGGTGTTTACTGGTAAGTATGTCCACAGGTAATGCAAACAAAGTGCAGATGCAGAAGACTCCCATGCAATGAAGATGTGGATAAGGTAGGTTAGCAAGAGTGCTGACCAGTTGAGTGTTCCACCGAAAGAGAAGAAGGTGCAAGGCTGATGATAGACTGATTAAGGGTTTAACTGGCAGGGTTAAAGAACCGATAAAAGAACCCGATAATGGAGTTGGTCGGTGATCTTGTCTGGACTGACATAACCGGCCCAACAAAGGTGGATGTCGACATAATGGCCATGTGGAGGTGAAGTGGCATGCATGCATAGGTTGGCATTTTAAGTCGGTGAAGTATTAGGGGGCAAGGTAGATGGTGACAAGTCGATATTTATGTTGACTACATGATTCATGGGATGCACAATAGAGGTTTCCGGCTTGAGGTTAGATGGATAGCCAAGTTCTAGCATAGACTGCTTGAGTAGATTGAGGTAGGTGAAGGAGAACGCAAAACCATTCTTGTTGATCAACCAAGAGATCTCCGCTAACAAGTTAAAAGCAGATTACTAAAAATAGAAGGTGTGATCAGGAAGGCATGACAATGGCGGGATTGATTGATGAGTTACAATTCTTCAATCTAGGCGGTCAAATAAGATGAGATCTAATTGGATTTGGTTTGCCTCAAGGTTGATGAGGAAACCCTAACCGCCTAGAGTTTGAATTGGATTTTGGCAGTATAACCAGTTTATAAATATGGAAGCCAAAATCAATAATGGTTGCCGCTAGATGAGAGAGTATTGCTACTAGAGGAGTGAAATCAATCAAGTGCTCATCAAGAAGAAGAAGAAGAAGAGACTGAGTGTGATGAAGAACTAGATTGAAGTATTCAATTGGCATCAATGAGGCAATGGGCGGTCAGCCACTAGGTCTAACAAAAGAGAGAACTGACAGTGACCAAACCAGTACAGAAGAGTTGCAGAAGATTGCAGAGAAGGAAAGAAGAGAACTGGCAGAGGGTAGTACAGGTGGAGTGCAACAATGTACCAGAGAGAACTGATAAAGAGAAGAACTGCCAGAGAAGGAGAAGAAGCTGAACCGACAACAGTGCAGCAAAGAGCAAGGTGCAGCAGAGAAAATCTGAATAGAGAGCTGACAGAGATCTGTAGAGAGGAGAACTGGTGGAGAGACATACTTGAGAGTTAAAAAGTTATTTTGTAACAAGAAGATAACTTTCATATCAAAATATGATTTTGTTATCACTGAGTTGGAGCTCCGTACATGGTTTCTAGCTCCTTGGGTTGGTGCCCTAAACATTATAATCAGAGATTTACTATGAGGTTGGATTGGAGTAGTAGACTCTAGCAGCATTTCTCATCAAGGTTTTTCCCATGGGTTTTCCTCATATATGCTGGTGTTATGTGATGTCCCCTTAATGTGTGAGTGCATTTGTGTTAGTCTCCCATCTAACAAGTAAGTATGCTTTCAGTTAGATCTAATAACCGGTATACACACATAAGATATATAAAGAGAAAAGTTTGCAAACCACTGATTCACCTCCCTCTCAATGGTACATTGTGTCTAACAGAACTTACTCAAAATTTCTTTCATTTATATACGTTTTCACCCAATTTCATATTTTTTAGGTAAAATAATCATTTACTACAAAGCTTTTATTCTCCTTCAATACTAAACCTAAACCTTCGACTCCCTAGTTTTAATCAGAAATGAGACTCTCCATATCAATGCTGAGGTTTGTAACCGTCAATAGATATATCACTGCCACCTTGTTTAAAGTACGAACAACTCCAAAACAATAATAGTTGGAGTCATCTCTCATCTGGTTGCCCCATCCAATTTTCTTATAATTCTCACGACTTTTAATATAACCATCTATGCTTTATGGCTTGCGCATCCTTCCAAATAGTGGCAGAATGTTTTGATAGAATGACTGTATGCTTCTATAATTAGAAGCATTGTAAATTGTGTCTCCCTAAAGTCTTTTTTTTTACCAAATTCACTTTATGTGTATATATAAAGAACAATTTTAAATTAGGGTTCTGACTGTTTTACGATAACAAAAAGAAATGTGAAACTCAATTGTAATATAATTTGAGACCTTCTCCATCGCGAATTTCTATATGTGAATTTTGTCAGGGCAGGTTCTAGTCTGAGCAATCACCAACTTCTTCAGATCGCCTATGGTATCATCATTGTTGTGTTTCGCTCCACCAGTGTATGAAACTTCTTCATGAGTTCACAACCCACATTTATTTAAAACTACACAACTAAAGTTCTGGTGCTTGCATACAGGAAAATATTGACAAAAATGTGGAATTCAACTTTACACATACCATATACATTTGCTAGAATGTTTTAAAGAATTTTCAATACATTAATTATCTGCACAACTTGCATTTTGTATAGCAACCTTTTTGAGATGGCCAAACAAATTATGTGTTTCATTTATATTTCTATATTTCATGTAAATATCTATCATCATCCAAAATCCCTCGATGCTTTCGAGACTATGTATAACTTGTTCCAAAGGTTCATTTTGGCACAGGCAAGGACCGATGGCGACAAGGCGGTTAAATTTCAAGAAATCCATTTTGTACATATTCTGCAATCATTCTATGCCATGAGACTACAAGTTTCTGAGACGCTTTATACAGTTCATATGTGCTGGGTATGTTTACACATTTTATGAACTGTGCTTTCTTGAATGTTTCAGAAGCCTATTTAATATATTTATTTTGTGCAAATTCTATAATCATAGCATGCCATGGGACCTTATGCATTCGATACATAATTTTTCAAACTGTTCACATGCCGTGTCTATGCTTCCATGTGCATAGATGTTTACCATAGCGTTTCCAACTATAATATCTGACAGAAATCCACCTTTCGATTTCATTTACAAGACAGTTCTTTTAAAACCTTTTAACCGGTGTATTTTGCAGATTGTGTAGTCATGGCAATTTATGAGATCACATTTGTTCAAAGCATTTTTCATATTTAAGTTTCCATATCGGCACATGCAGAGAGGATGTTGGCAAATTCATGGAATTTGGCTTTATACTTGCCGCGTGTATTTGCTTGAAAATAGCCGCAATCAATATATTACATAAATTCACATCTCTTCGAGGCATCTGTGAAATGCATTGCTTGTGCTTCTATTAGGATGAAGAAACGAATTTAAAAGAGCAGAGAAAACAGAATTATAATCACACAACATAGATAAATGAGACACACAGATTTATCTGGTTCGATAATTGCTTACGTTCACATTTAAAACAGGGGAATCAATATATTAGTAACCAAGTCTGGTTTGTACACATACACAACAGTAAGCAACTCCAGAAATCATCACTACAAATGATATGCAATCAGCTCTTAAAGAGCTTATAAAAGAAAAATTGAAGAGCGAAGAATTTTGGCGATAAAAGGAAGGAGTCCATTGAACTTCCCTTCCAACAGCTTCCATATTTTGCTTATCACAGAACTCACCCTTTTTTATTATGCTTTAATAGATTTTTTAAATTGTTATTGGATATCTAATGTAGTGCATATTATTATAGGGCTAGCCTATTTTCATATTATTTCATTTAGCATTGCCAATAAAAGAGCACCGTCCCTATCATTTTTTTATTTCCTTCTCACTATCATTCAATGAGAGGTTACTATCATTCAATGAGAGGTTTCGATGTGTTTTATTGATTTACAACCATAACATTTGTGAATGTCTCAATATTGCACACAGAGAGAATACTGGCAACACCTCTGCAAAATTTGGCTTTACATCCTTCAATTGTTTTTTGCATGAATTTCTAAAAGTATTTCAATGAATCCATTTTGTGCCTATATATGTAATCATTAATTCCATGACATCATATTTCTTGTTGCATTTTGTTAAACTATTCCCAGACCTTTTCTTTGCTTCCACATTTTACATACATATATACCAGGGTAATTGCTATTGTAATGTTTGTAGAAATCTGCCTTTCATTATGTAGACACATAAAAAATTTCATTAAAATGTTCTCATAATTAATCTTAATTTTTCCTACACCATCAAGTGGATCCTTATTATATAATATTCTTATTATCTATTATTCATAATATATTATCCATTGTTATTCTTTGTTACACTAAAATATTCATTTATCAATATATTATCTCATTATTTATCATTATATCATAATTGTCATAATATATTATTAATTCATTAAAATCCATTAATATATTATATTATTAAGATTATTTTCCAAACCTCCTACATATCAACTTCACCCTCTATTTATCATTTTCTACTCTTACCCATTTCACTCACCTAATGCATGTGGGGACCAACCTCTCTAATCCAATCTTTTATCCCACATTTATCATACAACCTGGATTCACCCTAAGGACGACTATAAAAACCTTGCTTCCTCTAATCTTTTAGCATCCATTGTTTACATCCTTTGAGATCTTTCATGCACTCTTGCATTTTGCTTTCTTGATAAATCTCGCATATTTTGTTTATCTTACATTCATCTTGCATATCTTTGAATCATTCTTCAAATCTCCATTCACCATAGCCTCTTGTGCACAATGTTGTGATAGAAAACTATTAAAAACACAAGACCTTGGTTGATAGGAGGGCAATGGAATGAGATTTTTTGTTTAATGCATGTGTGTGTAGGTTTTGTTTTCAGTTTTGCATGCACGTGTTTATTGTAGGTACTCCATTGATAAGATGTTGAATCATCTGGATCTTTTACCATAAGATCCCAGATTTGATCTTCTCCATCTTCACATTATAGTTTGATGGATGTTTGTATCCTCTTTCATGGCTCCCATTTTGGTGTAGGTTGGAAGTTGTTGGCAAAGGTTGTGAATTTTTTAGCTTTACACCCACTAGTTGCATTTGCTTAATGTTTCTATAGCCTTTTTATTAAATTTGTTTTTGATGTAGCTCCATTTTGGTGAGACTATTTTTTCCCTTGCCAGATACGTGATGTTACATTGATGAGCTTATTTTCCTTGTGCCCTAAATAGGTTTTCTTCACTTTTATCATAGGGGGATTTTATACTTTGATGAGACAATTTAAATTTCCCCTGATCATTGCAATCTCTCTGATGAAGGTTTTAATTCATAAAATTATTTATCGTACATGATCAATATGCAAGGGTAACCACACTTAGTTCTAAGAGTATTATTAAAATCATTTTAGATGACTTTAATGGTCTATTCACTTTGCAATATTTATGAAATAATGTTTGATCTTGTTCTGAAAATAAAAGAATCTTATACCTTGCCCACTTATGTTATTATTAAATTATATATTATAAACTTGGTCATTGGCATTAAATGTAGCTTCTGGAGTCACAATGCACATCGGCTCCCAATATGGGCCAGACTGATTTTTTTTCTTCTGAACAGCTGTCTATCAAACCTTTCCAAATCGGTACCGAGAGTAATTTGAAGTCAAGGGTGACACTAGCGACAATAAGAATTTAATCAACAATTGCTTGTTTTAGATATCTCTTGGTTTGATCCAATAAATTACCATTAGTGATTCTAACAAAACTCATATGTCATTGAATCTATAGATATCTATCTTTTTATTCATGTCTTCCATTAATGAACTTGTAACAATAATAACCTCATTTAATGACTAAATAAATGATTCTTGTCAAGACAGTATCCATAGATTGGAAAAGTTTTATGTCAGCAAAGAAAAATTTGGTAAATAGCTCTCTCCTTGGTTAATCAAATACAAAAACTTGGTGATGCCATGTGCACAGCATCTCAAAAAGTGGCTATTTGAAGGACTTTCAATATTTTGACAGCTTAGGAAACACTAAATTTTGCCAAAATTTTTTTGGTTCCAACAGATTCTATGGATGGATATTATGTGATATTATTTTGGAAGAGCCTTATTTGCATGAGTATGTTATGTTATACCCTAAGTTTAGGAGCATGATAGGGAGAGTGGTTTTCAGGAGAATGTCAGGGTCATGAGAGATAGGCTGCTAGGAGATTACTTGGGGTAGGTGTCGGGGTCTAGACTACCAAGAAATCTCATTGAAAGTTTTATATGTTGTAAATAAATGATAACCATGAATAATAAATTAACCTAGATGAGAAGGTTAGTAGGATTTCACATCAATAAGATAATTAAATTATTTTTAGTGCCTCACTCATGACCTGGAGTGATAGCATAGGCTTAGGATGAGTTTTGGGAAGGCCTTGGAGAGATGACCAAACTACCTTGATTCTCTCAAAGGTTGAGAAAATTCCACATGGGTATCACGAGTGAAGGGGAAAGAGACCACCAGGATAATCCCTTTCAGAAGTGATAGCACATGATGACACTCTTTCCTATATGTGTCATAGTTCTTTATGCCTTGATTAGTTTGGCAGTCTCTTGCATCTTGTCATCTTTGTTGACCTTGTGTTGTGGTATTGGTTTCATCTTTTGTGGATATATAGTTTTCAGTTATGTTTATGTCCTTTGATTTTTAGGTTTCAACCTAGGTTTAAAGTGTGTGTGGGACCTCATGTCATTCTATAGAGCACAAGGGGTGGACCTTATTGGTTCCACATGGGCGGGTGGTTTGATGCCTTCTTCCATTCAGATTTTCTCTTCATCAGATATTCATGTGCATGGTCTGGAATTCTTTATGTCTTCAACTTGAGCTTGGATTCTTGGAGTAGATGATTATGTAATCTTTGTGGTTAGATACATCACTGTAATCATGTACCTTTCATAATTGTAATTGTATCTTGACTATGACTCATTATTGTAAGAGTAGTTATGGTAATGAAGTGATGATCCTCATATATAAAATATGATATGTAAATCCATGATATTAATATTGTAGCTTGAGAGTATGGTTTATCATTGTATTAGATGTTGTAGATAGGTGAAGGTATTCTTATAAGACATGATTTGTATCCTAGATGATTGTCATTCTTGTAAATTAGATATTAAGGTTCTTGTTGATGAAATAGATGTATATGAAATAGTTGTAATGTCAGTTGTGTAGTGTGTAAAATATCGAAGTGGTTTCTCTATTAGGAAATTGTTAATGATAATGATTTAGAGATATTATAAATGTTGGCAAGAGACACTATTCTAGTGAATATTGGTGCATGATAGATGTTCAAGGGTTGTCATTGATAGCAACTTAATTCGCAGATCACATCTGGTCTACATGTTAGCAATTGACACTCAATTGGATGGTTTCACTATTTTGTCATTGATGCCAACATGGCAGCTTATTTCGGCTTCATATTTTGGTTCAGTTGTGTACTGGCAGCCACTTCACAGACACTACACCAACACCAGCATAGGTAGAATGAAAGGATTTCTTTGGTTATCGACAATGCAGGAAGACATGGTTTAGAATAAGGTTATCATTATTGGAGGCCGACATCTCTTGGATCCAACATCGACAATTTTTTTTGATATTCATGTATTTATGTTATCTAGCCAACATGTATATTAATATTGCAATTGTCTTTGTAAGCCGACATAAGGCATGATAAATTGTATAGGGTATATAGGTAAGTTGGATTAGATAATTTTGATATGGATATATATATATGTGTGTGTGTGTGTGTGTGTGTGTGTGTGTGTGTGTGTGTGTGGAAGTAATATGATGTGAATATGCATTAGGATGGAAATAATGAAGGAGATGTGAAATATATCTGAGAGATCGTGTATTTGAGGATATTTGTGTAAAGGGGTATTCTGGTAAATGGTTTAGGGTTTCAGACTGGAATAGATAGAGCTTAACCGAAACTGTATTTAGGCATAGGAGATGTTATCTTTTGCAGTTCAACACTTCTTTGGATTGTAGTATGGATTTATATGTAGTCAATGAGGCTCCTTTTTTTGATTGAACAGTGTGCTCTAGGTTGTAAGCCTTCTTGCAAGTGCAGGCCCCTCTATTTTGTAATATCTCTTCATATGGCTAGTGGATTGATATTGTGGGTCACAAATCCCACTGTGGTTTTTCCTCTTTGAGGTTTTCCACGTATAACTTTATGTGTTATGGGTCTTATTTATGTGATTGGCTTATTCGTTGCTTTCCTTTTTTCAATTGTTTATGTACCTATATATCGGTTGGTGTATGCATGTTTTAATAAGGTTAAAATTGATCATACTCATAGAACATTGATTCATCCCCCCCCCCCTCTCAATGTTCATGGATTCCAATGATTGGTATAAGAGCTTTGTACCTCTAAGGAAGTTAACAGCTTGAGGGAGATCTTGAATCCAGAATCCATGGATATGGGTTTGGAAAAACAACTTGAGATGGCACTTGAAGATTATGATGCTAAAAGGTTGAAGAACTGAAAGCTACAAGATGAATTGAATTATGCTAAGGAGTTCATTATTGTCCTATAAGAGAGGTTGTCATCTTTTCAAGCGAGGAGGAAGGAACTTTTGCAAAATTAGGACGATGAAGAGAAAGATGCACTTAAGGAACAATATCAAAAGCTGAGTAAGGAGAACATGGTCATGAAAAGTGAAATGCAAGCTATAACCATGAGAATGTATAAAGAGATTGAGGACTGGAAGAAAAAGGAATAAAATCTTGTATTTTTTTAGAACAAATTTGAAGAATGCGTTAGGTTGATTCATGAGAATGATATGTTGCGAACTAATTTAGTACAATCCCATAGTAATGAACAAGATCTTGGGAGACAAATGATAATTCTGAGAGATGATATAACTACTACAAGTGAGTATAAAGAAAAATTCAAGATTAGTTCAACACAACTGCATGAGTTATTGAAGGGACAATGGCAGAATGGAGATTCCAGTGGACTTGGATTTGAGCAATGACAAAGTTCTGGTACTACTAATGAAGATCAAAACCATAAGGCACCGGTAAGGCATTTTAATGCTTATAAATTTAATGGCATATGTTTTGTTTGCAATAAATTTGGTCACATGGCTAGGCAATGTAGAAATAGAGAAAATCAAAACCCTGATTCTTCTCGCGATCAATTTTCTAAATGTAATAAGTATTGTCATAAGATAGAAGATTGCAGAATTAATGTTACATTCTATGCATGTGGAAAGTTAGGATATATGGCTAATTAGTGTAGGTCAAGCAATTATACTGGTTTTAGAAAAGTAATTCAAAAGAACAATGTTACATGTTATGCATGTAATGAGATTCGACATATTGCTAAATTCTCTAGAAGCATAAATCCATTGGTTGGTAATACAGGATCAAATGAGAAAGGGAAAGAGAAGGTTAATGAAATCTAAAAAGATCATACCCAGTGATGGGTTAGGAAGATTGAAGAAAAATCAGCAGATGGGAATGCAATGGTTAGTTATCTGATAGAGTAGGTTGCTCCTGCATGAGCAGGTAGCTCATCCAGTAACTAAGGAAGATGCCTTAGGGGTAGGAAAAATTCATGAAGATGTTGCATATGCCCTGAGAAGAGGTTCTGGAAAATGTTCTAGACATTGGAGATGCTTATCCAACATGGATATGTTTTGTTCGAGATCCAGTATCTTTCACCAGAAGTCATTTATATCAATGACAGATTAGGGTTTTTCTTGGAGGATATAAGGTTGAATCTACTTCATTTTTTTTATCACCTTGCATTTAGAGAAATTTAGTGTGATTAAGAGTGATTCAGAGCAATCAAAGGTGATTCAATGCAATCAGATATCTTATTGAGCGATTTCATCAGCGACTGAAAGAGTTTGTTAGGGTTTATCACCGGAATCGATTCACGGGTATTCGTCTTTAATGATGGAAGCAGGATCATCATTTGTTCCTATCTTTGTTGCAAACTTGACTATTGTTGAGGTCAAGGATCATCCCAGGCGAATTTTCAAGTGGTATCTGCATGTGGCTACCCTAGAAGATTTGGTTGGTGCATTTTCATGTGTTCTAGAAGGTGTTGTGTATGTCGAAGATGTTAGGGCATACATACACTGTCACATTGAGGATTTGGGGACATTTGATATAAAGGGAACATACAAGAGAGAGCTAATGGGATATTCTGGAAAGATAAAACCTGAATACAAGCACATTGAAGACTTAGGGTTTACTGACATTCTGAACATTCGAGAATTCGAAGATGAAATAGTTAGGTATGTTTTGAGCAAAGTACATGGAGAGTTTATCTGGTTAGATAGACCTTACAAGATCACCAAGGAATCCATCAGGACAATCATCGGCTTACCACGGGTTGGGAAACGTCCAGATAAGAATTTTTCTAATGATTATGTCAACAAAATCATTGGCACAACATCAGACAGGTGATCTATGAGAATAAGCACTATCACCAACATAGACATCAGATCGATAGAATGGTAATCAGTTATAAGGTAATTCAGTCAAACCGACTGAATTCTATTTCTAGCTCCTGAATTTTCGCAGCTTACAAGATGATGAGAGAAAATGAGAAATTGGATCTATGTGGTTGGATGTTGGATGCGTTGTTGATAAACCTAGGAAAGATTAAAGGTGAAAAGAAAGGAACTTTCTATTATGGAAACTTAATTGTCTGTTTAATGCTATTTTTCATGAATTAGACTCCCGATTTTGGGAAGAGACAATGGGAATTTGATATCCCAGTAGGGAGGCAATTGAAACAGTCAATTGGTACATTGGGCAATCAAAGAGATGACATGGTATGGGGACATTTTAAGGCATTCCAAAAGGATGTGAAATCTAGGGAAAGGTTTCCTAGCATGTTGTTGAGAAATATTCAACTGACATATGCTTCATGGTGAAGAAAGATGAAACACTCATGGAAGAGGTCAATCCCCAGAAGATCTGGATTGATGAAATGGGATATGATGTTGATGGACAAATTTTAGATGCTTATGCAAAAATGTTAATTGATGCACCTATTGATGAGGCTGAGAAGCATTGTGGTACTACAAAATCGAAGACATAAGAGGTTGAAATAGAGTTCAACCAAAAGAAGAGAGAGAAGTAGGAAGGAATCGGAAGTAAGTTTGTTGAATGGTCTCATAGGACATCAAAGAATTGATTGATGTTGTCTCGGAGAAAGACATGAAGAGAAAAGAACCAGAAGTGTTCATTGAGTCTATTACAACTGAGTCTACATCTAAGGATGACATACCCTTGGCTTTCAAAAGGGGTATAAGGAAGAAAAAAGAGGAAACCAAGGTAGACTCTAAAAAGCAACCGGTTAGGAAAGTTACATTCAAATTACTGACACACAAGCAAGCACCAAAAGTAATACCTTCAGCTCCATCTAATACTGCAAAAAGGAAGAATAAGAATGACATTGATATGGTAATTCAATCTGGTAATGTAACTATCATTCCACCAAAAACTTGTGCAAAGTCAGTAGATGAAATAACTAAGGATGGCATGTTAATGAACGTACAGATAAATATTGAGGTACTGACAAATTTAGAGAGTGAAAAGGTTGATAATGTATATGATACTAATGTTGAGGACAATAGTCCTCTGGATACAAATGTATAGGATGAGTTTATAGTTCCTATAGAGGAACTGACAGTTACAGAGACTGTACCAAGTGGTGAAGCCACTCATGCAAGTGAGGAAGATATAAATGATAAAACATCAGAGGAGAAGCAAGGGGATTTCGATAGGGAACTGGTAGTTGGTCCATCAATGTTGTCAATTGACACCTCGTAGGTTGTAAAGAAAAACATAACTGAGATAAGTCTCACTGAACTCATAATGATGGCTGCAAAAAAATTGATGAAGGAGGAATCTATGGATAAAGGGATTATTGCTTACTCTATCATTGTTTTACATAGACTAGTCCCAGAGTGTAAGTTTGATAGAGAAGTGAGCCCATCTAACAAGATGAAGACAATTACAAAGCACATTTCAAAGGATTTTCAATCCTTGCAGAAAATTTCAAACATGCAAGCAGTGGAGAGGTTCACACAGGAAAAAAGAGCTACATTTGATCAAGTGATTGATTCTTATAGGAAGAAGATTGATTTAAAGTTGAAACTGATAGACAAATATTTAAAGAAGTGTACAAATATTTATAGGGTATGTTGTAACACAGATATACTTAGAGTTAATGTGGATAAGAAGATTAAGGAATTTCAAGAGAAGATTGCAAGTATAGCTAATTCTTTTGATGGACTTAATTCATTAACTACATGCATTGATGGTTAAATTTTGGTTTTTGGAAGCCCAAATTTCTGTTCTTGAGAAAGAAAAAGACAAAATCATAAGAAGAGCCAGAAGTCTTAGAGGTTTGGTGAGTCACCTGTTGGATTCACTTAGTGTACATAAGGAGTGTAGGGATATGGTTGGAAGGCCCACACCACTAGAGTTAAATGAGAAAGAGTCATTTGCTCATATACTAAATGAACTTATATCTATTTCTAGAACTTTTAAATCTGGTTGGGATACTTATCTTGATCTATTGGAGAAGGCATATCTGGAAATTTTCAAATTTGTTAAGCTCCGATAAGGTATTTTTGGGATATTCATTATACAAGTTTGGATCTTTGGCATTTTTTTTGGAAATTCTGATGGAATTGATGTCAAAGAAGGAGTGATATAGATGTGAAAAAGAAAGAGGGAATTGTATACATTAGGGGGAGATATGGAGATATATTGGAGTATGGAGTATTTTTGTATTGATGAATATTCAGCTCAGGGGGAGAAGGCAGGATGAAACCGGCACATGAAACCATGATCATTTTTCACATGAGTGTTGCCATCAATGCCAATGGGGGACATTGTTGGCAAATGACACTCAATTGGATGGTTTCACTATTTTGTCATTGATGGGAACATGGCAGCTTATTCCGGCTTCATGTTTTGGTTCATTTGTATACCAACAGGCACTTACAGACACTACACCAACACCGACACTAGCAGGATGAAATGATTTCTTTGGTTACTGGAAATGCAGGCCGACATGGTTTAGAATAAGGTTATCGGTATTGGAGCCGACATCTCTTGGATCCGGAATCATCAATTGTTTTGGATATTCATGTATTTATGTTATCTAACTGACATGTATATTGATATTGTAATTATCTTTGTAAGCCGACATAAGGCATGATAAATTGTATAGGGCATATAGGTCAATTGGATTAGATCATTTTGATATGGATATATATGTGGATGTGATATGATGCGATATGCATTAGGAAGGAAATAATGTAGGACATGCAAAATATATCTGAGAGATCATGTATGTGAGGATATTTGTGTAAAGGGGTATTCCAGTAAAGGGTTTAGCGTTTCAGACCAAAACAGATAGAGCTTAACTGAAACTGTATTCAGGCATAGGAGATGCTATCTTTTGTAGTTCAACACCTCTCTGAATTGTATTCTAGATTCATATGTAGTCAGTGAGGCTCCTTTTGTGATTGAGTAGTGTGCTCTAGGCTGTAAGCCTTCTTGCAAGTGTAGGCCCCTATATTTTGTAATATCTCTTCATATGGCCAATGGATTGATATTGTGGGTCACAAATCCCACCATGGACAACTATGTGTTCCTAAAGGTTCCATGAGAGAAAATCTCATCCAAGAGAAACACAATGGGTGTTTGAGTGGCCATTTTGGTCTCAATAAGACCTTAGAGTTGGTTCAATGCTTTTATTACTGGCCTAAGATGTGAAGAGATGTTTGGAGGTATGTTGAACAATGCATGGTATGTAAGAAGGCCAAAGGTAATAGCACTAATGCTAGTTTATATCAGCCACTTCCCATTCCTTCTAGGCCATGGGAGTGCATCAGTATGGATTTTAGTGTAGGTTTACCAAAGACAAAAATAGGGCATGATAGTATCTTTGTGGTTGTTAACAGATCTAGTAAAATGGCTCACTTTATACCTTGCAAAACTACTAATGATGGTAGTCATATTGCTTTCCTTTTCTTTAAAGAAGTTGTCAGAATACATGGTTTGCCATCTAGCATTGTATCAAATAGAGATGTTAAGTTTTTGGGTCATTTTTGGAAGACTTTGTGGAAGAAATTGGGTACTAACTTGTCTTTTGGCTTAGCGTACCATCCACAGACAGACGGCCAAATAGAATTGGTGAATTGAACATTGGGTAATCTACTCAGATGTCTCACCAAGAAGTATGGACAAAGCTAGGATCAACTCATCCCACAGCCAGAGTTTGCCTACAATGATAGTGTAAACAGATCCACTGGTAAGAGTCCATTTCAGATTGTTTATGGTATGCACCCAAGAGGTGTTTTTGAGTTACATGATGTGACTAACTTGCAACATGTTAGTGGGACAGCAGAAGATATGGCACAATCTCTAAAAGAGATACATGAACAGGTTAAGAAGTCTTTGCAAGACACCATAGCAAGAGTCAAGGCAAGGGTGGATGCTTCAAAGAGGGATGTCCAATTCTCAGTTGGAGATTTTGTGATGGTACATCTCAACAAGTCTAGATTACAAAAGGGATTTCCTACCAAGTTATAGATGAGATGAATTGGACCTTGCAGGATTTTGGCTAAGTATGGTCCAAATGCTTATAAAATTGATTTACCTGCTAATGTTTCCTTGTCTCCTATCTTTAATGTTGTAGATTTGGTACCTTTCAAGGGGCAGCCTCCAGAAAAGACTCAAAGAGCTTCAGACATTTCAAATTCCCTTTCTGATCTATCTATCCCCTCTTCTTCTTCTCCCATTCCTGAACAAGTACTTGATTCCAGAATCATCAAAAAGACTAGAAAGTATGACTACCTTGAGAATTTGATAAAGTGAAAAGATCAACCAGCTTTTGAAGCCACTTGGATACCTGAAAGTGACTTCACCAAGGCTGGTATTCCTCTCTCTATTATACCCAAAGGAGTCACATGAATTCTTTGTCACTGGGGGAGTATGGTGCAGGAGCACCTAGCTTCATTCTCAGCTTCATTTTCATCATAGGTTTGATTTTTGTTAGTTTTAAGTTGGAAAGTTGTCTAGGATGTTTTTGAAGTTGTCCTAGGTTGTTTGGATGAGTTTCAAACTCATTGTGTGGTTTTGGTTTCTTGTTTTCATCTTTTTGCTCAAAGTTGCCAGTTTGGTGTTGCCTAGCAAAATGATGGAAAAATGAGTTTTTTTTGTGGTTTTTGTTTTGAAAAGGTTTTAGACATTTTTTATTCTTGGGTTTTAGGTGTGAGAAGTGTTTTTAGGTGATGGTTAGTCTTGGAGGTCAATCTTGCATTTTGTAGGCACCAAAAGTTGTCATTTGGGCATCAAAATGTCAAAATTAAGTGCCCTTGGACATGTACCTATCTATACAAGAGGCTAACCAACTTGGAGAGGTATTTAATCTCCTGTTTTAACTATTTTAAGGGTTGATCATTCAAATTTATGAAGCATTTTGCAAACTTGCACTAGTTTTACTTGGTTTTTCTCTAGTTTTTAACTCCATGTGAACAGTAGTCTGTACACCAGCTGTACTTGGCCATACTATTCTTGCATTTTCAGATTCTAATATCTTTTCTTAAGCTTTTCCCTTCGGTCACATCTGATTTTATCAAATTTTGAGTTTGTAGCAAAATTAGTTTGATTTGACAGTTTCACTGCCTTGTTTAGGAATTGGCAAGGATGCTTGACCAACTTGGCTTCTTGGAGTCCTAAAATGTTCATGGCTTCCCAAGAACTAGTTGGTCAACTTGTAAACTATGTAAATGCATGTTTTGTTTTCAAGACTGCAGGTGTAAGGAGTTTTGTGGCCATTGAGCCCTAGGCAAGTGTGCCATTTGGCTAGGGTCTTGAAGAAATTTGATGCTTTGCTCTCCTATAGCAAGTGCATTTAATAGTTGAATAGACTTGCCTTGATGATTAAGTTTGTATGCCAAGGCAAAGAGGCTTTCTAAGCCATGAGGAGAATGTTTTCATGTTTAGTTTGTGAAAATAATGTAAAAGATAGTGAGTCACTGTTTTAGAGTCAATTTCCTTTCATTAGCCTACTCTCCATCATACATTGGATCTTGTAAGGTTGTTGTACCTCCTTCTAATTGCTTGAAAATAAGAACAAGGATTTATTTTGATGTTATCTATGGGTTTGAATTTGCCAAGATCAATCAATGATCTTTGAGGCAAGGTTGTAATGCCAATTGGCTATCACAGTCAACTAGGACTCAGTTTTACACTTTCTTTTGAAGTTATACATGTAATCTTCTCCTTCAAAATGACAGGTATGAAGTTCAATAAGGAATTGAAGATAGAGCCTTGTTAAGGAGCACAAAATAAACTTTTTGTGAAGAGTTCTTACAATGAAAGTGCAGGTCACAGTGAACAAAAAAATAGTGAAAGGAAAAAATGCAGTGACAGTTAGTTGACAACGGATAATCCAATGCTTTGTAATTTTCTTAATGCCTTTTGTGTAGGGCTAATATGATCCCTTTATTGTCACTAAATGATAGCCATGTTCACATGTTTTGTATTGCAATTGGTTCTCATGCAAAAGTTGTGTTTGTAAAAAGTAAGATTTAAAAGTTGTCAATGTTGCTCACTCCCTATGAGCATTTTTGTGAATTCTTGTTCTCTAACCCTTTGAGGGTGAAAAAATACTTAATTTTGGTCTGAATAGCATGAGACATGGGACTAATGAGGTTTCATGGTTCCCTTTGAAGATTTACACTTTGCAAAATGATTCTTGCTTCCAAAACCCTTCCAAACCCTTCTTTTTCACCCATTTTTGGGACAGTCATGGAGAAGGCCCGAGAGACCCTGAGACTTTGAAAATCTTCAATTTTTCCCAAAAGGGTATCCATAAATGTGAAGCTTTCAGTCTGGAAGTCCAACGCTTGAGCAGGGTGAGCACAAAACCCAAAATGGAGAGCTAATGCCTAGTAGCCCGTGTTTTTGGCCTAAAACCAAGTTTTTGTCAAATCAGGTAGGCAAGTGAAGGTTGCAAAGTATGAAATCCAACAAATCAAGTTGAAATAGGTTAACCTAACATGAATTCAACCTATTTGGTGAGTTTGGCTTCATAAGTTGGTTTTGAAGCACTTGAAGGGATGTCTACAACTAGGGAGCTGGAGCCTTTGAGTAGCCAAGAAGAGTTTGACATAGGGAGGTGGAGCAAGGTGAGTTGTTAGACTACCTTTGAGCTATTTGTACTCTGTCCTTTGGGACTACACCTCAAAACAGTAAGGATCTATCACTTAGCAAACATACTAGCCACTTAACAACCACCTAGCACTATCCTCCCTATCAAGGAGAGGCCTAGAGAGGGGAGAGAGAGAGAAAAAATAAAGAGAAGGGAGGGAGAGTAATAGGTATAGATTTTATGGGAGATAAAGAGGTGATGAGAGAGATAAGAAAAGGAGAGAGTTCATAAAGGGAGATGGGTAAGATGCAATGGAGAAAGAGAGGTGGAGAGGAAGGGAGAGAAGTAGAGAGGGGATAGATAAATTGATGAGATATGTAGAGGGTGGGAGAGGTTAAATACCTAGATGGGAGAGAGAAGGGAGAGATATATGGAGGGGTATAGAGATAGGTGCCTAATGAGACATAGATGTAGAGATATAGAGGTGGAGAGGTGGAGAGAGAATGAGGGAGAAACCTAGAAATTTTTGAAAGGGAGGGAGTGAAAGTAGGAGGGAGAGGTGATGACCTAGACAATAGAGAGAGGGAATAGATAAAAGAGCAAAGAGATGAGTATGACGGAATGGATGGAGAGGTAGACATGGAGGGAGTCAAAGACATAGGGTATGAGGAGATAGATAGGGGTGTGTGTGTGTGTGTGTGTGAGAGAGAGAGAGAGAGAGAGAGGGAGAGTTCATAAATGGATAGGGGGAAGGGGGGATGGAGAGAAAGGTGGAGATAGAAGTAGAGAACTAGAGCGTGGGCAATTAGATAGGTGAGAAACCTAAAGGAGGAGAGAGAGGTGGGTAGTAATATAAGGAGGGAGGGAGGGTGAGACCTAGATATGGGGAGAGAGAGGATAGAAGAGATAGGCATTAACCAAGAGAATGGACAGGGAGAGGAAAATAATATTAAGAGAATGAGAGAGAAGAAGATAAAGGGAAGGAGTCAAGGATACAAATGTGATTAAGGAATGAAAGGTAGAGAGGGTGGGATATACCTAGAGAGCAGAGAGAGAAGTGAGAGAGATAAGAGTAGGAGAGAGATATAGAGATAAGAAATACTAATAGGAGCATGCTGATTATTGAAATTTGACTAAGTCTGAAATTTTATATGATCCTCTAAAAACTAGAATCTACATTATAACTCCTATAGAGCTGAAACCACTCTCAAATGTTATATTTCATGTATATATTCTCCTGTCGAGTTGGTATAACTTGTACCCAAGATGAATTGCCAAAATGAATAATTGGATAATGCAAAGCATTTGGCGCATGCCAAATTTGGTGCTCGCCAAATGCAAATAATTGACTTTTCACATTTGGCGAGTGCCAAATTTGGCGCACGCCAAACGTGAAAATTCAAAATTTTGAATTTGGCGAGCGCCAAATGCCAAATAGTTTTCATTGGAAAATACCAACCCTTTGGGTTGGATTATCCTTGGGCATCCAACCCAAAGGTTTGGATGACCTTTTCATGTCAATGACGCGTCTTTATGAAAAGATAAAAAGTGGCACCTTTTTGGTACCACAACTTGGTGCATATACCCGCATGCAGTATAGCATCTGATCACCAGACCAAAACCAATAGACCAAATATGAGTATAAGTATTATGAACAAGATGGTTCCATCATCAAACTATACCGGAGCCTACCAGATCATGCTGGATCCAAGTTAACCAAAAATCACTCAACCTACTAGGACTAGAAGGGTTTGATTAAAGCATCCAAATAGCTAGTGTTGGAATCAATGGCAAAACACCAATGCAACACATAATCAATTCCACCAAATGGCCAACATCTTCTACTTGAGTTAGTTTTGCAAGATTCTCTAGTTGGTGTTTGAGATATATATTATTTAAAGTTGAAAATCTATAAATACATCTCTCTTGTCAACATCTAGTGTTTACAAGACCTTCAGCAATGTAAGATACTTTGATTACTATATAACAATCTTGGAAAATATAACAAATATTTGGCAACCTAAAGCTATCTAACTTATGTCAAAATTATCGTTGAAATATTTTAAAATTAGCTTCAAGCATTTAATTTTGGTTTTGTATGTTTTTGAAATTTCTTTGTATAACTGAATTGATCCCCATTGGAGTTGCATGCTCACATGTTTCTAGTACACATTTTATTGATCTTGAATTTTTATTTTAGAGATTTGATTCAATGCTTCCATTAGATGGTTAATTGTATGTCCCACTTGACTGTAGATGAAGTCGGTGTCTTTCTTTTCTTTCAAAATGAGAAAGCTCTTTAGATGTTCGTTGATGAACATTTCTAATCATATTTTGTTCATCTCTATTTAAATTTTTTTATTCTTGTATTGTTACTTTTGCCTTTCTTCTAACATTTCTTTCTCTTCCAGCTTCATTATTTCTTATTCTTTGTTCTTCCCTTTCAACTTCTCTCATCTCTTCCCATTGTCCTTTTTGATATTCTCTTTGATACTCTTTATGAGATTCTTTATGATATTGTCTTCTTTGTTGCCCTAATTAAAAATTCAATCTTGGTTGCACCATATCTATTAAAAAATCATATTTGACATAAAGTAATCATGTTATTCTCAGAGCATTGTCCGAGTTCGGAGAGTCGAATGCAAGACTAATGGGGAGCAAACCCACCACCCAAGCCATCTCTCCTTCCCAAGATAATTAATATTAAATTATTATAAATATATGATTATGTTATTAACATTTAATATATTCTTGTTATTATATTTCTATATTCTATTAAAATATTTAAAAAAGAAAGAAATTAGTACAATTTTCATTTTTTTTTTTTGAAAAGAAGGGTGGAAAATTTTTTTTCAGTTGAAATCAGAAGGCCCAAGGCTAGACCAAGAACACCTAATAGTCCACAAACCGAGGTTACAAAAGAATCCCACCAAAAAATCAAATGCACAATTTTATCTTCCCTAATTAACTTTTCCAAAGGCTTGGTATACTCGGACCCCAAGAGACAGTAATCATCCACATCCCACATATCCAATTTCTCTAAAGCCCATTTTTCCACACAATTTGCCACTTTGTTCCATTCAAGAGTAATATTGTAGAAAGAAATATCATCCAAAGAAAAGCACAAATTTGAGATTTTCTTTAACACTACAGCTAAATGCAAATTAGCTTCACTTAAATGTTGCAGATTCAGCACATCAATCACAATTTGAGAATCAGATTTGCAAACGATCTTCTTCCAACCAAGAGAACAACCTTTTTCTATAGCACGAAAAATAGTTATAGCCTCCATAATATTATTAGAGTGATGACTCTTATAAGTAGCGAAGAAGAACACATCACTTCCATCCCTATCCCTAACAATACCACCAATGCTACCATGTCTAAGATTCTACCTAGAAGAGCCATCAATGTTAATTTTTAAAGTTTCCTTGAGAGTAGGAAGCCATCTCCCATCTCTATGAATCTTTTGTTTGGTCTATCTCAATCAGTATGCAAAAATTCTATCAAAATTTTACCTAATTAACCTTGTTCAACTCTTTGGTGTACCCATTGCAAAAGAAGGTGCAAATTCTAGAAAATAAACTTAATAAATAAATATTAAATTGTGTTTTAAATAACATAAATTTAAAATAGTAGCAAACAATAAAATGTAAAAAGAATCTTTGGAAACTATATGTATTGAATAAGTACAAATTTATATTTAAAATATAACAAATCGAAATTACTAACAAACAAAATCATCGTAAAAATATGTGGAAAATAAACCTATTAAACAAGTCCAATATTCTATTTAAAATATAATAAAACATCGGTATGCAAAAATTATATTGATAAATATAATAAAAAATAAGTCATAAGTATGCAAAAGTTATACAAATATTTTACCTAATTAACCTTCCTCAACTCTTTGGTGTACCCATTGCATAGGAAGATCCAAATGCTAGTAAATAAAGTTAATAAATAAATATAAAATTATATTTAAAATTTTAAATACTAATAAACAATAAAATGTCAAAAGAATCATTGGAAAATATACGTATTGGATAAGTACAAAATTATATTTAAAATATAATAAATCAAAATTACTAACAAACAAAACCATCATATAAATATTTGGAAAATAAACTTATTAAATAAATACAATATTCTATTTAAAATATAATGAAACAAAATACTTACAAATAAAAAGAAAAAAGTCTCTGGATAATAAATGTACACAAACAAACAAAGTGTCAAAAGAATCTTTGGACCTAGGTTTGGACATACATATCACAAGTAATATTATATAAAATTATCTTTGGTAAGATGTGAATGACTAGACCAAGACACGTGCACTACATTCAAAACTCTTTATTATAAAACTTCTACAATGTGTCCAACAACTTGCTTCAGAAAAAAATAGATGTGAATGATTATTCCAACATGTGGGAGTGCATTCAAAACTCTTTATTATAAAACACATATAATGTATTCAACAATTTTCCCTATAAAAGTAATGCCCCATGAAAAGGATGTCAATGATTAGTCCAACACATGGGCAATGCATTCATAACTCTTTATTATATATATATAGACACTAAAAAATGGTCAACGCCTATGTCTCCCCTTTTAAACATGTTTTCCTGTCATGTGTTTGGTCTTTACCATTAGTCGATCTTATGTCATTCTTTTGTCCTCTAATTTAATTATTTCCTATACATTTATTATTATTTTGATGTAAATCACCCTTCTTGATGTTCTTGATTAAGCAATTTTGTTGATTACTCAATGTCATGATTATTGAGGTCAATTTGTCCCAATTTCATAATCTTTGATATCAATTTGTCCCAATTTTGGTCTCATGATATCAATTTGTCCCTATTTCAAGTCTAATGATATCATTTTGTCCCCACTTTGGTCCTACAATATTAATTTGTTGCAATTTCATATTGGATGATATTAATTTATCTCAATTTTGGTCCCATGATATCAATTTCATGCCAATTTTGTCCTATGGGATCAATTTGACCTAATTCCCTCCTAGGGTTAATAATTATTTAATTATTATACCTCCACTTATTCTATCCCTCTTAGGGTTAATAATTATTTAATTATTATACCTCATCTTATTCTAACACATCCCTCTTGGATAAATAAATTTATTCTTTATTTATCCCTAATTTGATGAGTCACAATTGAATCAATATTTAATAGGCTTATTCCAATTTTGAGTGAATTATTAAATAAAAATTTATTAATTTAACCTCCATTTATAATCCCACTTCCAACTCACCTTATCTCTTCCACTTTCACTAATTTGCATCACTTAACTCCACTTACCTTTTGTAGCATCATAAATTGTGACCCTTGCAATTTTCGACCACATTAGGGTCTTTACGTTGGCGAATCGAATCCCCAAGCTTGATCGGAGACCCAAGACTTTCTCAATCCCTAAAAACTACACTTTTCCACAGTTCGCACTACCCAGAACCTGCTTTCTGTCTTTGATAAGGGTAGGACAACGGCATGGGGGCATGGCGCCCCTATCTTTGCCCTATTTTGGGGCCCTCTTTGTCCCATCTTTGCATTGAACTTTACAATTGAAGTAGGAAAATTTTCCCTAGGTCGGCCTATGATGAAAAATCAGCCCAATAACTCTAATTGATGAATATATATGTCGCATTTACCCTCCCATTTGCATAAGGTAAAAATTTGCATAAGTGGGAATTCAATTGATCAAGAATTCAAGCACATTCAACAATTCAAGCATCCTTCTAAGAATTGAGCATTCTCAAGTTTCCCTTCAAGCTAGGTCTTGCATCCAGGTCAAGAATTTTACCGTTGAAGAGGAGATTCTTTCATCATTCAATTCCACACAAGCAATTCTATCTACATTTCAATTACATCCTCCCTTGAGGTTAATTATATTTCAGTCTTTCGTTTACATTTACTTGCAAGTACTTTATTTCATCATTTGGTTAATTCCAAAATTGGGGTTTGACCTAAAGGAAATCCCCCAATCCCAAAACCTTTTCCTCTCTTTTTTGTGTTTAGGATGCAGGTGCGCGGCTGCTCTTGCAGATTTGGACTCCATTTGTAGAGGCAAAAAAACCCTTTTCATTTCACAGATTTTTCGGAGGACCGTGTGCACTTTCAATATGACCCCGATGACTTTTTCTCAAATTCGCAAGGCAGATTTCAAGTTATAATTAGTTCTTTTCTACTTTTACACTTAGTCTTGAAACATTTAAATCAAACAATATTTTTCATTCTAAAAGAGGGGTTAGCTTTTCATTTCCACATCATTATCAATTCATTTAGCATTCAATCTCTTTCCTAAGATATTGGATCTAGTGAATTCCCCCGCTCTTTTAAATGTAATGTGTGTGAGGTGGTTGAAGAGAAATCCGTAGTGAAACTTTCATCTCTTCTTGAAGAGAAGAAAATATTTCCTCTTGATCTTCTCATCCATTCATTTCACCCACATTACATTTTGGTGAACCTGACATCTTGCATGCTTTACTTTGAAAATAACATTGTTTGTCAAATTCAATTTATTTAATGTCTTGTTCAATTTGCAAGTTAAATTCACAAAGATAAGAGGCTAATTGTCCAAACCCTCATTTTCAAAAATCATCTTGAACTTGTGCAAAAAATAAATTTCCATTTAATTTTCAGATTTGTGACTTTTTTTAGACTTATCCTCTTTCCTAAAATTAAAATTTTCAATTTCCCTCCTTTTTCAAAATTTAAATTTCAAAAATTAAGTGCTTAGGTCCTAAAACCCTAATTTTTAAATTTAATTGGATTTTATGCAAATTTCAACCAATTTCGATCAATTTCAGCTTTCTAAACATTTTTCAAGGTGTCCCTATCCATTAGGTTTGACCTTTTTCAAATTTTCAATTCAATTCCTCTTTTGTCTCAAAACTTTAATAGGGTCCTATTTTTATATTCAAATCTTCGTTTCGCCTATCTAGAGATCGCAAAATCCACCAATTTTTTGGGGTTTCGCCTATCTAGAGATCGCACTTCAACACGGTCCCTGACTTTTTTTCCCAAAGTTTCGAGAGACTGTTATGACTATATTTAATAGCTTAAATCCAAAAAATTGGCCAATTTTGTTGATTTTTGATCCCTCTAAAATAAAAAATACCTTCAAAATTCAACATTTCAAATTTCAAGGAAAATTTTAAAATTCAGTAGTTAAATATAATCTACCTTGATTTTAAAAATTCTGATTTTGTCAATTTTAGGGTTAAGTGGTATCCCATTGGCCCTAATTTTAAAATCTCAAGTTCCTTTCATTCATCATAAAATTATTCTTTATTTTTGGAAATTGTGTCATTTCTCCTTTCAACAAAGTTCAAATTGTCTAATCATTATTTTCTTAAATTTTGCATTATTCAATCTTTGCAAACTTTGTTCCTATCATTCAAAACTCAAATTCAAAATTTCAAATTTTCCCTCTAGTGCATGAGTTTTACCACTATTATTCCTACCTATACTATCCCCATTAGATGAAGCATTAGATTTAAGGCTTCCCGAGGTTTAATTACCTAGGAGATAAAACCTAATTTAGGTGACTTCTTTCATGCAGATAATGCTAATTCTTCCCATTCTAATCATGTCCCTATCTATCTAGTTGATGAATCCCATGGTGATGAAGAAGCTTTGACTATAGTTTCCATAGATCAACTTTTAAAATTGGACAATCAATTTGATAAATTCCAACAATGGATGTCCCAAGAATACCCTAATAGTTAAGCTCTTCAATTAATTGAAGGCCTTAAACGTATGATTCGAAGTGATAAGAATGGAATTGATATATTGCATGGCATTGCCCATATTGTTGACTCTAATGTCATGCCTATAAATAGTTGTGTCGAAACCCTAGGTTATTCACAACCTTCAACACAATTCAATCCTTCTATTCCTTTGACTACTTCTATGACTAGTGTTCCTACTTTTACCTCAAACATCATGGTTACATCAACTCAAAATATTCCCTACAACAATTAGTCATGGAGCCAATCCCTTTACTTCATTTAATCTTCCATCTTTACCTATGTCTTCAATAAGCATTCCTATTATCCCTCAACCAATTAATGTGACACAAGGGGGTAATTCATTCTACAAGTTTATTCCTCCTTTAAGTGTCCCATTTCCTACTCAATCATCACCTATGCCTGCTTATCATAATGTCCCACCACCATATTCTAAATCCATTCCTTTTTTCAATAATATCACACCACCTTCTCAATCAACCATGTCTAACATCAATTCTTATACCGAAGCAACCATTAACAATCTTGCTCGAACGCATTTCAAATATTTCAAACCTTATGTACCGACTTTTCTTATGATCAAAGACTGCTTGCAAAACTATTTACAAGAACACTAAGAGATAAGGATTTATAGTGGAATTTCTCTTTCCCTTCTTATTCTATCACTTCTTTTCAACAATTAGCAAATGATTTCATTCAACAATTTCAAAACAACATCGGTCCTAAAATCACTTTGACTGATTTAATGCATTGTAAACAAGGTGTTAAAGAAAAGGTGACTGATTTCATTGGTAGATATAAGCATTTGTGTGCTCAAATCTATTTTCCTATACCTAATAATGATATTCAAAGAATTTTCAATTATAATTTGCAAAAAGATATTAGGAAAAATTTTATTTTGTCTGAGTTTACTTCCTTTTTGCAGTTGTGTGCAACACTCCACAATTATCAACTAGTTGTGAGTCAAATGGAACAATATACTCCTATAGGTCTAAGTGATAAGGGGGGCAATGTTCAACAACCGTTTGAGAAGTTCAAACCAACAAAAGGCTTCATCGAATTCAATGATACAATCAACAATAACAATGTGAATCCTACAATAGGTGTGCCTCCTATTTCCAAAATTTTCAAAAGAGAAAGACAATTTACTCCTTTGAACAAATATTTACATAGTATTATGTCTCAGTTGTTATAAACAAATGGTATCAAACTTCCTTCTATAAAACAAATTGATCCATCTAACCTAGCATCCCATTACTCTGATAACAATTCCTTTTGGCAATTTCATCATTAGCCTGGTCATGATACTAAGAAATGTTCTGCATTGAAAAGTAAGCTTCAAGGTTTGATTGGTAATAATAACATATGTGTGGCAAGTGTGAATGATAAGGGAAAAAATCAGTAGCTCCTCCTAATAAAAATGTTAATATTTTCACTAATCCTTTGCCTTCTCATACCTCTAATATGATTGAGACTTAACATACCTCTTTCTCTCCTTCTGGTCTCGCTACCTTTAGCTCTAATATATTTCTTTTGGCCTAAACAATTTCAATCTCTTCCTCCAAGGACTGATGCTCTTTTCCAATCTTATTAAAAATAGAAAAAATATACATATGATCTTATCCTTAAGTCAAGCTAGATCCCCGACACTTGATAGTCCTATCATTCTTGAAGATGAAGTTCTTCCCCTAACGGATAGAAATAATCTTCCTCCTAAGAAAGACTCTCAACATATTCCTATGCATGTAACTATGCCTTCTTCTAAGAATAAAAACAATATTCCTTCTAAGGTTAGACCTATACCACTTCCCCATGATGGACCCAGTCTCCTTCCTACACCTAATATTACTCCTTTATATGGTCCAGTTCCACCTCCTTCCTCTTATAAAGAGAAGAGGCCTCCCTCTCCTCTTGTTCAACCTAAAATACCTCAACCTAAACCTTCAACTATCAAAGAGGAGAATATTCCTCCTTCAACAAATGTTCCTCCTTCTTCTCAGCCTTCTGCTAGGACTTGACAAAATTGTTGTGTGAGAGACCACCAACGAAGAAGTTGTGCTCAGGCTCATGAAAAACCCTTTCAAGTACTTGAAAGTACTTTCCTTCATCATTTGGTTAATTCCAAATTCATTTGGCAGATTTTTTGTAGGATCGTGTGCACTTTCAACACGGTCCCGATGAATTTTTCTCAAATTTGCAGGGTAGTTTTGTCTCGACATATTATAACTAGATCCAGGTGCACAACTTCATCCCATGCTTCTATTTCAAGTTATAATCGGTTTTTAGCTACTTTTACACTTAGTATTGAAACACTTCATTGAAATAACATGTTCCATTCTAAAAGAGGGGTTAGTTTTTCATTTCCAAATCATTATCAATTCATTTAGCATTCAATTTATTTCCTAAGTGAATTCCCCCCTATTTTAAGTGTAATGTCTTTGAGGTGGTTGAAGGGAAATCCATAGTGAAACTTTCATCTCTCCTTTGAGAGAAGAACAAATTTCCTCTTAATCTTCTCATCCATTCATTTCACCCACATTACACCTTTTATTGTGCTTTTTACTTAAACAAATGATGTGTTTCCCATTTCTCTCCACTTGGAAATGAGACCTTTCCCATTTTCATTCCACTTAACTCCTCCTCACCCTCAATCATGATCATCAATTGTCATTCCATCTTGTTCATCCTTTTGATTTTGAATCCTATAAATTGAGTTGTTTTTGCTTATTTTTTAGTAACCTCATGATCATGTCATTTAAATCACTTTGCATTTTCTCATTTTTGCACTCATACTATTGAGAGATACACACCATTAGATGAGAAAGAAATAACAACTAAGCCATGTCAAAGGAATGCATCTTGGTAATATTATTTCATGTTTATTTTGTATTTCATTTTGATATATTTGTTGATTTGATTAGGATTAGTTTTCATGTTATTTAAGCTTTGTGGTTAGCTATTGATATCATATGTATTTCTAATTGATTTCCTAGTTGACAATAAAACATATACCACGTACGTATCCAACAACTTGATTTAGAAAAAATATGCCCCAGTAAAAAAGATGTGAATTATTAGTCCAACTCGTGGGCAGTGCATTGGAAACTCTTTATTATAAAGCATATACACTATATTGAACAACTTCCTTTAAAAAAAATATGTCTTAGTGAAAAAGATGTGAATGAATAGTCTGACACCCGGGAGTGCATTCAATACTCTTTATTATAAAACATATACAATATAGCCAAGACTTCCTTTAGAAAAATATGTCCTCGTGAAAAAGATGCGAATTATTAGTCTAACCAATGGTAGTGCAATCAAAACTTGAATTTAAAACACATCAAAAAACACATTTCTATGGATAAAAAGATACTCTAGTGAAAATGATGCAGAGCATCTACATACACACCCAGTTAGGGGAGATATTTCTCCTAACTCACCTATTCAAATTGGTGATTACTCTTCACAAAGCTACAAGAGCTTCAAAAGGTTACTACGTGCTCATAAGGCTACAACACCCCAAGAATAGACTTATTCCCCAAACCTTCTCTAATCATTGAAATACATCAGAATAGACTCATTTAAGTTGCCCATGACCAATTTGAGACTCTCCAACTACTAGGTCACACCAAACTCTCAAAACCCCACTCACACAAAATCAACTCCTAATAGGTCTCCAAACTATCCATAAGCACAAATCATATAGTCAAAAGGATGTTCACCAACCTAGGGGACATCAAGATGATTTTGAAATGACTCCTGATCATAGGAAAACTATTCTTGATTCTCCCTTCCACCATAAAGGTAAAAAGAAAACCTAATGCTGCAATACTGTCTCTTTATGAGAGTCATGAATAATTAGATCAATCACCCTTCCATGAACCTCTCCTTCCTCACAACACTCTTAGACATTAACATCGATGACAATGGAAATCCCTACACCTCCTTGTGACACCAAACTCAATACCAAACTCATTCCCCATTGTCAAACTGCGATAGTCAATGGTCATTCTCTGAGTCAGTCATAAATCATTATAGTTAGTTTGGTTCTTTTGGGTACAAATTACTTGGGATATGTTTGGGACACCTCCACACACCCTTCTAGGCCTCAACCTTGCATTCACACTCTTTCCACACCATCAGCTTGTTGTCTCATCAAACTAAGACACAAAAGATCAGAGATTTCCACCAGAGTAGTACGTGCTTTCCATATCATGGATCCATGTAGAGCATAAGACATAAAGGTACACATATACGAAGGCTTTTCCACCCATTGGAGTTATTATTTAACATGGAAACAAAACAAAACCATTATTGTACAGTATCAGGCTACCCTAGGTTAGGGTATTAACAACTTTTACAAAAATTGGTATATCTCTGTCAAAACCGATTGAAATTAAATGAAACCAAAATCAAATCACAGAAAATTTATTCCCTCATCATATCCAATGGATTTCGAAAGCAAATGAGAAGGTTTTTACAATGAGAAATGCTAACGAATAGACTGCTACGTTTGAGAAACTCAAAAGATGTAGGAAAGACAATGATATTTCTTCTTTTTTCATACATAATATTTCATCAATCCCTGCATTGCCCAAGAATAGGCTTATTTAAAGGCCACTCAGGCCTCTCCCAATGGCTACAACTATTTTTTAAAGCTTTCCTAACAAAATGCATTTAACTACTAATGTTGCACCAAACAAATGTATTGACAATTTCTTGTCAATAATGACAACTTTAGGACATCTTTTACATTTTGATGTGTAATGACTCCAAACTTTGTATAGGTTCTTCAAATGACTTTAGCATGTTTAAATCATAAACACCACCTTTAATACATCAACACAATTCCATGAAAGGCTTATTTACATTTTGAACTCTTTTATGACAACATAAGTAATTTTGGACTAATGACACCAAATGACCTCTAAACACACAAACCTAATAAAAATCCATTCTAAATGGTTTAATATACCCTATTCATGACTTTCCTACATATTAAAACTTGAAAGATTCAAACTTGGCCTCATTGAGGCATGATGGCCTATTAGGTGCTCATGCACCAGAAAGATATGTAAATGATTAGTCCAACACGTGAGAGTGCATTCAAAACTCTTTATTATAAAATATATATAATATATCCAATAATAAAATTTAGAAAAAATTTATATCTGGTGAAAAAGATGTGAATTCTTAGTCTAACTTGTAGGTAGCCCATTCAAAACTATTTATCATAAAACATATACAGTATATCCAACAACATGCTTTAGAAGAAATATGTCCTAGTAAAAAAGATGCAAATACTTAGTCCAACTTGCAGACAATCCATTCAAAACTCTTTATTATAAAGCATATACAATATATCCAACAACTTGTTTATCCCAAAACTTGCTTATTATAAAGATGTGAAGGATTAGTCCAACATATGGGGAGTGCATTCTAAAGTCTTTGTTATAAATCATCTACAAGATATCCAAGAACAATCTCCAGGAAAAATATAAGCTAGTAAAAAAAATGTGAATGATTAGTCCAACACATGCAAATATAAAACCTATATACTACTTCCCCCCCAAAAAAAAACCTAATGAAAGAGATAGAGATGTGTATGGTTGGTTAGTCCAACTTATAGACAGTGCAGTCAAAACCATTTATTCCTATGGTGGCACCACGGGGTAGAAGATCGCGTTTCCAGATGCATGGATTCTTCAACGTAATTACGTAGGGTAGAAGATCGCGTTTCCAGATGCATGGATTCTTCAACGTAATTACGTAGTTAGTGTGACTACGAATCATATAAAAGGGACACTAGTTGATGTCCTCCATATCAAATTATATTTCTCATTGCCTGCGTTATAATTCTGATAGGTTTCCTGTGGTCGGGAACAAATTAAAATAAGAATGGCTTCCTCTGACTCTTTGAGTAGTCCATTCCAGACTGCTTTTGATTTTGTTTCTGTGGAGAGTGTGCAGGAGCTTGCACTAAACAAACCCAATGACATTCCCCAGAGATACATCAGATCAGAAGAAGAAAGGCCGTCTTCAACACCACTTTCTTCTCTCTTGACAGTTCCTGTAATCGACGTGGAAAAGCTTCTCTTGCCCTCTGACAACCATGAAAGACGCAAGGAGATGGGCATTCTTTCTAAGGCCTGCATAGAGTGGGGCTTCTTTCAGGTACCATAAAATTCTTTCAGAATATATAATTAGCAGTCATAGATTTCTGTTATTTGGGGAAAAGGATTAAATCACACATTAAGTTTACACTTCTAAAGTTAAACATTCAGAATTGACTGACATTTTCCGAATTTAATATGTTGCTTAAGCTATGTGGTCACACTAACACTCAGAAATGACTAACATTCTCTAGACTTAATATGTTGCTTAGTGTGTAGGGTTTAAAACTAACCGTATTTGAATTTGTAGTTGTGCTAATTGTGTAATGATCCTCAGATTGTGAACCATGGAATTCCACATTCTTTGGTAGATCGCATGAGAGGAGTGACAAATGAATTCTTTAGTCTTTCCTTAGAAGAGAAGAAAAAGTATGCTCCACAAGCAGGAGATTCTCAAGGCTATGGTAATATGTTTGTGGTTGATGAAGATCAAAAGTTGGATTGGGGCGACTCCATAGCTTTGGCTCTTATGCCTAAGAAACTTGTCAAGTTATCTCTGTGGCCAACAACACCGTCGGATTACAGGTACTTGGCTGACTAAAAGTTTATAGCTTTCTAAATTTCTTCCTATTATTGTGGATTACAAGTATTGAGTTCGCTACAAGGATTGCCTTAGGTCCAAACTGATAGTTTAACCTTAGACCATACCTTGGGGAAAAGAAAATGTTCATTGAAGAACTTATGAACACCATGCCATAATCATGTTTCCAAATGTTGGCTTCTTGTAGGTTCCCACAAGTCACACATGTGACATGAGTTAACTAGGAAGCTTCAATTGTTGATATCATGCAAGTCAATCCCAAGTAGACTCAAACATAGAATTGGGGTCTATCACTACTACGATGCCAGGCCTTGACTATGCTACCGAGCAATGTTTCTCTCCGAATCACATAAATCAACCAATTCACCCAAGTCATCTAGGCATGGTTAGTCTCTAAGGTCGCTTAGGTTAGTCTTGGGCTGAAGCCTATCCTCAACATTGACCATGGCTCCAACCTTAAGATAATTTCAAGCCCCAAACCAACCTGACCATCATTGTAGTTCTACAACACCATGCCAATACCATGCTTGTAGGTAATGGTGTTCCTTAGATCACACAATTCACCATGATTCTAGCATTCTCTTCATTTGATTGATCATGCAAATATTGTCATTAGCAAGTGCTCAAGAAAAATATTAATCAATTTTATTTTTTTAATTCTCTTTAAAGTGGTTTTTAATATTTTTTTCCTTTAGAATTTCCCTATATTTTTTCAAGGTGATTTTATTTTAGAAGAACACAATATTATCTAGTTTAGAAAATTCCTAACAATTGCACTTTCCCAATCCATTAGACTATTGTGAGAAGTCTACATTTGTTATAATTCCATAATTATAACTCTAGAATGAATTTTTCTCTTTCCTCCATTATTAATTGAAAACTTATTTTTGTATTTAGCTTTATTGAATCAATGATTTTCCTTGCATTATCATGTTAATTGTTGATATCACAACCAACATTCTGCCAAAATTTGGTGAGGATTGTAATTGTGTGGTAGCTTTTGTTTATTTAGTAATTATTTAGCAAATTTTAAATCTATATATGCTTATAGGGTTATTTTTCAATATTAAAGATTTAATAATTAAAGTTAATATATATTAGTTAGAAAATAATAATTATTTATTACTTTTATATGTATATGAGGTGTAAATTTATTATTTGAAAATTAAATATTTGTATATTTAAGTACAATAGATATACTTAAATTTAGTAAATGCCGCTTTTATTTAATATTTTTCTTCTTCTTAGGGTTGCATTCTTGGAATGGTGTAACTTCATATTTTCTAAGCCAACATTTTTAAAATAAAATTTGAGTTGTTTATAATAAACTTTCACTAATTAAATATCAAACCATAACCTAAAAAACATAATGATTTATAATAAAGTCCTTTTGTTAATACTTATAATCACCACCTAATGAGTTTTTAATATGTTATTGTAGAAATATACTACAAAGTTACACAACTGAAGTGGAAAGGGTTGCTCAGATGATCCTTAGTCTATTTGCTGAAAACTTACAATTAAAAAATGATTATTTTAAAGAAAAGTTTGGAGAAGATCCAATGGTGGCAGTAAGGATGAATTTATATCCACCTTGCCCTAGGCCTGATCTAGTGTTGGGGTTAAGCCCTCATTCAGATGGAGCTGCCATAGCACTTTTACTTCAAGATGAACACATAGAAGGCCTTCAGGTTCGCAAGAACAACAAATGGGTTCCTATTCAACCCATTCCTTATGCCCTTGTTGTTAATATTGGTGACCTAATAGAGGTAAATGCTATGTAAGTTTGGCTATTGATTAAGCTATGTCTAGTATAAATAATTTATAAAATATAACATGTGACATTTTAATTTTTTTATAGGTGATGACAAATGGAATCTATAAGAGTATAGAACATCGTGCGGTGACAAACAAAGAGAGGACAAGGTTATCCATTGCTATGTTTTATTTCCCAGGCCTAGCTGATGAAGTGGCTCCTGCAAGCAACCTTGTCGATGAAGAACACCCTTTGCTATATGGGAAGTTCAAGCAAAAAGAATATATGCACTATTACACAAATACAAAACTCAATGGAAAAAAGTCATTGGCTAACTTTTCCAAAATATGTGAATAGTATTCAATATCACTAGTTAGTGTGGTAAGAAATAAATAAATATATGAAAAATAATACTTGGAATAGATGGTAATTCCATTTATGTACAAAAATATTAAGGAAAACAATAATCGTGATATGTTTCCTTTAGTTTTTAGGATATATTTTGTTATAATTGCAATATAAAATACATGATTTTATATGATGTTATAAATGTTATCATGAATATGAGGAAAATACATGCTCCTAGAGTACATATGAGTTATTTATTTCTCTCAAATTTCTTATCTATGAATACTATGCTTGGTAACCTCCAATGATGTATATATAACATTTTTCTTAGTAATATTATAATTAAATATTAATTTTTTTTGAAATATATTGTTCTTTAAATTTTTCTAATTTAATTTTATGTGTTCATGTTTTTTTTATTACTAATTCAAGATTTCTTTTATTGTTATTTATGTTATTTCCCTCTTTAAGATGTTGAGGGAAAAACTCCAAAGGTAGAGTGCACCAAGTTAATATGAAATTGTAGGAGAAAAGAGATTCTTAAATACAAAATTAATGACTATTTAAGTTGCATTATTAATTTTACCTTATGAGTGATAGTGATGCATTATATCTTAATTCATCAACCTTCATTGGTGTAGTGTATTTTTGTGCTTTATGGTGGATCCTTGGTTGTTGTATTTTTAAATTAATACTTAGTTAATTTGGTCAAAAAAATTCATTATTTTTGGTTATTTTTATTCACTATTGATCCTTAGAACTAAGCATGACATTAATGAGAACCACCTTTTATGCTAATGATTGAAATTCGTAAATTTTTATTTGTGATCTCCATTAATTAAATAAAACTAATAATTAAAAGTGTTTTAATATTGGTCATGTTTTAGAAATAGACATTATTTTAATTAAAATATAATTTAATATTTTAATTATTCTAGATTTTTAGGTCCTTGGCTAGGAGCATATTATAGTTTGATTCTATGTATACTTACATAGGGTTTATATTCTCAAGTCACGGTCTCCTCTTGTACAATTACTTCGTTAAATGGAGAAAGTTTCATCATTTATATTAGAGAGGTTTACATGAAGAGGAAAGTGTTTTGAATTTAATGTAGGATTAACATACTTTATTACATTTTAAATTTGCTAGAAAACCTAATGAATGACCTAATTTCTCATGAGAATTTAGGTGAAGATAATGAGCAACATTTTGGTTCTATATTAGTTAATTTTGTTTGCTTCTGATATTTAGGAAAAAGGTCATTTGGAGATACATTGTCTCGATTTTTTAGGTCCAAATTCCAATGATAGATTCTATTCATCTTCCTCAACTCAGAAATCCGTACTAACAACTTCATATCATATATGCAATTACTTGTTCATGTTCATTTATACTGATTTCCCTTCTTTAGCCCTAGATATAGCCTTCACTTTACAACTTTTAGATATCCAATTCAACCCCCACAAAGGGAGCCACCTAAAGTCAATCAACATCCACCCCTAAGAGGTGAATCTATCGATTTCTCCTCCCTTCAATATAAACGTTGCATGAAATAGGTTCAGTCCTTGTTTACTAGTGAATCCCTATTCCACCATATCAAACTAACACACCACAACATGCTAACCAATAGAATCCATTCCTCTAACATGAATCACCTAGCATAATAAGCATTGGTGGCCAGTAGAATTCATTGTTTCCATGAACCCAGAGCATAACATAACTTTCTAGTTGCTAGATGATGGTTTCTTGTCTCATCAATTGGTGTATTCTCTTTCTCTTTCTATAGGACTGCTTGTGCTCTTGCACTAATATCATGAGAATGATATTAATTCTTGAGACATTCTGATTATTAATAACTCTTCAATTAGTTTACTTGGAGCCTTTTTTTAGTACTAACCCCTTTTGTGTGTCTTTTTGTTTGCATCTGTTTTTCCTTTTATGTAGTATGCCATTTCTTGGATGTGATTGTGTGAGTTAAGTTCTTAATCTTGGGGGATTGTTCTCTCAAACTTAGTGACATATTACCTCTTGTTAATCTTCTCATGGTTGCTCTCTCTCTCTCTCTCTCTCTCTCTCTCTCTCTCTCTCTCTCTCTCTCTCTCTCTCTCTCTCTCTCTCTCTCTCTCTCTCTCTCTCTCTCTCTCTCTCTCTCTCTCAATCCTACTTTACTATGAGTATGAGCATAAGTTCATACTTCCATTAAAGTGGGGGATAAATATAGTGTCGTAAATTGTAACCCCTTAAAACTTCATAGTAATTTTTGGGCTGAGGTAAATTTTTTGCTTAATCATGTTAGTAAAAATCCTTTTTTTTGGTTAATTTTATTTCAAATTTAAGAAACTTCTTGTAGTCTTCAATTCACTACCTTCTATGCCTACAATTTAAAAGTGCTAATACTTTATAAGGGAAACATACAAATCACTCTTTTCAGATATTGTTTGCTTAATACTTTTGCAACGTGCAAGCGACACCCTTTAAGATGAATGGAGAATACAATACTTATTATCAACAAATGGTTCAATCTTTGGCTCAAAAACTTATAGCTTTATAAGAAAACCAATATTGTACCAAATTGGATTTTTATTGCATTATTGCCTTCTCCAAAGAAAGCAAAAATTCTACTTTTCCACAACCTAGGAGTTCACCTTTTCTCTCCTAATTTTTAGGAGCCTTTCTTTCCAAGATTTGAATGCAAATAAATGAATTTTAACTCCCAAGAAATCCACGCCCATATTTTACCCATATTTTTCTTTTTGAGGCTTTTTCCATTTTTAACAAATTGCCTCCACAATCTCCATAATGAATTGGCTCCAAATTTTATTTTCAAATTAAAAATTTGAATCATCAAATGAAATTGAATCACACACAACAAAAAATCTGAATTTAATTTGACATATAAAATTCCAAACCCAAAAAAAAATCATGTGCTCCTTTTCACCCTTTTATCAAGAATTGATTCAATCTTTTCTTGATCTATTTTAGGAATGAGTTCTTGTGGCTTCTTATTTGCTACAACTTCATCATTTTTATCCTCCTAAAACATGGTTAAATCAACAACATTAAATATGGGAGAAATATTAAGCTCATTAGGCAACTGAACCTCATAAGCATTACCTGAATCATGTCTCTTCAACACCTTGCATGGTCTAACCTTCTTCATTTTGAGCTTATTTTAAGTTCCAATTGGAAACCTCTCCTTTCTTAGATGTACCATCGCATCATCACCAACTTGAAACTCCTTATGCCTCCTCTTTAAATCAGCATTAACTTTGTACGAAATATTCATTTTGCTGATATGTTTTCTTACCTCTTCGTGAAAGGCCCTCATGTGCTCATCAAAGTGTTGCAAGTATTTTCACTTTTCTTCACACTTTTGTCAATATGATTTAAATCTGAAACACCCATAGGATTTATTCCATAAACAATCCGAAATGGAGATTTACCTATGCTTCTTTTAACTGAGTTGTTGTAGGAAAACTTATCTTATCTTATAACCAAATCCCATAGCTTCAATATGTCTCCAACTAAACATCTCAGTAGATTCCCCAAACTCCTATTTACCACCTCAATTTGTCCATCTGTTTAAGGCTGGTATGCTAAGAAAAAATTCACATCAGTTTTGAGTTTCTTCCACAAAGTCTTCCGAGAGTAGCCCACAAACTTGGTATCCTTGTTATAAATAATGCTCTTTGGAAGTCCATTCAAAGTCTCACCACTTCCCTAAAAAAAAAATGCAACATTCACTGCATCATTAGTTTAATGACAAGGGATAAAGTGTGCCATTTTTAAAAATCTATCAACCATAATAAAAATGGAATCATGTCCTCTCTGTGTTCTTGGCAAACCAAGCACAAAATCCATACTTATGTCCTCCCATGGTTTCTCGACTATAGTTAGTGGCTGATATAATCTGATTTTTTGATTCACTCCTTTTTCTACTTAACAAACTGTACAACATTGCACATAATTTCTCACCTCTTGTTACATTTGAGGCGAATAGTACTTCTCACCTAGAAGTTCCAATGTCTTATCCATGCCAAAATGACCTGCAAGTCCACCACTATGTTTTTCTTTGATTAGTCATTGAACTTCTTGGAATGCAAAATTTGTTACGCCGGAATAACATGTCATCCTGAATGAGATAATCCAACCATCTCGTCCTATCAGTTGAAATAATATTCCTATAGGCTTTCCATACTTCTCCAAAATCAGGATCCTCTTCATACAAATCCTTCAACTAATCAAATCATACACATAATTCTTCTTCTTAGCATCATGTAACTTCTCACTGAAGTAAGCAATGGGTTTACCTTCTTTTCTCAAAATAGCTCTAGTGAAACTACCACTTGCATCACAATCCACTTCGAAAACCTTGTTGAAATCTAGAACTGCTAAGACAAGTTGCTCTATAATTTTTTCCTTCAACACATTGAAACTCTTTGTTGCCCCTGATGTCCACTTGAAATCTCTTTTATCACCTCTCATAGTCTCCTTTAGTGGGGAATGCATGCTACTAAATCCTCTTATGAACTTTCTGTAAAAACTAGCTAAACCATGAAATGATCTCACTTTGGTCACTATTTTTGGTGTAGGCCACTCCAAGATTTATTTCACCTTCTTTGAGTCCATCTTGATGCCTTTACTTGACACGACAAAACCCAAGTATACCAACTCCTTCTTCACAAAGCTACATTTCTTGAGATTGATTAGAGATTTCCTTTCTATAAGATTTTTAAATACACATCTAATTTACATCAAATGCTCCTCTAGTGTCTTACTAAAAATGAGAATATCATCTAAGTACACAATCACAAACCTTCCAAGAAATTCTTCCAAAACTTCATTCATAAGCCTCCTAAATGTGTTGGGTGCATTGGTTAGCCCAAATGGCATGACCAACCACTCATACAAACCTTATTTTGTCTTGAATGCAGTCTTCCACTCCTCTCCTTCCCGTATCCTTATTTGGTGATACCCGCTCTTCAAATCAATTTTGGTAAAGTACTCAACCCCACTTAAGAAATAAATGATGTCATCCATCTGGTGTAATAGAAATTGGTACTTTATTGTGATCTTGTTGACGGATCTGGAGTCCGTGCACATTCTCCAATCTCCTCCTTTCTTAAGCGCCAATACTACAGGCACTGCAAAAGGACTTTAAGCTCTCCCTGTTAGGTCCCAAAGACAACTAAGAGGGGGGGTGAATTAGTTGTCTAATAAATTCAACCAAAAATGACTTAACCAAGACTTAATGCTTAATAATGGTAAACCAAACTTTATGCTGGTAGATAGTATTAATAGTTAATTGCAATACCAGTAAATATTAATGCATGAAACAGAAAGAAAATAACATCCACAACACATAACACCAATGTTTGTACGTGGAAACCCTATAAGGGGAAAACCACAGTGGGAAGCCTTACCCACAATCAAATGATACTAATGCAGATAGTATGTGTTTACAATATGGATTCTGCACATGCAGAAAGGCCAACTGCCTAGAGCTCATTGCTCAATCACAAAATGAGGATCACACTGACTACAATTGGATGGTTAAATCCAATGATAATGTACTGCACAAAATAGCATCTTCATATGCTGAATTCAGTACAAGTTTAGTTCTGATTGCCTTCACAAAACCCTCCTTCAACCTTCAAATGATGTTTGCGTGTATAGCTCTACTTATTTTCGCATATACTCTATTACAATTCTTCTTTCCAATCTCATATCAATCTTATAAATAAGATCTTACATATTTACCATAACCTAAGACCAATTGAATAGGTCGGCTAAATAAAAGATATTACAATAAAACCAATTACAAGCAAATCAATATCTGATGCATGATGTTGGCTCAATGCATTTACAATAATAATAAATCATCTCTGTAACATGTCACGCTAATCTGGATTAGATAAGTCTGTCGGTGCTTATCCTGGACCTATTTGCCAGTAACAACAAATATGCAAACCCGAATAAACAAATAACCAAATCACCAAAACCAAGTGATTGAATAATGTCTTCGACATAACCAAGTAGTTTCCAAGTCATTCCAAGTGTCGGTGAACAATATAATCTGTCGGTGAACCAAATACCAGTGTTTTGCAAAAGTCTTTGTCTTGCCGGTGAACATAACCAAAGTTCTCCAAGTGTTGATAAGTGTTGACAAGCGATGACAAGTGTTTACATCAATGACAAAACCATATCAACATATCCAAAATACCAACACTCCCGAATCAATCCTTTCTTCAACAACTTTGTTAATTGTCTATTCAATTCTTCACTCTTTGTGGGTGACATTGTATGTGCTTCCTTGTTTGGTAAAATTGCCCTTGGAATCAAATCTATTTGATCCAGCTATTTTTTCTCAGTGGTGGGAGTCCCTTTGGTGCATTATCAGACACTATGTCTTGGAACTCCTACAACAAATCTACAACTTTTGTAGGAACTTCTTCACTCACACCTTTGTTATTTTTAGGAATAATAGAAAAATGAAACTTCTTGTTCTTCATACCATCAAGAAATTTTCTAGCATAAACTAAACAAACTCTAGCATTACCACAAACTTGAACATTTTTCTCCTTGAAAAGTTTCAACTTATGCTTCACTCCATTTTTCACAATTGTATAGGTGTTGGAACACCCATCATGTATGAATTTTTTATCATATTCCATGTACTTCCAAGAAAAATGTGACAAGAATCCATGGGGATGATATCACACAGGATTTTGTCACTATAGTTTTGAACCTTGAACTTCACATTACACTGCTCATTCACAAGCAACTTCTAAATTTCTTGAACCCAAGCTATCATATATGGATTAGGATGTTTCATCCTTTCAAGTTTTAACTTCTTTACCATCTCCTTGGACACAATATTGTCTGTGCTTTCGCTATCCATACTGATATTGCATACCTTCCCTTTACACTTACACCTTGTTTTGAACAACTTTTTCCTTTGCATAGGCTCATTGTTATCATTAAGAAGCATTCTTCTTGTCATCAAGGTTTCCCCTTATTTTGCATTTTTAAGATTGTGAGGAAGGTGCCTCTTCTTCATTGGCATTTATTTCTCTTTCTTGATACTCTTGTTTCCTCCTTGGTTTCTCCTCTACTTCTGGAGACTCATAGGATTGGTGCCCTTCTTCTCCATATTTGAAACATGTTACTTTGAATAGACCTCCTCCACAACTACAACCTCTACCTCTACCTCTGAAATTTTTGTCTCTTCAAATTTTTCCCTCATCATTCCTTGTTGTCCTATTACTACCCTCTTCACTTTTTAATTATTTTTATTGTTTCTCTTCATTCTTGTAGGTTCTTCCTCCTACCTTAACTCCATTTCCTCTTCCTTTTTTATTATTTTAAAACCTCTTGTTTAATCTTTCTTCAATCTTTAATGTTATTTGATAGGCATCCTCCATTGTCACAACTCTAACAATTTCCATTTCCTCTTGAATACTTGATCTTAATCAATTAATGTATCTTACAATTTTCTATTTTGTTACCTCTAAATGTCCAATCCTTACAAGAATTTTCTGAAATTATTCAGTGTACTCTTTAACACTCCTACACCCTTTTTTCAATTCTTTCGTTCTTTTGAGAAAATCTAGTTTATAATCTACAGGAATAAATTATCTTTTTAATTTCTCCACAATTTTATCCCATATAGTGATTTTGTCTTTTCCTCTTCTCCCTCTTTCCAATTGTACCTCTCTTCACCATATTGAAGCATGACCTTTCAATCTTGTCTTAGAAAAATTCACTTTGTCTAGGTCTTCTATCTCCTAAAATTTGAAATACTCATCCATTTTAGTCAACCAGTTAATTAATTCTTTTGGGTTTAAGCATCCATTGTTGACCTTTTTCCAATCTTTGATAAAGAAATTATTATGGTCTATTGCTGCTACTCCAACACTTCCATGACTCCCATCTTGACTTGCATTTTCAATGCTTTCATGTTCATCACTACCTGGGTCTCTTATCCTTGCAAACCCTCTTCTTATATTATCTTGAAGTGTTTCAACCTACCTTCTTAATGCTCTAAAATCATATCATCTCTGACATAGTTTTATTGCTAAACAAACAACTCTGCTAAAGTTCACCTTTCCCTTTTCATTTTCTACATATTTGTGTACTCATATTCTTCACTCACCCAACACACTGGTTGTTCTACAAATTTCATCAATTTCCATTGTCTCCTGCCACAATTCTCCAATTGTCGAGCACTTACATGCAATTAAACTACTCATCATCTATACATGTATTTATTAATTGTTATGATTATAATTACCACGTTAAATGGCGTTGACAATTATTTCAACAATATTCATTATTGTTTTCCTTTATTATGACATTTCCATTGTACGAATAATGGGGAACCTAGCATAATTATCGATAATAACAATTTATCCTTTCTTTTTTTTTTAATTTATAATTTTTTTTATTAAATGTGCATATAAATATTTTCCATGAATAAGATAAGATAGATTTAGAATTTAATAAATATCATTGTTGATTGAGTGCATATATATGATCATTAATTCTATATAGATAATTATTTTTACGGTGTATTCAATAAAGTTTAGAATGTATGCCTATCATCTTTTTTTTTGTTAACCTAGGGTATCCCTAACCCCCGTGACCCTAGCCCAACATTTCCACTTAAGGGTGAGCCAAGGGGTGAGACTAGTCCCTGCGGGGTGCATCCATAGCCTGCAAGCAACCCCCCCTCTTAAACCCAAGAAGGGAGTTGAACTCAAGAACGATGGGGAGCAAACGCACTGCCTAAGCCAACTGACCTACCCATTCAAGTTGTATGCACATCATCTTATACAATATATGTTATCAAGAATTAAGACATTTGATTTATTTTTCTTGTACAATATTACTTTGATATGTTTATATCCTTTCTTTCAAAATCTACTACGTAGTTTTCATAAATATTATAAAAAATGGTGTAAATGCATAATGTTCATTATTAATAGGAATTTGAACACATTCATGTATTCTTTGCCTCCATCTTAGACCACCACGTTTAAAGCATAGATAAAAATATTTTAATGTAATGATTGTGCAAAGTAACACATATATTTGAACACAAGCTATTATATAACAACTATTGATGAATCTAATAGTTTGAATAATAGCAAATGAAATAATAGATTGAATAATAATAACAAGAATATGTTTATAATGTATTATTCATGGTTCATCAAAACAATTTTGTTCTACAATTTGTATTCCCTTTTTTACAAATGTATTATTTATTAAAATGTCATTTGTGAATTATTGAAAACATTTTTGAGACATTAGTGACAATGTCTTAATTTTCATCCTTTTATTGACCATTTCTTTCATGATGTAGACACTAGTTGATCAATTGAATTTTTCACATACTAAAAGCTCTCTCTTTCTTTGCAATTTCCAATATACATGAAGTGTAGTATGGAACACCTCTAATCAATGTTTTGATTTATATTTCGTATTAATTTGTATCTAAAAAAAATGTATTTAGTATTAGTCTTCTTTTTTAAATATTAATTTAGAAGTCAAAAATGCAATTTTATATTTAAAGAGTATTTCACTAAAGGAATAACTAATTTGACTTGTCACCTTACAAAAAAAAGCTATTATGATGCTTATAATAATGCTCAATATTAGATGAAAGATGATAGAACTTGTCATGCTTGGGATAAAGAGGTAGATTTCATTATCAATGGTAATAGCAGTCATTTAATGACTAGTTTTTGTCAATCAAATATAGATAAGAATGATAGTCTTTCTCATTGTGAAAGTATTCAAATTTTGACGTTGACAAATATAAAGAATATTACTAGCTCAAAATACTATGCCAAAATACACTATTAATAACAAGGGAAATGAACCATGGAACACAAATGTGATCAAAACTATTTCCCTTTTTTAATATTAAAACTTATTTCCATAATAAATTTTTAAAAATTAACATTGTAATTTAATTGTACAAAAACATATTTAAAAAAAATAAAAATAAAATAATTTAGTATTGTATTTATCTTATTTTTTAATACATGTCAAAAACTCAAAGATATGTAACTTTCAAATAGATAATGGAGCAACAATATTTACTATCAATGTCTTTAATTTAACCATTAACATGTACTATGACCTTACTGATAAGCTTTGATTCCTTAGATGAATTATGTGATTCAATTAAACTACACTTTGTACTTTTGGTTCAAAATCTCCTTAGGTAGAGAAACATTTGGATTTTTAGCCATGACTATTAATAAATAAAATATTGCCAACCATAACAAATAACTTTAATTTTCCTTTCCATGCGGTTTTTGATGTATGCCTAAAGAATTTAAAACCCAGGAATAATAACACAAGCCAGTCAAGAAAAACCAAAAAAACTCATAAAATTAAAAATAATAAATAAAACATTGCGAATAGTGACAAATTAGTTTAATTTTCCTCGTGATGGTTCCCACATGTGACTAATTTTTACGCCAAGAGGCGTAACCTACAATGGCATCATATAGGGGTCATCAGACTTGTTGGTGTAAGAAAAAAGAAATGGTTCACATTCCTGACAGTTAGAAATGCATACGAATGGTTTCAGTGAGTTGAGAGGCATTTCTACAGTCGCAGCAGGGGGGAGTGAAGCCATCCGTGTCAATACTAAAGAAAATGGAAGCATATCTCTCGGCCATGGAATGTAACTGCTGCAAGCATTCCAGGCACCGTTCCAAGTATCTGTTTCAAGCGCATGCCGCAGTCGAGATGAGAATATGAATGATCATTGCAACATTTTGAAGTGGAACAGATATATGCCTAAAGTAATTGAATCAGAATAGTAATTCTAACCCTAATTGAAATTTAATACTAATCATAACTATGATCAACCACTTATCATAATCAAACCCCGACCTTGTCAATATTCTTAATCTAGACTCAATTCCTTGACCATAACCTAACCCTAAACTAACCTAGGTAATCCTAATAATGATGTAAAACCTAACTATTATCCTAATCCTAATCTTAAACCCTATCCTAAACAATTACCCTAACCCTAACAATGATTCAAACCCTAAACCTAACCATAGTCCTAGGCCCTAACTCTATCCATAATCCCAACAATAACACTAATAATGGTGTATGCTAACTGTAATACTAACCCTAACCATGATGTAAACATTACCATTAATCCTAACACTAACCCTTAACCCCAACCATGATGTAAAACATAACCCTAGAGCTATAATACTAATGTTAACCCTAACCCTAACCCAAGCCATGATGTAAACCATAACATTTACCATAGTCCTAACCACAACTCTAAACCATTACCTTAATCATAACCTTAACCCTAACCCTTACCCTAACACTAACCCTAACCTAAACTAATAATAACCCTAAACCCTAACTCTAAAAATAGGGAATGGCTCTATTGTCCTTAGGATGCATCAATCATATATTACAATGTATTAATAATATATGAAGGGTATTGATATCTTGATGCATCCTAAGGGTTGGATAGTTGTTTCCCTAAAAGTAACCCTAAACCTAACGATGATGTACACCCTAAGCCTATCCATAATTCTAAGCAAGATGTAAACCCTAATCCTAACCATGATGTAAATCCTAATCATAACCATAATACTAATTATAACCCTAAACCTAACAATAACCCAAACCCTAAACCCTAACCCAAGCAATAAACCTAACGTTAACCATGATGTAAATCCTAACCCTAACAATAAACATGATATAAACACGAACATTAATCATAACAATGACCCTTAACCCTAAACCTAACCATGAAGTGAACCTTAACCCTAGCTATAATCCTAACCATAAATGTAACCCTAAGCCTAACCATAAACCTAACCCTAACTCCAACCCCAACCATGATGTAAACCATAACCCTAGCCATAATCCTTACCATAACTCTAAACATTAAACCTAATCTAACCATAAAAATAAACCCTAACCCTAACAATAACCCTTAGCCCTAACTCTAAACCTAATCCTAACCATAACCCTAACCCTAGCCATCATCCTAACTATGACCCTAACCCCAACCATGATGTAAACAATAAACCTAATCATAACACAAACCATCACCATAACCATAATGCTTACCCTAACCCTAATCATAACACTAACCTAATCATAATCCTAAACCCTAACCCTGACAATAATCCTACCCTAAACTTAACCCTAACCTGAATTGAACCTTAATCCTAATTTATTCCTAACCTTAATCTAGCCCAAACCCTAATCATAATTGAACTTTAATACTAATTTAACCCTAACTTTAATGTAATTGAGCCATAACCCTAATTCTAACCCTAAACTTTGATGTAACCCTAAACGCAATTGTAAGCCTGACATTATACCCTAGCCATAAACTTAACCTTACAACTAAACCCTAACCCTAACCATAATCCTAAACCAAAGCCAAACCCTAACCTTGATGGTAACCCTAACCATGATATACACCCTAACCATTATCATAAGCCTAACCTTAAACCCCAACCCTAATCATAACCCTAACCATGATGTAAACCTTAACCTTGACCATAATGCTAACCTTATATTTAATCCAAAACACAACCATAAACCAAATCCTAATCCTAACCATATCCCCAATTATAATTCTAATACTAACTGTAACCATGATTGTGCTTACCCTAACCCTACCTTTGATGTAAACCCTAAACATAATTGTAACCATGACACTAAACCCTAACCATGACGATAAATTTAACTCTAATATTAAACCATAATCGTTACCCTAACCTTAACCATGATATAAACCCTAACCTAACTAATAAACCTAACTATCACCCAGACCCTAAACCCTAACCCAAGCAATAAACCTAACCCTAACCATGATGTAAATCCTAACCCTAACAATAACCATGATATAAACACTAACATTAATCCTAACACTAACCCTTAACCTTTACCCTAACCATGATGTAAACCTTAACCCTAGCCATAATCCTAACCATAAATGTAACCCTAAGGCTAACCATAAGCCTAACCTTTTAACTCCAACTCCAACCATGATGTAAACTATAACCCTAACCATAATTATTACCATAACTCTAAACCTTAACCCTAACCTAACCATTACCATAAACTCTAACCCTAATAATAATCATTAGCCCTGACGCTAAACCTAATCCTAACCATAACCATAACTCGAAACCTATCCCTGATCCTAAGAGTAAATCCTAATCTTAAACCCTAACCCTAACCTTAATTTTCAACCCTAACCCCAACCATAATCATCACCCTAACCCTAAACATAATGTAAATCCTAACCTTAAACAAAGATGTTGATCATGACCCCAAACCTAAGCCTAACCCTAGCTATGATGTAAACCCTCACCCTAGCCATAATCCTAACTATGACCCTAACCCCAACCATTATATAAACAATAAACTTACCAGAACCCCAAACCATAACCCTAATCATAATCTTTACCCTAACCATAATCCTAAACCCTAACCTTAACAATAATCTTACCCTAAACTTAACCCTAACCTAAATTGAACCTTAATTCTTATATATTCCTAACCTTAATCTAGCCCAAACCCTAATCCTAATTGAACTTTAATAGTAATTTAACCCTAACTTTAATGTAATTGAACCATGATGTAAACCATAACCTTTACCATAGTCCTAACCACAACTCTAAACTATTACCCTTATCATAACCCTAACCCTAACCTAACCTAATCATAACCCTAAACCCTAACCCTAAAAATGGGGAATGGCTCTACAACCCTTAGGATGCACCAATCATCTATTATAATATATTAATAATATATGAAGGGTATTAATATCTTGCTGCATCCAAAGGGTTGGATAGTTGTTTGCCTAAAACTAACTTTAAACCTAACCCTAAGCATGGTGTACACCCTAACCCTATCAATAATTCTAACCACGATGTAAACCCTAATCTTAACCATGATGTAAATCCTAACCCTAACCACAACCATAACCATAACCATAGCCATAACCATAACCATAACCATAACCATAACCATAACCATAACCATAACCATAACCATAACCATAACCATAATTATAATCCTAAACCTAACTATAACCCAAACCGTAAACCCTAACGCTAACCATGATGTAAATCTTAACCCTAGCCATAACCATGATATAAATACTAATATTAATCCTAACCCTGACCATGATGTAAACCCTAACCCTAGCCATAATCCTAACCATAATTGTAACCCTAACTTCAACACCAACCATGATGTAAACCATAACCCTAACCATAATCCTAACCATAACTCTAGACCTTAACCCTAACCTAACCATAACCATGATATAAACCCTAAACTATGCTAGCCCTAAACCTAACCATGCTAACCCTAACCATGATATAAACCCCAACCATTATCATAACCCTAATCCAAACCATGATGTAAACCTTATCCTCGACCATAACACTAACCTTAACCCTAACGCTAACCATAGCCATAATACATTGCATTAAACAAAATTTAATATATCTTAGATCTTTTAGTATTTTCTTTGATCTTGCAACACATATATATTAATAAAAGTAGTCTAAATAGATATATAAAATTGTAATGATAAAATAATATAATAATATAGTAATACTATAATATAATTTGTTTTAATAAAAAGATACTATATCATTATATAGTAATTTATTTTATGTTTTCCATGTCCTTCTCGAGGCGCATATTTCAATTTAGGGTTTAAAATTGATTAAAAATAGGCGCCTCAAGAAGGATGTCTCTCGGCATATGTTATATAGGTTAAATTAAAATTTAAGACATATATGCTAGTTTAATTATACATATGTATATATGTATATACATATTTACATATGTATGCATATATACATATATTCATATGTACATATAAAAATAATAACTACAGTTTTAATTTCCCAAACTCAATTTATTTCACTTTTTAGCAAATAGACAGTAACTTTAGCTATTACACAACACTTTTTTATTATAGTTATTGATTTGATAGTTTATAGAAATTTGCATTTTAAAAAATAAATTAAACTTGAAATAATAGTTAAAAGTGTGTAATCCATAAGAATAGTGGAATAAACGAAATGATGATATTATGAGGTGTGGATGCAATTAGATGTACTAATCCTAAGAGATTAAATACCTTATATTCCTCACTCCAACCAAAAAATCTAAATTCAAATCCTAAAAAAATATAAAATAAAATTTCACTTAGAAGTGAAAAGAACAATAAAAATTACTCTTTATAATTAACATTCCAAACTTTTATATTTGTGAAGAAAAATATTTTAAATTAAATAATACATGTCATGAAATTTTAATTTAACATATTGTTTTCTTCGAAACCAATAAATTTACATTTCCTTTTGTAGCATCTATGTTGAACTCAATTTTCTTCTTCCCATTTGGGAATCATGTTGTTTCTCAATAGTTGCTATTATATTAATCTAGACTATTTCAAATTATATTTTTTTCTCCACTCTATATGATCTGATATTTTATCACTAATGTTCTTTCTTCTGCACTATCCTTAAAAAATCAACATAGTATGACATTCTTTAGAGTGAAACTCGAATTGACTACAAAGACAAAACATTAAACATTCATTTTGAAATAAAAGATCATTGTTCTAAATGTTGGCAACCTCCATTGTTGACCACTTTTTTATGTTCTTTTCTCCTTGGGACGTCATCTATGTTGATAGATGGATCTCCATGCACAATAGCACTGTGAGGAACCCATCTAGGTCACATCTATTGGTGACAGTCTTATTTTTTTCAAAAGACAGTAAATTAGCACTTGCACCAAAATAAGGTGCAATGGTTAGGTCGAGGTATAAAATTGTCTTAATAAAAATTTATAATATAAATGAATTGAAATGTGAAAATAAAGCATGAATGATTGCAAATTAATTAAATTCTTAAATTATACAAAATGTTTCTATAATACAAAATTTGGATGATTGTTTAAGTATGATAGTTGTAAAGAAGATAGCTCAACAATCAACAACAAATAGATTCAAGATGTAATCATGTCACCACCCTATTCATAAATTACAAAATAATTCCTACTTATTTATTTAATTATTTTTCTTTGAGTTCTCACAACAATACATAATAATTTTATTAATATCAAATATATATTCTAATCTTTTATCTTTGTTTACATGGTTGAATTTTAAATATCAAATTCTAACACTCTATTTTCAAACATTAAAAATATGAATTAATCTTTATAACATTATCTTTTTGAGGCTAAAGCTACACAAGGTTAGGTACCCTAGATCTACAATTTCCCTTTGTGAAATACGAGACTCTATATTAAAATCTGATCTAAAACATGTATTAGAAGTAGCCTATTAATAGGCTATTTTTCAAAGTCTTGTACTTGTCTTATAAAGAAAGTTGGCAGATTAGAATTATAGTAATCTCACTAAGGGAGGCAACCTTCTTTTGTCTCATTCAACTCGAAATTGAATATAGCATAGTAGTCATGTAGTTTAATCCACACAGTTTTTATTATTATTACATGAGGAAGAGTTGGTAACTATACTTGAAACAGGGGCATATTGGAGCCACTTATATAACTTTAGTTTCAAACATGAAAATGCCATCATGTCTAGGAAATTGTTTGTGCACTATATCTAGGATAAATCTCCCTACTGTTATTCCAAACCTCCCATTTTTCCACAAGTAGGGAGGACACTGGCAAAAAAAAATGGCTTTATACCTGCCAATTGCATTTCTTTGAAATTTGCAAAAGCCTTTTTAGAACATCCATTTTCTACAAATCTCGCAATCATCGCATTCCATGAGACAACACCTCTTAGAGGCATTTTATCAAATAGTTCAGGTGCCTTGTTTGTGCTTCCACATTTTGGATACATATCTACGGAAGCATTGCCAACCATACTTTTTGACAAAAATCCACCTTCATTATTCTTTCATGGATGTCCATACCCTATTACAAAGCTTCCATTATATTTTAGAATGTGTACAACACTTCTTATGAACTATATCTTTAATAAAATTTTGTTAAAAAAATTATTGTTAAAATTAAACTAATTAATAGATATATTAATTTAATCTATTATAAAATAGGTAACCAAATCGATAAAAAAATATTAAACTGTTAATTTATTTTAAAAATATATATTTCTCAAAGCAATTCATTTGTTAATATTTTATAAAAAAATTAAAACTTGTTAGATCATTGAAGATAGGCGATTTCAGTGGGACAAACATATTCATTCTTTCTCTGTGGCATCATGATATATGTCGTTAAATCTACATCAAAAATCACTATAGACTTTTTATGCTCATCAACCTGTTAGTGGTAGATGTGTGTGCAAAATGTGGAAGCATACACAAGGGACATGAACTGTTTGACAAAATACCTGAAAAAGATCTTAATATTGTAAAGTAGAAAATAGTATATAAAAATGGTCATACTGTAAAACACATATTTTGTCATAAACAAATAACATAATATTATAATAAATAGATTAATTTTTTTTATTTTTGATTTGGTACGCTCGTTCAGAATAGGCATCTTGTAACGCATGGAAGAGTCAGATAGTTTTCATCATTGAAAGATTTGTCAAGCTATTCAGAGAAGGAATCTTGTAAAAGTAATGCATGGCTAAGTGGAGGCATCTTGTAACGCGCAGTTTTCCTAATTTATCGTGAGTCATCGATCTTCCTCCGAGCTTAAACATTGTTTGATATATGCTGTACGTGGAGAATTACTCAAATCTTAGATTTACAGATTCTGGGAAGGGCAGATTTGATTGCAGTGGACAAAACATTTGGACTCTTCAAATCTTTTAGGCCGGTTTACATCTGCGCTACTCAGGGAGGGATTCTAAATATACTGTCAGACGGGCACATTCTATTACAAAAGTTCTTAAAGCAGAATTAAGGAATATCTTTCATATGTAACACAGTTTTAAAAGCAGAAAATACGGAAGGTGTTGAGGATTTTGAGGAATAATCTATGTATGGTCGTAAAAAACCCTCATTCGTTGGTGCAGATTCAGAGGTGAATTCAGGTAAAAAAAGGAAGAGTGCCGCCAAAGTGGAAAGTGTAGGGTACGCTCAGATTTTTACTGCTGACTGTTGCATTCCGAGGTTTCCAACCATTTTCGCCATCAACCATAAAATTGAGGAGACAGACATCACCCTTTAGACAAGGACCTTCAAAATTGAAACTATCAGTTTTGCCAGGATTAAAGAAGTTTTCTGGGATCTTAGAGAAGTTGAAAAATCTATTTGGAAGAGACAAAGTAAACATGAAATGACGCTCGAAACAGAATAATACTGCCGCAAAATTACAAGCTGCCATAGCATTTTCCAGTGCTAGATCTGAGAAGGTGGAACTAAAAGAGTCTGGATCCATACTGAAATTTTGAATAAACTTAGCTGTAAAGTGAACGATGTCGTGGAGGGATTCGAACTGAGTATCTCCAGAAACAGATTCAGGTTTAAATTCAAACCCTCGAAAAACTTGAGAACTGCAAGAAACACGGAAATGGGCAAAACTAATAATATTTAAAGTTCAGCCAACATTGTGGAATACCATTCTATGCGCATTTCAAGCCAAAATCAAGGGAAAAAAAGCATGAGGAAATAGTGCAGCAGGAGACAGAAATCCCACAGATCCGTTCAGACTCCACTCCGTTGGTTGCTGATGAACGGAAGCTTCAAGTATGCTCCAAAGCCACGGGCTCTGAAGGGAACAAAAATCATAGGTTCAGTAGAAATTTAATACAACAAAAATCATAGGTTCAGTAGAAATTTAATACAGTGATCCGACATGGCTAATTGAGGACATTTGGGTTCATGGGCGGATGTGGGTTGGGAATACCCACCTCATGTTTCGTAGTGGGTCTTCACAAATGGCAGATGGAAGGACATGGCGATATAGGTAAATTGGAGCGGAAATAATAAGGTTCTTCAGCCAGTGGTCTTTGGATCTGGGCAATCAGCAAATGTTTGCTAGGGTTGTTGGCTTGGCAAATAAGGAGACTGCGGCTAGGGTTTTTGTTTTTTCACAGCAAGTGGGAAATAAGGTAAATGTGAACCTCAAGGAAGCTAGTCTGGAAAAGGTAAGTAAGATACTTTCTGATCCTATTCTGCCAGGGGTTTCTTCATCACAGGTCTGGGTTCCTATCCCTTGCATCGATCTTTTAGATTCCTATGTCGATAAGAAAGCAAATTGTTTCCATACGAATGCTATTTTTGGGAAAATTTGGGGTGATCAAATTAGTTTGTTAAAGCTTTATCATAAATTGTAGAAAAGATGGGGGGATATGCATTATTTCCAATTATTGTCTGCGATGCTTTTATTATTGTCTTTGATTCTCCTTCTTTCAAAGATGAGATATTAAGAACTTCGCATCATTGGTTTGGAAAACATTTAATTTCAATTGCAGCTTGGAAACCTTTTTTTGTTCCTTCTTGGTCTAGTTCGAAACTTATTCCTTTCTGGTTTGGTTTACCCAAAATTCCTTTTGAATTTATGGATCCAGATGTTCTTGAGAAAATTGGAAATACTGTTGGAACTTTTTTAACATTTAAAATGGACTTTGTGGAGGGGGAGGTTCTGGTAAAAATTTGTGTTCTTATTAACCCTAACAATGTTTGCCCCCGTACTTGTAATATCAATTCTCATGATGGTATTTGGCACCAGTCAATTGAGAAATTAGATACTGAGCTTCTTAAGTCTCCTTTACTTTTGGATGCTCCGTTACTTATGGATTTTAAGAAAAACTAGCAGGTTGTTGGCTCTATCCCTCAATCCCTTAATAAAGATAGTTTGTCGGCTTGACCTTCAGTCAAAGGATGTGGAAATATCTCTTCGCATAAATTGGTAGAAACAGGTCACATTAATCTTGAAAATAATCCATTGTGTCGTAGTTCTGGGAAACCAAATGATCACACTTTAGGTTCGGTCTCACTTTCATCTTTACTGAAGACATTTTCTAATAATGGGGGTTTAGTGGATGGTAATCCCCTGATGAATGGAGTAGATCATCCATTGATGATAGATTTCCCTAAGATGCCAAATAATCACACAAAGGGTAAGGACGACAATTTGTCTTCATGCACTCAAACGAAGGTTTTGGATTCTTCAAAGAATTTGAATTTAGATAAAAATATGGTGGTTGATATGGAAACTATTAAACAGGTACCTGCCATAGGTTTTCCTAATGATGTTTCTTTAGTTTAGGAAATTAAGAATTTGGTGTCTAATAATTCCCCTCTAAATGTTGAAATTAATATGGCTAATGAATCTTCCTTAGGGAATAGTAATCCATTAGAGGTTGTCCCTGTTATTATACCATATGAGAATCTGGTTCAGCAAGTAAATGATATTTTTAACAGTCATGCACATCAAATGGATGAGGGTATTATTGATAGAGTTGTTTGTTCAATTGAGAATGATTTGGGGGATATAAACTCGACCCTTCCAATTTCTACATCTGCTAATCCTTTTATGGTTTTGACTACAACAGAGTTGGGTTTTGAAGATAATCCATTTATCCTAGCTTCTCCAAAGTCATGCAAGAGTTTACCAATTAACCAAACAACTCCAGTTTTTTCACCATCGGTGGTTTCTCCTAGGAGAGGTAGGCCTCCAAATAATCTTAAGACTCAAATGGAAATTGATGCTGGAATTCAAAAGACTTTGTCCCTTTCTCCTGCTCATGGGCAAGGGAGGCATTCGGTCTCTCTTGGTAGGCCTAAGAAAACATGCCTAACTCCTGTAAGTGTAAAAAGAAAGAGGAGTAAAAGATTTGTGACTAGTCCTCCTGTGACAAGATCAGGGGCTATGAAATGTAATTTGCAAGGTTACTTTGGGGAAAGCAAAAATTTTCTAATTAATGGGAAGAGGGGAGCTTCGACCTCCCCTCGAGGACAATGAGAATTATTTCTTGGAATGTTAGGGGTTTAAATGCCCCTAACAAGAGACACTTAATTAAGTCCCAGATGGACTTAATAAAGTGTGATATTTTTATGTTGCATGAAACAAAGTTGTCAAAGCAGTCTGCTGATTTGGTTTTTTCATCTTGGAGAAGGTGGAATTTTCTTTCTTCTCTAGCTTAAATTCTGGCTTTTTAACATTTATGCTCCGTCAAGAATTCAAGGGAAGAGTAAGTTATGGGTTGAATTAAAGAGGATTTCTTCTCCCTTAAAACATGGTTCCTTTATTATCTTCGGGGTTGATTTTAATGCTATCACTGATTTAGATGAGAAAAGAGGAGGTGTTTTCCTTAATAAAAGGATTATGGATGACTTTGGGGATTTCATTTCTGATATGAGCCTTTTTTATTGTAAGTCTCGGAATGGGGTTTTCACATGGACAAACATGAGAAGGAATTTTTCTTAGATTGCTAAGAGATTAGATCGGCTTTTGTTATCTAAGAATTGGATTGATTCAGATTTTGAATTCTTTTCGTCTATTCTACCCGTCTCAAGTTCTGATCATTTTTCAATTTCCCTTTCAATTATTGAGGATAGGGCTTCTTTTAAGTATCCATTTAAATTTGAGCCCATGTGGTTTAGGGATTCTTCCTATTTGCCTCTGCTTATGAAATGGTGGAATTATGCTCCTTTTTGTTCTAGGTCCCGTATGTTTCAGATTGCTAAGAAGTTGAGTTATTTCAAATTGAATATTAGGGAATGGAATATCTCACATTTTAAGAACATTTTTCAGGAGAAACAAAGGATTCAAGATATGATTGAGTGTCTTAATACTCATGTTCTTCAACATGGTATGGTGCCACAAGTTTTTGATGAATTGAAGTCACTAAAATTATAGCTTGAGGAGGTGTTAGCTAGAGAGGAAATCTATTGGAGACAAAAATCTAGAGAGTTATGGCTTTCAGATGGTGACAGGAACAAAAAAAAATTTCATTCTTCAACTAAGATTAAAAGATGTAAGAATAGGATATCTTGTATTCAGTGTTAGAATGAGAATTTATTGACAGAGCCAGAGGACATTGCTTCAATGGCAGTTAGGTTTTCTAAGTCATTATTATCTTTGGAAAATGGAAATCTTAGCAATGATATTATATCTAATATTCCTCCTTTAGTATCTTTGGAAGACAATAAGATGTTGATGTCTCCCTTTTCCTTAGAAGAAGTTAAGAGTGTTGTCTTTGCCATGAATCCAGATAAAGCTCAGGGACCAGATGGTTTTACTCCTTTATTTTTTTAGAAATGTTGGGATTTTGTGGGAAATGATGTTTTATTGGCTCTCGAGGAAGCTAGGAGAAATAGGTCTATTTTAAAGGAACTTAATACTACAATGATTACAATTATTCCTAAAAAAGAGGATACTAAAACTTTTGTTGACTTCCACCCCATTGCTTTATGTAACACTTTGTATAATATATTTACAAAGGCAATTTCCCTTAGGTTGGCAAAAATTCTACCTAGGATCATTTCATTGGAGCAAGGTGGCTTTGTTCCCGGTAGGGAGATGACAGAGGGTGCAATTGTAGCACATGAGGTGCTCCATTCTATTTCCACCCAAAGAACTTCGACCATGATACTTAAACTAGACATGATGAAGGCTTATGATAGAGTAGAGTGGGGGGCTTTATGTGCTATTCTTGAGAAGTTAGGTTTCTCCAAGGCCTGGGTCAAATGGATTCGTGCATGTATTTCTTCTGTATAATTCTCGGTTTTAATTAATGGTTCTCGTTGTGGTTTTTTCACTTCCTCTAGGGGTTTGAGATAAGGAGATCCCCTTTCTCCCTTTTTGTTTATTCTCCTAGCTGAAACCTTTTGTTGGGCTATTAGGGCTGCTAAAGTGGGGGGGCTTTGGAAAGGTATAAGGATTCAGAATATTCCCCAAAGTATTTCTCATTGTCTCTTTGCAGATGATACTCTGTTATTTGGACATGTTTCGTTAGTTGAGGCAAAACTGACTAAAGGAATAATACAAAATTATGCATCATTTTCTAGTCAGAAAGTGAATGGTGATAAATCAAATATTTTTCTCCTTAATACATCACAACTGGTTCAACATAGGTTGCAATCCTTTTGGGGATTTGAGACTGGAAATCTTCCATGTACTTACCTTGGGATTCCTTTCTTTGTTAAACATGATAAGATTGGTTTTTGGGATAACATTATTTTGGTCATTTCTAAACGAACTCTCTCATGGAATCATAGATGGTTAACTTTGGCGGGTAAAATTATTCTCATCAAGTCTATTTTGAATGTTGTTCCTATATATCTCATGTCCATTTTGAAGTCTCCAAAAGCGGCTATTGTTAGTTTATAGGATACTCTTACAAATTTTCTTTGGAACAATAATAAAGATGGCAAGAAGAAACTCCCTTTAGTTGCATGGGATAAGGTATGTTTGCCTAGGGAACTTGGGGGAACAGGAATTCGAAGTCTGGAGAATCAGAATTTAGCCTTAGGTGCTAAGTTGGTTTAGAAATTATATGACAAGCCTAGCTCCTTATTGGCACAGATTATGTTTGCCAAATATTTAAATAATGGACCGAGAGAGTACATTTTTAAAGTCTTAAATTTGCCTTTGGGTTCTGCTATTTGGAATTTCCTGTGTAAACATAGATTAGTTATTTTGCCTCATCTCTCATGGATTGTTCATAATGGTAGAAAGGTCAGATTCTGGGATGAAGTATGGAATGGACACACACCTTTGGTGAATATTAGGGATTGGTCTCCTCTGATCACCGTTCTTTCCTCCCTTTGGGGTGTTTTTGTAGCAGATTATTTTGAAATTGTGACTAGTGGACCCCTTAAGCTAGCTAGATGGAAGTCGATTGATTTCCTAGATGTTGATCAAAGCATGAAATTATATTTTGAGAAGATTTTGGGGGATAGAATTGTATTTCTTTCTGATTCCAAGGATGAACTTATCTAGACAAAGAATATTTCTCGTAAGTACACTGTTAAAGATGGTTAGAACTCTCTTATGGTTGCTAAAGATTTATCATCTTGGCCCTATAAGTTATTTTGGCATTCGACTTGTCTTCCTAAAGTTGGAGCCTTTGCTTGGTTGGTAGTTCTGGACAAAGTCCTTATAGGTATGAGACTAGACAGGCTTGGTATTATTGTTGTTTTCCCTTGTGTCCTTTGTAACAAAAAAATGGAATCTTCTTCACACCTATTCCTACATTGTGATTATGCTTATGAATGTTGGCAGTGGTTGTTTGAGAAGTTAAATATATCCTTTTTTATTTGTAAGGATCTCATTTCTCATTTTAGATCTTGGCCCTTTATGTTTGCCTCATCTTTTTATGCATGCCTTTGGATCATATCTCCATCTATTGTGATTTGGAATGTTTGGCTAGAGAGAAACAACAAGATATTTAAAAAAAAAAGGTCTCATGTGTCTGAGGTTCTATTAAAAATTGAGTCTTCAATCTCTGAGGTTTCTTTGTCGTTTATTTATAATAATTTAGAAAATCTTACTTCTTTTTCGCACTGGGATAGTAGAGTTACTAGAGTTTGGAAGATGCTGTCAGTTTTACCCTCTCATGGTTCAATTTTAAAAAAGAATGATGCAATAGGCAAGAGATTCTCTGCTAGATGGAAACCTCCTCCATAGGGACACTTTAAACTAAATTTTGATGGGGCCTCTCATGGTTACCCTAGGTCGGTTGGGGTAGGCATGGTAATTTATGATCATAATGCAAATTTTATTCAAGCTAAGTGTCATGCTATTGGTTTTAAAACTTACAATTATGCGGAATTTCATTCTTTGTCTTTTGGATTGGATATGGCAATCTCTTTGGGAATTAAGGACTTAATAATTGAAGGTGATTCTATGGTGATTATTCAACGTGTTATGAAAAAGAAATCGAATTGTTGGAATTTGCAGTATATACTTGATCCCATTTTATAAAAATTATAATTGTTTGAATCTTTCTTTGTATCCCATTTTACAGAGAAGTTAATAAGATTGCGGACTATTTGGCAAATTTAGCCATTGATAGCAATGCGAATCAGTGAGAGGTGGGTTTCGAGGAAATTCCTTCTAGGGTATAGGAAGGTTTGCAATAATAGTTATATGATTTTGTTGAGTAATGTTGATGTAAAATTTAATGATGATAAATATTTCTGCTTTCCCCTTTCATTTCAAGTATTCATGTTCGTTGTCTGGAGGAGATTTTGAGCTCATGGTATTTGATACAATAGTATTTTTCCAAAGGTTTGTTGATACTTTCTTTTTTGGCAGGAAGGTTTTTGGCTCATGGGATTTGGCACAAGGCTTTGGAAAATTTTGTCTTCTTCCATTGATAGCAGCTATGAAGTCTACATTTGAAAATCATTCGATGGGTTTTTTTTTTTAGCAAATTGTCATATAGACTCTATGCAAAACTAATATTATATGTGTTGTGACCACATTTTGTATGTGCTTTTGGGTGGGGTGTGTAAACTAATCCATTAGATACTATAGGTTTATTTTATGAGCTTTGATCGGAGATTTTCTTCCCAGGGTTCTTTCCTCTGGTATGCTCTTTGAATCCTCTGTAAAAAATAAAAAATATTAATAAAAAAGTTTAGTGGAATAATCCACTTTTATTGAATAAAAAAATGATCAATTCTTTCAAGAGATATTTTAATACATGTTTAATTAGATTTATTTTGGTCAATTATTTTGAACTTCATAAAAAATTGTAGGATGATCACTCAAATATGATTTTGATTTGTAGCTATCTTACTATTTATTCAAGAGGATATTGATCATAGGAAGGAAAAGTGTAAGAGACATGCAATGTATCCACTACTACAATGAATCTCTCTACCTCTGCAGTCATAGCTACTTTGGATTCTGGTACTCCAACCTTTGTTAAGGACTCTAACAAAAAAAATTCTTTCTTTGATAAAGTCATTGGTCTGTGTAAAGACTGGCAAGCGAGCAATGCCTTCGCCTAGTAGAGCATCCCTTTGTGTCTTTGGTGGGTGGCTTGTTTGTTTTAAATTTTTGGTTATGTCTCTAGTCTTTGTTTGTTTGTTGGGTGGTTCCTTGTTGGTTTTGGTTTTTTTTATCTTTGACTAGGTATGCATTCCTCATGAGCCCTAGGTTTTGTTGTTTAACAATTATATAAGAGTTTCGGCCTATCCCGCTTTTAATTAACTAGAACATGTTTGTGTATGTACATTACCCAAAGCATGGTAAATGATTAGTTTAGATATAGAATACAATTTATCCAATAGAAAGTGCATCTTATGATTTTGCATATGATTTAGAAGTTCTTTCTTTATTATTATCCATAAGAAAATCAATGGTGAAATATCCTACATTGTATAAAGTAGTCTATATATTTAAACACAAGAGTAATTCGTTAGTGATGGTGTGATTTCTATTAATGGATCATTATGCCTTTCATGCCATGTTTCAAAATTATTATTATTATTACAGCTTCAATGTAATGCCCTCCAAAATACCCTAGAGAAAATACACTAACTAATATGCAATAGAGATAATTATTTTGAAAAAAATTAACTAATGCAACTATTATCATTAACTACTCAAATGCAATAATCACTCATTAACCATATAACATCTAACCATCATGATTAATTCACATAAAAACATAATGCAAGTGGAAATATAAACAAAATATCAAACATCCTCTAGGGCATCCCAACGTCATCACTTAAACTAACCATAAATAATAACACAATATAACATCATAAGCATAACAATGCAAATACCACCATATACTAACTCCTAGCATGAATCTTTCTTACAATGCACACATGATCTTTCACTATTCTATATCATGATTATATCCATTTACTAAGCATACTACCCATTTCCTCTAAGTTTATTTTTAACCACCAATATCAAATGTTCCTACTCCCAAATTACGTATACATTTCTATCATCATGAACTATACACAAGATAATCTAACATGTATTCCATCATCACATAAAACTAAATAAACACCCATAATCAATTTCCATTAATAAACCAATATTACAAGTTACATTATTTATTCTCCTAACATATTATTAAATGAATACATTATCTTTTACAACAAGATCCATAGTTCTATTTACATTACAATTACATGATGCATCACTACATACATCACCATATAATCATTTACATCAATCTTCTACAAGAATCCATCAAAAGTTGAGAAGACAAGGTATCCACATCCACACAAGAGCATCCAATGAAAAACATCCCAATGGAAGAAGGCATCAAACAAACCGACCATGTGGAACCAGAGGTAGCACCCCTCATGCTAGGAGATGACACAAGATCCCACACATACTCTAGATCTAAGTTGGCACCTAAAAACCAAAGGAAAGACCATTATAGCAAGAATGCAAAACAACATAAGATAACAAAAAGGAAACCAACAACACAAACTCTCCAGACACAAAATCCCTCCAGAGGCAACATCACCAATCAAAAACTCAAAGCGCTAGGACCTACATGTAGGAAGAAAGAGTATCATCACATGCAACATGTGGGTACCTGGGAACCTGTCCCAGATGCCCCAAAGCACATGTGGATCCATCTCAATTTTATGGAGTGAAAGAGATTAGCTTGCTTGGATTTTACCAAGGCCTTCCTCGTCCTATCCTGATCCACAACCGCAAGGAAAGGCAAAGGGGCCAACATAATTTTATTATCTTATTAAGATGAACTATTCTACCCAAACCCAAGTATTATTAATTATGTTATCACTTGTTCACATTGGAAAAATTCTAGTGAGAACCCTAGAGATCTGGATGCCGAATGGACCTGATAGCCCATTCCATGCGATCCTAGTCACTCACTATGAAGCACACTCTTCCCCTTGCATGAACCTAGACCTTGGGGTAACAACATAAAATAATTCAACATAACCAAGGGCTCACAACAATACAAGATCTGACTCACCAAGGTATTCAACCAATCTAACAACAATACAAACATCCTTAAGGAATGCAACAAATGAACCTAACTACAAGATAATCACATAAACAAGACAAATAATGTCATCAACAAGCAATAATCAATCAATGAAATTAACCTGGAACATCTCAAGTATCAGAAAACAACCTCTGGATTCCAAAAAATAGGAACAAAAATCTAGAAAACAAACTAAAACTATCAAACTGAATTTACTGATAGAATAGTGCATATGTTTAGTAGAATAGTGCACATGTCTGATCTTTCAGCACATACAATGATTCTTCTAGCGCATTCAATAATTGTTCTAGCGCATATGATCAACAGTATTGCACATATAGAAAATAGTTTAGCGCATACGTCTCATGGTTTAGTGCATATGACACAGAATGCAAAAATTACCCAAAAAGGCTAAGTTACGACTTCAAATTAAAAACCATGGAAAAATATCTAATCCCTAAAGACAATCACAAAAGCGACGCCTAGAAAATACCAAGTTAAGGGTGATGAAATGAAAATAACATAGAACAAATGGGAAGAACTCTCCATACAAACCTACATAGCAAATACTCAAACTTCACAAAAAATGGAGTCACAAAAAGCCTCTTACAACCCACAGCGAACCCAAAATAAGATAATACTCCATCAAAACCACAACCAAATAAATTTCAATCAATATCTCAGAGAGAAGAACAAGATTCCAATATAGACAAAAATACTAAGCCATATATTCATGGCGACAGCTATATCCCCAAATAATTTTTCTCATTTTCTAAAGTTAAAGTATAGGATAAGATTTATACAAAGAAATATTTCATAAACCAACTATACAAAACTATATTAATGAACTATTTTCCCCAAATTCCCAAGAATACACGGAGAAGACAATCTTTTCCAAATTAAAAATACTGAAGTAAGAACCTCCTACCTGGAGATAGGAAAAAACAAAGAATTTGATGAAGAGAATCCACAAGCAAAGCAAACCAAATTCCTTCAAAGATCCAAAATCCAACTCCAACAAAATACATTCAAAAAGCCAACCCCCGTGAACTCACGGGAAATAAAATAAATAGAAAACCATGCCAAAACCATAGAATATGTCGGCCAATCAAAATAATAAAAAAAATAATATTTTTTACCAACCCATAACAAAATCCAAAGTAAGAATAATAAAATATTATTTAATTTACTTACCCAAAAATATAACCAATAGAATAATAGGGTAGGTAGAAAGAGTCTACCAAGCAACCCAAGTAAGTAAAAAGAGAATAATGATAGTAAATCATAAAATCATGGGCACAAATAATTATAAAATCCCAATAATAAATAAATAAACCAAGGCTATATTAAATTAAAGCCACAATAATAAATCAAAGGTTATTTATATAAATAAATATTCTAATTAATAATAAAGCCTTTGCTTACTACATGATAATATTAATATTAATTGATCAGCACTTATTATTAAATATTATACCAACTATCTATTTAATTAATTATTATAAACTATATTAATCTTTTATTTTAATTTAACATTATTAACTATATAAATCAATTTAATAAAATAATTAATAATTAACCAAACTACCCAAAGCAATCCACCATAAAAATAATCCAAGAAAGCATTACACACTAACCACGACTCATGCCAAGACTCTAAACTGACAAGGGTAATCAACCTTAAACCTAGAGTGTAGAATGGGATTTTATGCCATCTCTGATCAACTTTCCATTGGGATAAGACATGCTCAGACCGGTGAAGCTTGGTGGACTTGATATCTGGTACTTGCAAATTCTTCATCCACAAAGCCACGATACAACATATACGATATATAATCCAGGCAAGTGATAGAGAATCGCAATGGCACATCCCGCTTGAAATGAGTGATGTGACATCAACCCTATCACAAAGACAATAGAAGACACTCACAAAAATCAAGCAATATCATAATAAATCTCACATCATGAAATAGGGTTATATCATCATAAAATATCCTCAAATCATTGTAAAAGAATATAAATATCACATAGAAAGAGATACATATAAGTCATCAAATGAGCACCTATCATCATAATAACCAATATAACAATCCATAATGTCATCATCCACATGAAATGATAGTATCAAATGTGCTATAATATGTTCAAAATCCATAATAAATCATACGTAAAATCCATAAACATCCACTTAAAACATCTCAAAATACTCTAAGCTATAGCAATATAGTCTATCAATGCACCAAAAAGAATGACAAATCAGGACACTACATCCTCCCCCCTTGTCACACTCTTACTCCTGGAAGCCTGAAACAAGTAGGGAAATAATTCTCTCTCAACTGCACTACATCCTTTGAAACATTGAGGAAGCATCACTAAGTACCTACTGAGCCCTTACCATCACCCCGTCGTGAACCCTAGGGATCAACTCCGGATGCTGTAGGACACACATGATCACCAAAGAAAGCTGCTTTGCCATGATGTGAAGCCTCAACTACTAAACTCTGACACACACCCTGACGATCATCTATTGTTGCAAATATGCAATGATATCTACTTGCATCACCAATAGTGGGCTCTTATGCCACTGGTCTCTGAACTAACAACTGAGTAGGCTGATATGGGAAACTTGCAACATAATTCTCTGATCACCACAAGTGAAATAACTCCCTCTAGTGAAATCACAAATAACTGAAGGTACACTAGGTTGTTGAAAACTGCCTCCACTAGAGTGCTTTTGAGAACTATGTGCTACCCGTGAACCCTGAAAATGAAAAGCACACTACCTATTACGCTCTCTGGCACCATGTGATCTATGCTTGTTGGAAGAATTATGATCCTGATAACTCTACCTCTGCTAAGAATGATCACCTCTAGATGAAGGAGGATCCCTGCTAGCATGTCCTGAAGTCTGTAACTAAGCACCTCTCATGTCTGAACCTGATACCAGAGCACTAACACTCTGCATAACTGAAGAGCCTCCTGACAACAAATCCTCCTCAACTAGTTGTGCCTTCTCCACAGCTACTGCCATAGACTTAGGTTCAAGGACCCGAACATTACCACTAATGCGGTCATCGAGACCTCTGATAAAATGTTGCATAAGAATCACATCATCATCTGCTAAACCAGAATACTATCTGAGCTCAAACAACTTCTTCTCATACTTCTCTATTGTCATGTCATATTGCCTCAAGTTGTGAAACTCATTGGCCCTACGGTATCTCCAAATATCTGATAGAAAATGAGCATGGAAACGCTCTAAAAAGAACTCCCATGATACTGATGCAATGTCCAAATGAAGCTTCTGCTCCTCTATATGTCACTAAGTGGAAGCAAAGACCTAAAGATGCATAATCATGCACCTAGCCTTGGTGTTACTACCATACGAATGCATGGAAAAACACCTACCCATATCAAGCAACCAATTCTCTACCTCTAGACTGTTGCTAGACCATAAAAGGTAGGAGGGCAAGCTCTCAAAAGGTCTCTCATATGACTTGCTGCAACTGAATCCTGATTAGGTAGTGCATCATCTCTCCGCTGAGGTGAATGTGAATCTTTCCTCACTCGCTCCCACTCTACCTCTCTATCCTAATGACTAACATGATGAGATACCTCTTGCTCATTTTGTTCCTGCTGCGGACCCAACTGATCAAGAAGTCCCTGAAGCAAATTGACCAACTACGGAACCATATTACCAACATGCTTTGCCTCTACCTGTTGATCCCACTGCTACTTCTCATGGTATGACTCTTCAAAAACCTCAGGATGAGGATTCCACCGAGTACCCATTCATCCTCCACGACCACGGCCACAACCTCTACCTCTAGTAGGCATCTTGTCTAAGCAAGATGCAAAATACTATAAGATTAAGTCCAAGGATATTAAATGCAAGTAAACAACCACTAGGGATAATCATGCGACTAATCACACACTAAAGTGCTAACACGCACGATGGGATTATATGAAACCAGAGTATCCTATGTATGAACATGGGCTCTGATACCAAATGTAATGCCTACCAAAATACCCTAGAGAAAATACACTAACTAATATGCAATAGAGATATATTTTTTCTAGAACATTAATGCAACCATTATCATTAACTACTCAAATGCAATAATCATTCATTAACCATATAACATCTAACCATCATGATTAACTCACATAAGAACATAATGCAAGTAGAAATAAGCAGAACATATCAAACATCCTCTAGGGCATCTCAACATCATCACTTAAATTAACCATAGATAATAACACAACATAACATCATAAGCATAATAATCCACATACCACTATATTCTAATGCATACTAATTCCTAGTATGAATATTTATTACAATGTACACGTAATCTTTCACTATTATATATCATACTTATATCCATTTACTAAGCATATTATCCATTTCCTCTAAGTTCATTTTTAACCACCAATATCAAATGTTCCTACTCCCAGATTACATATACATTTCTATCATCATGAGCTATACACAAGATAATCTAACATGTATTCCACCATCACATAAAACCAAATAAACACCCATAATCAATTTCCATTAATGAACCAATATTACAAGTTACATTATTTATTCTCCTAACATACTATTACATGAATACGAGGGTGAATTCACAAAGTTGGTTCCCACTTTTGCCAACGAAGGAATTTGGCGAAAGTGGGAACTTCAATTTTTAAGGTGTTTGAGCAAAATATGGGTGTTCGCTCGAATTACCCCTGGGAGTTCGAGTGAACCGCTTTCTCGACCCGGGTTCGCTTGAACCACCGGTGACGTTTAGGTTCGAACGAACCCCCCATTCGCTTGAACCCTTTTCGGTTAGGGTTTTTCTAAAACATTTATAAAAAGCAAAAGTGACAGTTAAAAGGTCATTATCAAAGTTGTCTTTTTCTGTCTGGTGGGGGTTGGATCGAACCAGTTGTCAACATCACGTCACCGAGCTTTGTCTGCAGCAGCTAGCACTTTTCATATTTCAGTTTTTGACCTTTATTAAATGAGGTGCACAAAATAACCCTTTGTTTGGTTTAATATTGTCTTTTTTTATTAAATTAATAAATAATTTTTTTTTTTAATTAAATAATTGTATATAGTTATTGTTTTTCAACATTTTAGAAAAATGTTTGATAATTTATTGTTTTTCATTATTTTAGCAAAATATTTGATAATTTAATGTTTTGATTGAAATGTGTTAATTTGTTTTTAAAATTACATAATTGTATATATGTATATTTTTTTCAACATTTTAAAAAATTGTTATGAAAAACATAGAAAACTAAGACCTAGTAAATCAGAACTTAGAAAAACATTAGCAAAAAAAGAAAATTAGAAAAATGTCGCAAACATAAATATAATAAATTAAACTTTAGAAAAATTAATAAATTTTAATTTAAATAAACATTAGAAAATTTAGATAACAAATTTAAACAAATTAGACAAAATAAATCCTCTACAATGTGACCCATTTTCACATCCTATTACACCCACAACATGACCCCTTAAGACCACATATGCCCTGATGACACTATATATTCCCTTAGGAGGTCATAGAGGATCACATATAACATACTAGTGTACATATGACATTCCCTTTAGGATCACATAGTGTCCTAAGAGGTCATACGTGGTCCTAAGGGGTCACACATGTGTTATAACACATGCATGACCCCTTAGAACCGCATATGACCCATTATAAAATCCTAGTGTGAACGACATACCCCTTAGTTCATCACATAGTGTCTTAAGGGGTCGTATGTGGTCCTAACCTGGGGTCACGCATGCATTGACACATGTGTGACCCCTTAGTAGGTCACATATGACCCCTTATAACATCCTACTGTACATATGACATATCCTATGTGTCCTAAGGGGTCATATGACCCCTTATAAAATCCTACTGTACATATGGCATTCCCCTTAGGATCATAAGTGTCCTAACATATGCATGACCCCTTATAAAATCCTAGTGTGAACATTGTTGGTAAACAGATTTGTCACTGTGGTCGTTTACCTGAAACTGACCCTGTTTGCCCGATGAGCAGTGACAAATGTTCCAACTGTTGGAGAGATCGTTCTGTGAAACATGATCTTCCTCTGTGTTTGAGAGGGGCAGCTCCTTCGTATGATAGGGGTATTTAGGATTTTGTGTACTTTTAACCTGAAAGTACATAAAGGAGAAAACATAAAACTAAAAAGAAATAAAGATAGAAACCCCAACATCAAACATACGACCATCAACTGAGATTTCTCAATATTAGAAACAAATTACAAGGGGAGTGTATAAGGTTATATGCTTAGTCATGAGATGATGATAAAGAAGAATGTCGAATCTCAACATACGGAGAGATAAGATACTTCAACACATTCAAACTGAGATACCAAAGGTTGCTTGTGTGTCATCACATCAATTGTACAAATTATACATGCATATAAAGACTACCAATTTAACATACAAGAAATTGGCAATGATAACACATGAATACATTTAGAACACACGAACTAAGACGTATTCTTTATTATCCTTTTGGAAATATACAAATCCAAAATCCTTTCTATACATAGTGCAAATCAAAATCTCATTACAAATTTCTCCTAGAATTCCAGCAGAGTTTTCCCCTTTGTCAAAAGTCCCCTCGACACATTATCAATAGCCTTGTATTTATAGGCTTCCCAGAATAACCACCTTAGTAACTAACTTTAATCCTGGGTTAATAACTAACTCTTTTCTGCGTGAATTTCAAAGAGTTAGTAACCTACACTTTTATGCACAGAAGAAGTCAACTTTCTAACCTTGGGTTACAATAAGCGACATAAGTCACTTTTTACAAAAATAATATCAAACCCATTACATTGAAGAAATAATTCATTTGCTGATTTTGTCAAGGTGGCCTCCATCTTCATTTTCTTCATTTGATCTCGTAATCATCTCACCATCTGAATTCATGTTCAGAAAATTTGAATTCCATGTTCCTTGATTTAATGCATTAACACCATTACTATAACATATGTATCATCAACATCAGAGCATCCTTGTGAGTTTCGCATATGCTCTCCTCAATAGGATATTCGAACCTTTATGTTGAACAAGTAGGTGCTAAATTTCTCAAATTTATGGCACATATGATATACCAACTCTCCAGTATGTTCTCATTCTTAAAGGATTGTGATTGCATTCAATTTAAATTCTGGACTTCAATCATCAGAAGGTGTTCGCGGGGGCCTTATTAATTCAAATCAAGAGCTTCCTTGCAAAATCCATGTTGTACACATTCTGCAATTATTTCATGGGATGACATTATCTTCAATGCATTATATGAAATAGCTCACATCTATTGGAACTAGAGTATTCACTTGTTTCTCCCTCCTATAATAGCTCCACATTTTATGACTCTGACAGAGGCAACACCAAAAAGAACAAATCTTTTGAGTACACATCGTATTTTGTGAATATATTGGACCCTGTAATCCATCACATGCTTTCATGTTTACATTAAATAAATCATATTGTGATTCATATACCTATAATTGAGATATATTCCTTCAAGTTTATGTGGGAATGACTTCATAGAAAATCTCATCTTCTCCATTTTTCATCACAAAGTTAAATATTAATGAATCCTCTCTGTAGAATCTTTTCCAAAGTCAAGTTCTTTTGTCATGGAAGATTTCCAACATAGTGCACCTTCATGCTCATCAAACAAATCTTGCCAAGTATATTTTGTGATGATTTTGCAATCATTGCATTCCTTTAGTTGGCATATCTCTAAGGTATTTTATGAAAACAATTCAGGTGTGATATCAATGATTGCATATTTTGCATGTGTCTCAAGTAGAGCATGGATTGTAGAATTTGGCTTTTCACCTACCACTCACATTGCTTGGATGCTTTTAAAACTTTTATAAAATTCATTTTGAGAGAATCCCTGTGATCGTGGCATGCAACAAGATTGTATTTCTTTGTGGCGTTATGTCAAACAATTCACTTGCCTTGTTACTGCATTCACATTCTACATGCATGCCGCCAGAGTATGAGAAGTGTAATTTTTGCTTTATACCTACAATTTGAATTCATTTGAATGTTTCTAAAGCGCTTTCAATACATCCTTGGAAGTAAAAGACAGAACTTAGCATCTCTCTGATCTCGCCGCAGGGTCCAGTGTAAACACGATCATACATAGTTGGTTTTGGAGAGTTTAGTTATAGAGGATCTATTTGTGCCAACCAGGTCTGCCAGCCCACCCTAGATCGATCCAGTCTTGTATACGTAATAGCTGACCACAAGATTCGTCCAATAATAAAAAAAGAGGGGGCAAGGTGCTTTGTGTGATTCCCATCCGCATGGAACCCATATCACTGAGCTAGAGATGATGCTAGCACCTTCCCAACTACGACAAAAATGGGAGGGGGAATGTTATTTTAGTGCATATCGCACTCATGAAGTCACCTTTCCTTAAGACATTTTGTCAAACAATTCACTGCATTAGTCTGTGCATCCACATTTTGAAAACATCACTTGCAATATTGAAAGTTTCTAAAGCCTATTAAACTAATTTGTTTTGGCATAACCTGCAACTTTTACCTTTGATGAGATGACATCATTTAAGGTATTCTACTAAACAAGGAACGTGTGGCGCAGATGTTTTAATGGGTGTCAATACCCATTCAAAAGTCCATTTTGTGGATATTCTGCAATTATCGCATTTCATGAGACCACATTTCTTTGAGAGATTCTGACAAACAGTTTACAGGCGCTGCCTGTGCATTCACTATGTCATGAGACTGCATTGCTTTGAGGGATTAACAAAAAAGTTGACATGCGTGGTCATGCGCATTCACCATGGTGTGAGACCGCCTTGCTGGAGTTAACGCCTACCACAATTTTCATGTGTAGATGAGACCACATTTCTTTGAGGGAGTCTATCAAACAGTTTACACGCGTGGTCTATACTCTCACGATGCATTTAAAGCTGCCATGTGATTCTATCAAACAGTTCACATGCGTTGTCTGGGTTGCCATGGTGTATTCATGTCCGTGGTGATTCCTTCAAACAGTTACAAAGAAATAATGTTAAGACTCATCAACAAATCAATATTGTGCATTTCATGCAATTATTGCATTCCATCAGAACATATCGGCTTGAGACATTCTGTCAAACAATATATGCACCTTGTCTTTCCTTAATCATTTTACTTGCATTTCTAACTGAGTATCTTCGACTATGATTTTGTGGAATCTAGTTTCATTTTACACCTGCGAGAAGCATTTGCTGAAACTTCTAAAGACTATTCAACATATACATAATCATGTGTACCCTACGATCATACGTTCCATACAACCACATTTCTTTGCGATCAATGTCTGTCATGAGACACGTTTCTTTGAGGAATTATGTCAAATGGTTCACAACTTATCTATGCCTTCCACATTTTGCATCTGTATTCACATCTCAGGCATGTCCATGCTCCCTTATTTGAGGCTTACCAAACATGTCAATGCGTTGTTTTACTCTTATTCATTCTACAAACATGGCGGCCAGGGCTGTTAGAACATATCCATTATACCTTGGTGCAAGTTGATATCCCTTCCAGAACTTCCATTCCAGGAGAGTTTGGCTCTTATAAACAAATGGCTGCATTTACTTGAAAATTTCTAAAGATTCCTCATCAAATCCATTTGGTGCATATGGTGCTATCTTCAGTCCATTTGGTGCATATGGTGCTATCTTTAGTGTATTGATAACCTGCTACTTCAAGCTCTCTTTTCTTTTGTTTTTTTTTAAAACTCTTATGAAAAAGGGTTAAGAATGCTCACTTTTTAAGCATTTTTAACCTTCTTGATAAAGTGGGACCCGCAAGGTTAAGAAACGAGGTTAGAAATGCTCAAAAAGTGAGCATTTCTAACCTTTTTTTGTGAAAGGTTAGAAATATGGGTTAGAAATACTCAAAAAGTGAGCATTTCTAACCTTTTTGGCAAAAGGTTAAGAAATGAGGTTAAGAATGCTCAAAAAGTGAGCATTTATAACCTTGTGCTTCAACGAGCTATCTTTACACCTCGGAAACCATTTTTCATTGAGAATGAATCAAGGAGGAATGCCACCGATGTTTGAATATGGTTTTCTTATCACAAATGACCAAACATATTAAAATAATTGAAAATATTAAATTATCATTTGAGAAATAATTTAAATATTTTAAATATATCGCTTTGGCTGGAGAAAAATGGCATAACTTTCAAATAGTAGGGAGTTAGGTCCTGAAATTTGAAACACATGTTAATGAAAGGGAAAAAGGTATACACAATTATTTACACCTCATGAAAAAGCCTTAAATGAGATATTTTAATCATTTGGGAGCAACAGACACAAAAAATTGAAAGTTTAAAATATGACAAAGTATGAACTGGGTTCAAGTGAAAGTTGGCCACATGATATAAAATAACGTTTAGATCTTGATTGTCAAGCGATTTCCCTCAATTTTTGGTAATTCTCAAAATTCTTCCATTTTTCCGATTTTAACTAGTAATAACCTTGGACAATGCGTTCATTACTTACACGTAAACACTCATTGGACCTTTACTCGATATTGAGATCGATTTGAAGTTCAAATTTTATGTAGGCCAAATATGGGGGCAACAAATGTCATACCCCTTATTCCATCACATAGTGTCTTAAGGGGTCGTATGTGGTCCTAAGGGGTCACGCATGCATTGACACATGCGTGACCCCTTAGTAGGTCACATATGACCCCTTATAACATCCTACTATGCATAATTTGACATTCCCCTTAGGATCATATAGTGTCCTAAGGGGTCATATATGGTCCTTAGGGGTCATGTGTGTGTTATAACACGTGTGACCCATTAGAACCGCATATGACCCCTTATAAAATCCTAGTGTGAACGACATACCCCTTAGTTCATCACATAGTGTCTTAAGTGGTCGTATGTTGTCCTAAGGGGTCACACATGCATTGACACATGTGTGACCCCTTAGTAGGTCACATATGATCCCTTATAACATCCTACTGTACATATGACATTTCCTATGTGTCCTAAGGGGTCATATGTGGTCCTGAGGGGTCACGCATGTGTTATAACACATGTGTAACCCCTTAGTAGGTCACATATGACCCCTTATAGCATCCTAGTATACATATGATGAACCCCTTAGGATCATATAGTGTCCTAAGGGGTCATATGTGACCTCCTGACCCATTAGAACTGCATATGACCCCTTATAAAATCCTAGTGTGAACGACATACCCCTTAGTTCATCACATAGTGTCTTAAGGGGTCGTATGTGGTCCTAACCTGGGGTCACACATGCATTGACACATGCGTGACCCCTTAGTAGGTCACATATGACCCCTTATAACATCCTATTGTACATATGACATTTCTTATGTGTCCTAAGGGGTCATATGACCCCTTATAACATCATACTGTACATATGACATTCCCCTTAGGATCATATAGTGTCCTAACATATGCATGACCCCTTAGAACCGCATATGACCCCTTATAAAATCCTAGTGTGAACGTCATACCCCTTAGTCCATCACATAGTGTCTTAAGGGGTTGTATGTGGTCCTAAGGGGTGACGCATGCATTGACACATCCGTGACCCCTTAGTAGGTCACATAATACCCCTTACAACATCCTACTGTACATAATATGACATTTCCTATGTGTCCTAAGGGGTCATATGTGACCTACTAAGGGGTCATATTAGAACCGCATTAGAACCGCATATGACCCCTTATAAAATCCTAGTGTGAACGACATACCCCTTAGTTCATCACATAATGTCTTAAGGGGTCGTATTTGGTCCTAAGGGGTCATGCATGCATTGACACACATGCGTGAACCCTTAGTAGGTCACATATGACCCCTTATAACGCCTTATAACATCCTACTATACATATGACATTCCCCTTAGGATCATATAGTGTCCTAACATATGCATGACCCCTTAGAACCGCATATGACCCCTTATAAAATCCTAGTGTGAACGACATACCCCTTAGTTCATTGTGCATAGTGTCTTAAGGGGTCATATTTGGTCCTGAGGGGTCATGCATGCATTGACACACATGCATGACCCCTTAGGATCAAATGACCCCTAATAACCCCTTATAACATCCTACTATACATATGACATTCCCCTTAGGATCATATAGTGTCCTAACATATGCATGACCCCTTAGAACCGCATATGAGCCCTTATAAAATCCTAGTGTGAAGGACATACCCCTTAGTTCATTGTGCATAGTGTCTTAAGGGGTCATATTTGGTCCTGAGGGGTCATGCATGCATTGACACACATGCATGACCCCTTAGTAGGTCACATATGACCCCTTAGGATCAAATGACCCCTTATAACCCCTTATAACATCCTACTGTACATATGGCATTCCCCTTAGGATCATATAGTGTCCTAACATATGCATGACCCCTTAGAACCGCATATGAGCCCTTATAAAATCCTAGTGTGAAGGACATACCCCTTAGTCCATCACATAGTGTCTTAAGGGGTCATACATGACATTCCCGTTAAGATCACATATTGTAGATTTAATACTTTTATAATCATATGGGCCCAAATATAATCATATCTAGGCCCAAATGTTATATATCATGTTCTTGAATTTTTTATGTATGTCAAAGATTTAAATATACATGTGTTAGCTCTCTCTATCTCTCTGAAATATATGTACCTAGATAGATAGCATCCCAAGATATACCTTCGCAGGCTCCTAATTAGGATCCACCTGTGCAGGCTCCTGATCAGGATCCACCTACACAGGCTCCTGATGTTGATCCTCCACAGCAGGATCCTCCATAGCAGGATCCCCCCTTGCCCGACATTGCTACTATTTTTCAGTACAGTGATCGGGAGTTGCATAGGTTGAGGGCCATATTAGATGGCCCTCGTACTAATGGCATGTACAAGAGTACATGCACATCCATTTTTGATAGTTTGCAGACATTGAGAGACCGCTTAGTTTCTCATACCTCATTCTCATCTGAGGTTATAGTAGATATATATAGACAGTTGAGGAGTGAGGTGAGGGGTCCGCATTCTTTTGCTGATGTGGTGGGGGTGGTCTCGAAGGAGACCATCAAGGAGAGATGCTTTCCACAATATCAAGAGAAGAGTAAGGTGAGGAGATATCAGGTTACCAGAAGTATCGACCCACAGGTTGCATCACTGATTTACCCACACTTCTTAGCTGCCCATAGTCATTATCCTAATAACGACCAAATACCATTATACTTTGCACAGTAGGTATTTGCTAAGGTTCATTGTCAGATGAAACCAAACTACCTTGGTATTCCAAGATATTATGGATAGGGGAGGGGTAGGATTGTTGATAGAGATGCATATCATAGGTGTGATAGAGCTCCGCCTAGACACAGGGACCTTGTTGGCCAGAGATTTCCTGCAGTAGTCCCAGCCATGGCACCCATAGCGAATCACATTGTGATTGCTTGTCAAAGAGAAGCAATTGATAGGATTGGACAGATTGCATTAGCAACAACCACCATATCTTCTGACAAGGTGGGTAGATATATGATGACTTCACCACGTTCGTGATCATCCATAGATCATGCATCTTCTAGTCATGGGGGGGCTTCAGGTTCAGATGCTCGATGTATTTATGCTGGCATCCCCTCCCTAGATGAGGTAGCAGCTATAGTCAGAGGTAGTAGACATGTATAGATGTCATAGTATTTAGCCGAGGACCTACAACATGCTTATAGTTTTATTTCATCTCAACTTGGGATACCATTGGCTAATGTTAGAGAGGAGATTCTCAGAGATGGTAAGGCTACAGTGGCATCGATGCATACCCTGAGACAGTCACAACATTCTCATCACTCTACGCATGCTCCAGGCACTGACCCACCTACAGATCACTCTGTTGCTGCAGAGGAGGAGCTACGAGCTGATCAGGTCCATATCACAGATGAGGGCCGCTTGGATTCATTTGAGGATATACGAGTTGATCAGGTCCATATCACAGATGAGGGTTTGGACTCATTCGAGGATCAGCTGAGAGATTTGAGCCATACTAGATTTATGGACATGCTACTATAGTCAGACACTTCATCCACGATGCCCACTCATCTAGTTAGCCCCTTGTACTCCTCAGTGATACGTACAGCTAGAGAGAGATATGCAGGCACGACTGATGTTGTTGATATGATCAAGGGATAGGATCAGACTATACAACCTACTCTAGGTGATACATAGGTATGTACATGTACATGTACGTTTAATTTTTTAGAAGATATGTATACATGTTGTAAATTTGTAGGATAAATATATTTATATATATAGATCATATTTAATAAATAATATAGAGTTCTAAGTTTTAATTTGTAGATCGTTTAAATTGATCATGGACTAATCCTTAAATTGATAGTTAGCTCATGTCACTCCTTCCTTGAGCTCTGAGCATCTTCATAGGAGAGATTCTATAGATGATGTTAGTGTACAGGTTAGTTATGGTTTTTGGTACATATATGTACATGTATGTATACATGCACGTTACAATTTATATTTAAATTTTTATTTAACTCTACTTGGATCTGATGTACATGCACGTCTAGAGAGATAGATATATTATATTTAATATTTAAATAAATTCTACTTTTGCAGAACTCCCCCTCAGATGGTCACTCAGTTCGTAGCCGACATGATGATCCCTATTGATTTGCTCCAGACTTTATAGCTCATTTACATTTATCTTTTTATATACTTTCATATTATATATATTCATGGACGTACATGGAGTTTAGACTCTAGATTATACTTTATACCTAGTTTGTGTTTGATCAGATTATACATGTTTGATTATATTAGATTTATACATACATTTGATTAGATTATCTATTTATACATGTTTGATTATATTAGATTTATACATGTTTGATTAGATTAGATTTATACATGTTTGATTAGATTGTATATTTCACATGCATGTACAAATTTGAAGTTTAGACTAGATTATACTTTATATCTCCGTTGTGTTTGATCAGATTATATAGATTTATATGTTTGATTATATTAGATTTATACATGTTTGATTAGATTAGATTTAAATACATGTTTGATTAGATTGTATATTTCACATGCATGTACAATGAAGTTTAGACTAGATTATACTTTATATCTTTGTTGTGTTTGATCGGAAATTATATAGATTTATACATGTTTGATTATATTAGATTTATCCATGTTTGATTAGATTAGATTTCAATACATGTTTGATTAGATTGTATATTTCACATGCATGTACAATGAAGTTTAGACTAGATTAAATTCTTTATATCTCCATTGTGTTTGATAGGATTATATATATTTCCACTGCATCAGGTATCAATATGAAGTTTAGACTAGAGGTTATATATATATTTCATGCACATGTACATGTGTTAGATTATATATTCCATGTGCACATGTACATACACATGTTAGATTATATATACATACTTTATGTTTGATGGACTGGACTGGATTATATATATATCATGTGCACATGTTAGAAATACAAGTAGATATGCATTAAAATTTAAAAGAACATGTTCAAACAAAAGAGTATGTATGAAATGAACAAACTAAACTTAATAGGTCATGTACATTGAATAGTTCACATGGTATGTGAGCTTCTAGGTATGTATACTATAGTTAAATAGTTGACAACATGTACATGTCAGGTAATTACAAATGTCCTAATTCCATATTATATCAATTTTACAAATACATTGCATATTACATTCTAATTTAAATATGCATTTTTTAATTAAATTATTTAAACTAGTGGTCCTTACAATTAGATGCATTTAGAACTAGATACAGTACCTTATACATACAAATTAAACATGCATTTAAACATGTACATACATACTTGAATTAACTTTGAATACATCCTAATTTGATCTATAATGTATTTAAACTTAAAAAATATTTATCCTTTAGTTTCAAAACAAGTTAAGAGATCTAGAATTTATCTTCAGTATTAATTCAATTCGTGTGGGCTGAACCACATGTGTATTTTGGATTGTTATATATATATATATATATATGAATATATATATAGTTCATACCACATCAAGTGGTTCAGAACGTTGTTCAATAACACTTAATATTTTGTCATGATCTTCACTATCTAGTCTCCACTTTTGAGACCGCCCTCGACATGGAACTGTCTGAAGAATTAGGCCAACAACAATGACCAAGTGACCATACTGATATACCTTGATGTCAATTTGGTATTCAGTGAAATGAATCCCATGTTGAACAATTTTAACTTGTTTGAAATATGTCCCTTGCACTACAACTAATCCTGCATGTACATGTATATAAGAAATTAAAAATTTGTACATCAGCAATTTGTACATGTATATATTCAAATCAGAACTCAAACCTATTCAAATCAGAACTCAAACCTATGGGAAATGACATTCCATCACTCATCTCAGATTTCGATAACTTCTTTCTCTCTTCTGTGCAACACAATAAATAATCACTAACACCTTCTATATTTCCATCTTCTGCTATGACTGCAAAAATATCTCCTGCAATTTGACACAAGTTAAATAAATTGTAAGTTATATGTCATTTTTAAGGAAATATTTACGTGTATGTCATGTATGTACCTTTTTTAATCAATCCTGAAATATGATCGTAATCACCAGAAATCAAACAAATGTCTTCAAAGTTTTCATCCTCATTTGAATCCTCATATGTGTCAGAAACATCTAGTGGCACCATTTTCCATTCACTAACATATCCAAGCTCTTGGTTCTTGCAATCAACATAGTTTTCGAAAATGCATTCAGAACAAAAACATGAATAATCCCTAGTATATAATGTCCATGGGCGATTATCTGTACTCATGACACAATGCAAAGATCTTGTCCTCTCCACACTCTTGCATCCATGCATTGATTTTCTATCCACATCTGCAAAATGTACATGTAGATCAAATTGTTAAATTGAAACATTTGAACTAGGAACATTTTTTTAAACTAGGAACATTATCTGTACTCATGACACAATGCAAAGATCTTGTCCTCTCCACACTCTTGCATCCATGCATTGATTTTCTATCCACATCTGCAAAATGTACATGTAGATCAAATTGTTAAATTGAAACATTGGAACTAGGAACATTTTTTTTAAAATTAAAAAAAATTAAATAAAATACTAAAAGAGAACACGTACCGGTTATCTCTCAAAACACTCTATATGGAATGGGTCTATATGTTCTCGATGATGATTCCCCGGGATAATTAGGTTGCTTAAAGTGTTTCTTACACCATTCAACAACATCATGTGCATCTTCTATACATTCTCCTATGTACTTTATTTGATGCTTTATTAGAGCACATAATTAGATATTTAGATATTGTCCTTCTACTAAAACTAAACTCAGATGACAGTGAAGAGATTTGTCTTTTTTGAGACAATCTTTCATTTACTAAAGATGTCAACATCACTCTTCTTGAAATGGTCTTATCTAGTTTTTGATATTTTTTACCAATGTTCACCAAACCTTTCTTAACATTATCAACAATAGATTTTTGTAGCTGAGAAGTTTTCCTCTTTTGACTTGTTGTATCTATACCCAACAATTTCATTGGATCTGTTAAGTCTTTATGAGTAAGTACAATTAATAACAATTGAGCTTTTTCTAGTGTAGTATCAAGATTGTTGAAATGAGACATTATTTCTTTTCCACTTTTATTCATTGACCTCCTTTTAGTATTGTCTAGGTTCTTCACTGAGATGTTTCAACTCATCCACATCCATTTCAAGTAAATGATCTAAATTTTTATAAGAAATATTTCTCTTCACCTGTTTAGCTAGATCCACAATATGCTCATCCATATTAGTGGTAGGAGGTAAGGAGCCTGACCTCTCTCCTTCAAAGGTCTCCATTGGTTCAACTTGGACAATCTCCTCCTTATGTTCATCAACAATATTGTGTTCTTAATAGGTTCATTTGCCCCGACTCTCGCTTCAGAACTCCCTTCTTCTCGAGCCCGTTCTGAACATAATTTAAGAGTTTGTGTAAGGTTCTTGAATTAATTAGAGATTATTCAATTAGGTTTAAGAATAGGCGTGAATTTGGCTTAAAAATTTGTAACATGTTAAAATTAGCTCGTTCAATTTGGTTTATTAAATTTAATTACTTTCAGGACCTTATTGTTATAACTCTAATTAAATTACCGGTTTAGGTTTAAAGTTCAATTTGTTCTCAAGTTACGATTAAAGTTCAATCTCTAATTTTGAGCACTAATTTAACACATAAAATAAAATTTTGATAAATTAGAAATTCCAATTTTGAAAATTAAAAGTACAAATATTTAAATGATGCATGCATACAATAAAGGTGACCTCATATTAATTTGTTATGGACCATAATGTAGGTGGACTATAATTTGTCACATTTGTGTATATTTAAGACCTATTATTGCATAATAGACCTCCTAATCTGAAATGTTTTTGAATGTACGTGAAGTCACATAAATAGTTCATCTAAATTATTCAACATGTTTAATAGACCTTATAAATTTATGTCACATTTAAGACCTATAATTAGTGTAATAGTCCTAATTTAGGCCTTATTATTAAAATCAATATGACCACGTATGAAAAAACATTTCACAATTAATATACTTAACTCCCCTTAAGACAGATATATTATGTGATATTAAAGGACCTATTGAACATGAAATTACTTGTACATGTAGATTAAATATTCAATATATATAATTTAGAACCTAGAAATTATGACATAATAGGTCTTATTAATTTTATGACTTAATAGGTCTTATCTATTATAAATGGACTTACTTATATAGGAGAAAAATGCAATTACACAACAAGCAAGTTGATGGAATTTGAAATTTGCAAATACACATGTATTATCTCAAATTAATTATGCTTTCCAATTAAAACAAGATTATTTTTAATCCTAGTATTTCCAATTACTTTAATTAAGATTTTTTAAATTAATTTTCATTAAAAATATTAGATTAAAAATATTGAACTAATTAATTGCTATGTAATACATATTTAATTAAATAGAAATAAAATTAAAAATACATACTTGCTTCAAGATATCTTTGTCTTCTTTGTTCTCAATATATTTCTTCCATTTCGGGAGAATAATTCCTTGAAGTCTTATTTTGCCTTCTCTTCTTGTTCCCCATGCTTTTACAAAAAACCTTCAAATTATTGCCTTCAAAATAATTGTCAAATGTCTTCTTTCATCCAAAAATGTGAATTATTTTAATCATTTGTGTGATAAAAAATGAAAAAAATTATGGACATTTATACGACTCCACAAATGAAATTCATTCAACCAAAATGCGTCGGCCAGAGTTCGAATGAAACCCGATAGTTAAAAATGGTCGGGTTCATTCGAACATGACAGTTACAAAATAGTACAGGCCAAAAAACAAGCCCAGGGGTTCGAGTGAATGGGGGTTCACTCGAACCCCTAATGGTTCGAGCGAACCCAATTTGCTCGAACAATTGTTCGCTCGAACCCTTCAATTAGAAGTTTCTCCCAAAAAATTTCAGAATTCTGAAGAATTAATGACTTCAAAGCTTTGGTTCAAAGCACGAATGAAATATTCTTGATAACCCAAAAATATTAGATGCTAGTACTCGGAACAAGCTTTCCAACGAGTATAATTTTGTTATATTTTTAATTTATTAAGTTCTTGTTTTTTTAATTTTATGGAAAATTGGTTTTTCACTAAACATGAACTTCTCTATTCAACGCATTGGGAAAAATAAGAAACTAATTCAAAAAATTCTGAAAAATATCTATGACCCTAGTATTGATGTCTTCTTTCTAACAAAAAAAAAAAAAAAGAATTTCGATTTATATAGAACAAGTTGTGTTCAAACGTAAACCTATGTCTGAATTATGACTAGTCGGACTTCAAAACTTTATAAAATGAAAAATATTGAACATATCACTATAAAACCAAATGCAAGCCCTGGATATTGATGTTACAAACCAAAATTTGAAAGAATTGAGTTTTAATCATTTATCAAAAAAAAGTTATGCATTTCGGGAGGCACATCACTCTTAAAAAATGTAGTTTGTTGTAAAAAAACTACTTTTCAAGGGAGATGGAAATTTTTTTTAAAAATCCTCCAAAAGAATTTGAAAAAAATGTATATAGAATCTACAAACAAAATGCTAGAAATCACTAATTTACATCATCTTCAAATTTTTAATAGTTTAAAAGTTATAGTTCTCGGAAGTTGAAGATTATTTTAAAAATGTACATCTTAGTGTCAAAAGTGGCAAAAAAGTGGGAACCATTATTGTGAGTTCACCCACGTTATATTTTACAACAAGATCCATAGTTCAATTTACATTACAATTACATCATGAATCACTACATACATTGCCATATAATCATTTACATCAATCTACTACAAGAATACATCCATAGCTAAGAAGACAAGGTATCCACATCCACGCAAGAGCATCCAACGAAGAACATATCAATGGAAGAAGGCATCAAACCACCCGACCATGTGGAACCAAAGGTACCAATCCCCGTGCTAGGAGATGACACAAGATCCCATGCATACTCTAGATCTAAGTTGGAACCTAACAACCAAAGGATAGACCAACATAGTAAGGGAGAAAAGAAACATAAGATAACCAAAAGGAAACCAACAACACAAGTTACGGGTAAGTGCACAAAGATGGTGGTAAAAAAGGGGGGTATAATTGGACACCTTTTTTCTGAAATCATGTGAACTTGAACTTGGATGCAAAATTTGAAAGTCATCCACTCAAGATATGAAGATAATCAAAGAACAAATATTGTATTACTCTGAATCTTGTTACAAAACTACTAAACTTTTTCAAAATTGGATAAGATTAAGGAGGTCAAATCCTTTGCAGACGAAAATTAGACCCTGATTTTTTCTTAAAAACATAACAGTGTCTGATGTGTGCATCAAAAACGTCATAGTTAGATTTAGTATTTTGACAAATCCTTTGGTAGAAAGATAGTTAAAAGTGAGCACTAGATGTTGTATATTTTCTTACAATTTTTTCTTCAGTTATTTTTTTAATGATTTTTCCAATCGATCACATCCTAAAAAATAGGTACCTGTTCATGCGTGAAGCATAACTTGCACTAAAAAAATCAAAAATACAAAAATTTTGGGTTAGCGCAGGATAAAGGGGGGCCAAAAAGTGACGATGTGAAAAAAATAACCTTCTTCACTCGCCTAAAAATGCGAAAATATGTGTTGAATTTTTGCTTGGCCTGGGTGTCAGTACACCTTGGCTTGGTAATTACCTATGCAAATCGGATATCCAGTTTTTATTTGTAATTTGAATTTAAAAAATATATTATATATTACATATTATATAATATATAATATATTATTATATCATATAATATATATAATGTAATAATATATTATAATATTATATTATATAATATATATTATATTATATAATATATATAATATATTATAATATTATATTATATAATATATATTATATTATATAATATATATAATATTATATAATATATATAATATTATATAATATATAATTATATAATATAATAATATAACAATATATTATATTATATAATATGTTATTATATTATATTATATTATATATTATATAATATATAATTGTATTTTATAATATAATACAATACGTATTATATGATATAATAATATATTATATATATTATATAATATATTATTATATTATATATATTATATTATATATATTATAATATATAATATAATATAATATTATATATTATATAATATGTATTATATTATATTATAATATATATAATATATAATTATATTTTATAATATAATACATTACGTATTATATAATATAATAATATATTATATAATATATTATAATATTATATATGTTATTTTAAAATAATTTAAGTATAAAAATTGGATATATAAATGATTTTATCGGATATCCGATTTTCGGAGACAAATATATTTTGACAGTGATAGCCCGTGAGTTATTTTTAACTCACGAGCTGTGTGATTTTATTGAATTCTGACATCTGGTGCACCCAATATCCGGTGTTTTGGCAAAATATTGCTAAAATATAGATTGAAAGGTAAGAATTTTATTGTTTTCAATCATTTTCATTCATTTTTTGTATTTTTTGTTAATGTTTATTTGATTTTTCATTGAAAATATGGTTTTTTTCATGAAAACTAGGTTTTTTTAAATCAAATACGTAATTGTTTAAATTTGTTAACTAAATTTAATTGTTTACATTCAATTAGGTTAAAAATGGGAGATAACAATGAAAACACTGACCAACCACAACTACAACAACCAAACCTTCATTTGCCAAACCCCCCCTCAATTCAGGATTTGATTGCACAAAATTTGAATGAATTGAGGGGGATTGCAAAAGTATATCGTAGGATCCCTCATATAAACCCAATGTTTGATCCTCTCACATCGATCATAAAGAGTATGGAAACCATGACTGAGGAGCACAATGTCGCCCTTTTGTGGTGAGATTCTATGAGGGAAAAATATGCAGATGGCTTGTCATATAAGGATATCAAGGATCTCAAGATATCCAAAGCCACTATCACCTCATTGTTTGTCAATCCCCGCACTGGTCAACCCATAGATCCCAAAAAAACAAAACTTTCTATTAAATGGTGTACAAATGATGGTGTTGTGAAAAACTTTTGGGATCATTGGTGGATGGTTTTCGACAAACCACCCAACAACAATCTTGATATTCCCTTCTATTTCATAAAAAAACTGTATGTTGAGTTTGTTTTACGCAAAAATGTGAACTACTTTGACATCCAACCTTTCCAGGGTGTAGGTTTAGGATTGCCCCAAAATAGACCTGGGGCAGTCAGAGTAGTCTAGGGCCCATATGTCCCCCCTCCTCCTATTGATCATCCACCTGCAGTGCACCATCCTGATATCATTTGTGAGGCGGCTTCACAGACCATATCGGCTATTCACTCTTTGAGTAGCCTTTTAGTTTCTCGGGTTGGGTCAATAGCTCAACCTACTCTTGATGGTAGCAGTGCATTCAGTGGCATTGACATGTCATCCTCGGCTCCACACATTTGCGTGTCCCATAGTTGTGTCATGTGTAGGCACGTATGCTTGGGTCTAGTTAGATAGCCCGTTGATCCTCCTATGGATAGTGCAGATTATGAGGTGTATGAGATGCATGATGCACCAGATATTATTACACAGACTGGAGGATACCTTGGGGAGTCCTCACATGCTAGAGGCAAGGAGGCACCGTCATCATACATTGATGATGTAGTGGTAAGATTTGTATTTTCACAGTTCATGTTATATTTTAATAAAATATTTATAATCTAGATAATATTAAGTACTAATTTTTATTTACATGGTCTATTTAATAGTTGATGACCGAGGAGGAGTTGACACAGATTCAGTAGGGGACCTTGTCGGCCATTTCATTTGGCCTTGATAGCTTGACGGTACATATATTATTGCACCTAGTCGTTTATATTTTATTGTACATACATGCTCATCATTTATATTGGTATTAATTATATTATGTAGTAACTTGCATGTATATCTTATTTTACTCTTGTACCGCACAAGCAGCACGAGTGCGAGGCAGTGTGATTTAGGATTTGGTAGTGCAGATGGAGACAAGGGAAAGGTAATTGAATGCAAATATGATTGAATGAATAGTTTAAATAACTTATAGTGATTATACATGTCTAGACATAGATTGATAGTTTCATATACTTGTTGTGTATATATATAGAGAATTCTTGGCTTCACATCCTTGATGACTACACCCTGTATACCTGAAGAAGAAGAAGAGATGCCTTGAGTAGATGTGTGTTTATTTTATTTTTTGATTAATAGATATAATTTGTTATTATTAGTGTCAATTATATGCTAACTTGTATCAATGTCATGTTTCTAAACATATGTAGGTTGTGTATGAAAAAATTTCAAAACATACCTCCTCTATCGAAGACATACATCAAGAGTCCTACAAAGATGAAGAGAAAACGTGGAGATGAGGTAAACATGAGTAGTTCAATTATACTTAATTTTTTATGTTAACTTTTCGAATGTGAATTACACAATATAACTAATATTAATCGTGGTTTGTTTTTCTTGTGCGGGATCCTTCAGAGCCGAGTAGTGCAGCGAAGAGGATCGATTTTGATGATCCATCAGCAGCTTAGGATGTTATAGATAGTTTTGTGATTCTTACATGTCTAGTTGGCATGTATATTTTGTATATGGACATACATTCACGTATTTAGACATGCATTTTTTTTTAGTTGGCATTTATGCCATATTTGTGTAAGGACATACATTTATAATCATTTAACATTTTTATATATACAGAAGTTGATATTCGATCATATAAATTGTTGTTCATCTGTGCGTGGTGTTATCATGGAAATCTTTAATCTTCATTCCAATAATTAACAATGGTTAATAATGGTTATTTAATGAACAATAAAATTCATTTCATTTCATCGTAAGTGTTGTTTGTATACTCAATAATATAATTCATTTAATGAACAATACAATACAATTCATTTAATAAACAATACAATTTATGAACAATACAATTCATTTAATCAACAATACAATACAATTAGTTTAATGAACAATACAATTCATTATTACCCTATGCATGCTCCTATTTTTCCCCCCACCTCGGTCGAATGCTCGGGGTTTTATTAGGGCAGCAATTTTTTGGTTGGCAAAAAAATCATCAGTCTCACTCAATCGAATGTTGTCACATGGCCAATTTCTCATTCAGCTCATCACGATGACGAACCGTCAACTCCAACATGTCCAGTTAGGCATTATTACCTTAAGCATGCTCCTATTTTTCCCCCCCACTTGGTCAAATGATTGGGGTCATACCCTACCTGCTTCATCCCTTGAGCACCTTAAGTGCTCATAATTGTCAAAATTTGACGGGCCCTAACGTAGAATCTGTGGCACCTGTGAATGATCTGTTTGAACCTATGGGGCCATGAAAAGGGTCCCTAGAAAATCTTATCTCGGTTTTTCAATTTGCCCTATGGTTTTATTAGGGCAGCAATTTTTTGGTTGGCAAAAAAATCGTCAGTCTCACTCAATCGCATGTTGTCACGTGGCCAATTTCTTGTTCAGTTCGTCACAATGAAACACCATTGGCTTTGACATGTCCAGTTAGGCATTATTACCCTATACACGCTCCTATTTCGCCCCCCCCACTCGGCCGAATGCTCAGGGTCATAACCTACCGACGTCATCCCTCGAGCGCCCTAAGTGCTCAAAATTGTCAAACTTTGATGGGCCCTAACTCGGAATCTGTGGCACCTGCAGACGATCCATTTGAACCTACGGTGCCATGAGAGGGGTCCCTATAAAAGCCTATCTCAATTTTTCAATTTGCCCTATGTTTTTATTATTGGCATTTGGCATTATAATAGACAAGGAGAGATTGTTGGCATTTCAATAAGGATATTGAGAAGGTTGTTGATGATTATGGATATAACTGATCAAGGATGTTTACTATCTTAATATTATTATTTTTTCATTGATGTTGAGAAATTGATTTTCTAATTCAGTATGATGTTGCCATATCTTGAGAAGTATGATTTGATGAGTATAAAGATGTCGGTAAAAGACATAGAAAGAATATGATGAATAAGGGGAGAAATAAGTTATTCAATGGGCAACTATTACCGAGTTAGACAATGATGAATTCATGATGTTTAGATTGTTTTGATGTGATACATATGTTATTGATTGTAAGGCTAATACTATACTATGTGACCGAGCAAAGAACCTAGTCGGTAAACCCTACGGTTATCGCTATCGGTTAATGAAGGCAGAATGTCTATCGAGTGAAGTTTAGTACTTACCGAGTTGCAACCGAGTAATAACAGAATGCATTAAATGATTACATGCATTATTTAATGAAGGAAGCTGATGAGCTGGCTATGATTTAATGATTGGTATGCCATGAATGAAGTTTCTTAAAGAATCTATGGCAAAGGAAAATTGACAGGAAGATCTACAGCTCAGATTGAACTGCAATACTCTAGCACAAGTTCCAAGAAATGTATACAAGTTCCAAGGCAGAGTAAAATGTTTTCAGATCGAAGGATACATTGAACCTGGTCAAAGTTCAAAGATCTGATGGCTATGATTGATCATGAGAAATGTGATCAAGGAGATTAAGTGGTTGGCGAATTATTTGTATATAGGGAACTGTTGATAAACAATGTATGTGGGCAAGTGTATGCATAGGGATGCTACAGAGTGATTACCAAGCACAGAAGCTTGAAGACCTGTTTTGAATAATAGAGTATAGAGCCCAACAGATGGACAAGATTAGTTCTATGTCTATATTGTATTGAGCAAATAAGAATCTGCTTTAGCATTTTAGATGTGAAGTTGCAAATAGATTTTTATTACTGTTATTTTGTGAAGTGACAGAAAATCTCTTAACCGAGTGGACTTAACAGTCTTATTTGTAAAACCCTCTAGCAAGGTGACATTCTGATTGAGTGGTTGAAATCCTTTAACAAGGTGAAGATCCTAACAAATCTAAGGGAAATCCCTTAACCGGGTCACATCTAGCAATGTGTTTGTAATCTCTAACAGGATTTGCTTTTAACCGAGCATACTCTAGAAGAGTATATTTCTTAGTGGGTCTGAAATCCCACAGTGGGTTTTCCCTATTTGGGTTTCCATGTTAAGTCTGGTGTTATGAGTGTTATGATGTTCATATTCTTTTGAGTTTGCATGTTTAGCAGTTTAGGTTATATTACTGAAATATATGTTACCGAGGTTGAATCTGATGTTTTTATGGAAGATTAAGTTTGTATGATTCACCCCGCCCCTCTCATCTTGTTGGCTATTGGATCTATACTTACATTAGGTATCAGAACTATCAATTGGTATCAGAGCTTTGGACTCCAGAAGAAAAGTTTAAAGGTACTTGAGGCAAAGATCCAAAGATGTATAAGAGGGATGCACCGAAGCTGAACAAGTCAAGTTTCTCTACATGGCAGAAAAGGATGAAGCTGCACCTATCAGGAGTTGGAGAATACGTTGTATATTATCTGGAGAATGATTTCATCACACCGAGCACCTATCCATTAACAATGGAAGAAATAAAGGCAAAGAAAGAACATATCCAAGCAATGATTGAAATAACATCTGCATTGACCGATTCAGAGTTTAATGATCTAGAAGGCTGCAATGATGCAAAGGCAATGTGGGACAAGCTCATATCTATGTATGGAGGAGATGAACATGTTCAAAGAGCAAAATTGGATAGTCTAAGAGGACAACTTGAATCTATGAGGATGAACGAAGGTGAGAACATAACCCAATACAGTACAAGACTAAAGGAGATTGTCAATCAAATCAAAGGAGAAGGTGGAACTATTGAAGAAAGGATATAACAAGTAAGTTGTTAAGAACCCTTCTACCAGCTTATGCAATCCGAGTCTCTGCAATCAATGAATTGAGGTCTGTACCTAATATGCCAGTTTCTTTAGATGCTACTATTGGTAAGCTACATGCATTTGAGTTAAGTAACTTTGACAACAGTGGGTCATCAGTAAATAAAGGTGAATATGCATTTAGTTCTTTTCATATTGGTGAATATAATGATTACAATGATAGAATGAGTAAGTACACTAAAGGGGATCATAGTGGAGCAACTGAAAGATTTCACAAGAACATGGAGGAAGTACACAAACTGTATGAGGAAATCAGAAAGCAAGAAGAATTTGAAGCACTATTAGCCAGAAGGTTACCGAGAAGCAAAGGTAAGTATAAAGGAAAGCTACCTTTGAAATGTTTCAATTGTGATAAGATAGGACATATGGCTTCTAACTGTCCTGACAAAGATTCTACTGAAAAGAGAGATCGCTGAGATGATAGACAGAAAGATAATCATTACAGAGGACACCGAGACTTCAGAAGAAAAGATAGAAAGACATGCTTAATAGCCAATGAGGAATTCAATGATGATAAATCAGATGAAACTGATACAGAGGAAGTAGTCTATGTGGCTATCAAAGATGGATCAGATGAAGAAAGGTATAAAGAAAAAACCCTAATATCTCACATAAATACTAATGATTCTTGGATCATAGATAGTGGATGCTCACATCACATGATAGGTGATAAACACAAGTTTGTTATGTTAGAAGACTATGATGGAGGCTATGTAAGATTTGGTAATGATGCACCATGTCCAGTAAGAGGTAAAGGATCCATAACACTTCTTGATAATGCAAGATGCAATGATGTTTATTGGGTTGAAGGTTTGAAATACAATTTGTTGAGTGTAGCACAGCTAAACAATACAGGATACCGAATAGAATTTTAGAAATGAATTGTCAAAGTTCATGACAAGCATGGAAAGTTAGCTACTACCGGGGCACAAACAAAAGGTAATACATTTCATCTTGACTCAACTCAGAATAAGTGTTTGTATGCAAAGATAGATGATACCTGGTTATGGCATAAAAGGTTTTGTGATGTAAATTTTGATAATTTGATCAAAATAAGAAGGAAGCACCGAGTAAGAGGTCTACCAAGTCTTGAAAAACCTGAGAATGCTATGTGTCAAGGATGCCAGATGGGTAAAATGACAAGATCAATCTTTACAAGTAAGTCTTACACTTCTAAGCAAATTTTAGATCTTGTGCACACTGATCTTTGTGGTCCTATGAAAGTTCAAAGTTATTATGGTGATAAATATTTCATATTATTTGTGGATGATTACTCAAGGATGATGTCAATAATGTTTTTAAAAGAAAAATCAGAAGCTTTTCAAATGTTTAAATGGTACAAGGCAAGAGTTGAAAATAAAACAGGATGACAACTGAAATGTCTTAGATCAGATAAAGGAGGAGAGTTCACATTTGATGAGTTCAACTTATTCTACAATGATCATGGTATTAAAAGATAAGTCTCTGCACCGAGAACTCCACAGCAAAATGGAATAGCTGAGAGAAGAAACAGAACTATTGTGGATTGTGCCAAAACCCTGATGATTGAAAAGAAAGTACCACAAACATTTTGGAAAGAAGCAATAAGCACAGCAGTTTACACCCTGAATCGAGTACAACTGAAGAAAGGTACTTTGAAGACACCTTATGAAATCTGGTATGACAAGAAACCTAATGTAAGTTATTTTAAAATCTTTGGGAGTAGATGCTATGTACACAAGGATGATAGAAATGGCAAGTTTGATCAGAAAAGTGAAGAAGGAACATTTCTTTGTTATTCTTCTAGAAGTAAAGCATTTAAATGTCAGATCAAATCATCTAACAAAATAGTAGAAAGTGTAAATGTGAAAATTGATGAATTTGCAGAAAGAAATGATGAAGGAAATTCCAAGGAACCAGAAGATTATGATGAATTTGTCTATGTTCAACCGACAAGTCCTACCGAGAGAATTGTTGAAGGAAATGAAGAGAATATCCAATTACCGAGTGATGAAGAAGATCATACAGAGCCTACCAAACCTGTATTAGCCAAGTATGTCAGAAGACATCATGCACCAAGTCAGATTATAAGAGATAAGGATGATCCAGTGATGACAAGGAACAAACTGAGACAGAACACATGTCTGATATTTGAATTTGAACCGAGAATAGTGAAAGAGGCATTTAACAATAAAGATTCGATAAATGCTATGAAAGAAGAGATTGATCAAATCAAGAAGAATGACACATGGACACTAATCCCAAGACCGAAGGACAAAAATGTAATCGGTACAATGTGGATTTCTAGAAACAAGCTAAATGAAAAAGGAGAGGTCATTCGAAATAAAGCAAGACTAGTTTGCAAAGGTTATGCCCAAGAAGAAGGAATTGATTATGGTGAGACTTTTGCACCTATGGCTAGACTTGAAGGAGTAAGAACATTGTTGGCATATGCTGCTTACAAGAATTTCAAGGTATATCAAATGGATGTCAAATTTGCATTTCTAAATGGATTATTAGAAGAAGAAGTTTTTATTGAACAACCTGAAGGATTTGTTGAAGACAAGAATAAAGATCAGGTATGTAAATTGAACAAAGCTATATATGGTTTGAAACAAGCACCTAGAGCATGGTATGAAAGATTGCACTCTTATTTAATCAAGATTGGTTTTATAAGAACAAGTGAAAACAACAATATTTACATGAAGAATGATGAAAATGGAATACTGATCTCATCCATATTTGTTGATGATATTATATTTTGTGGAAATGACTCTCTATGTAAGAACTTTGGAAATGAAATGAGCAAAGAATTTGAGATGTCATTAATCGGTGAGATAAAGTATTTTATAGGTTTACAAATACTGCAAATGAAAAATGAGATTTTCATTACTCAATCCAAGTACATAAAGGAAATCTTGAAGAAATTTGGAATGGAGGATTCAAAACTAGTAAGTACTCCTATGACTACCAACTGTAAACTATCAAAGAATGATGAATTTGCATCTGTTGATGAGACACTTTACCGATCCATGATTGGAAAGCTACAATATGTTGTTCACAGCAGGCCAGACATAGCACATGCAGTAGGTATAGTTGCAAGATTCTCTGCAAATCCTAAAGAAACACACATGACAACAATCAAGAGAATTTTCAGATACTTGAAAGGCACTGAAGATTATGTCTTAGTATATTAGAAAAGAAATGATTTTGATTTAAAAGTTTATACTGATGCTGATTGGGCAGGCAACATTGATGACAGGAAAAGCACAAGTGGAGGAGCTTTCTTTTTAGGAGAAAGACTAGTGAGTTGGCTTAGCAAGAAACAAGGATGTGTTTCACAGTCAACAGCAGAAGCTGAATACGTTGCTGTAGCACTGAATTGTACCAACATAGCATGGATCAAACAATTGTTGGAAGGTATAAGTGAGAAAGTTACCGAGCTAGTAACTATATTCTGTGACAATACTAGTGCCATTAACATTTCAAAGAATCCTATTATGCACTCTAAGATAAAGCACATCTCTATCAAATATCATTATCTTAGAGAAGAAGCTCAAGAGAAGAAAGTGGTGTTGGAGTATGTTAGCACAAAGGAACAAATAGCAAATATCTTCACCAAGCCAATGCCAAGGGACACGTTTGAGTATCTCCGAAGTAAGTTATCGGTCCTACCCCTATCTTCTACTCACTGATCGAGTTCGGTGAAAGCATCATTTCAATGACTCTACAGAATATCTTTTAGGAGTTGATGCTGATTTACACAATTTAGGATGTTTTCTAAAGGTGTGCAGGAAACTATGCAAGAAACAATACAAGGAACAGGAATTGAAGAAATAAATGCTCTAACCGAGACTAAGTTGACACATAACAGCAAGAAATCAATTCATACATGAAGAAATTATGTTTTATTTCTTTAGTTTTTGGCATTGTTGTCAAAGGGGGAGAAGACTAAAGAAGAGGAAAAAACTAATGTATGGGAGAGAATTCTGATGATAGAAGGAGAGAATTTCAACATCTCAGAATCTCACAACAATCTGAGTCAATTAGGTCAAATCAATTGGTTTTTCCATCAATGCCAAAGGGGGAGATTGTTGGGACTTGGCATTATAACAGACAAGGAGAGATTGTTGGCATTTCAATAAGCATATTGAGAAGGTTGTTGATGATTATGGATATAACTAATCAAGGATGTTTACTGTCTTAATATTATTATTTTGTCATTGATGTCAAGAAATTGATTTTCTAATTCAGTGTGATGCTGCCATATCTTGAGAAGTATGATTTGATGAGTATAAAGATGTCGGTAAAACACAAAGAAAGAATATGATGAATAAGGGGAGAAATAAGTTATTCAATGGGAAACTATTACCGAGTTAGACAATGATGAGATCATGATGTTTAGATTGTTTTGATATCATACATATGTTATTGATTGTAGGGTTAATACTATACTATGTTACCGAGCAAAGAACCTAGTCAGTAAACCCTAAGGAACCTAGTCGGTAAACCCTAAGGTTATCACTATCGGTTAATGAAGGCAGAATGTCTACCGAGTGAAGTTTAGTATTTACTAAGTTGCAACCGAGTAATAATAGAATGCATTAACTGATTACTTGCATTATTTAATGAAGGAAGCTGATGAGCTAGCTATGATTTAATGATTGGTATGTTGTGAATGAAGTTTGTTAAAGAATCTATGGCAAAGGAAAATCGGTAGCGAGATCTACAACTCAGATTGAACCACAATACCCTAGCACAAGTTCTAAGAAATGTATACAAGTTCTAAGGTGGGGTAAAAAAAATTCAGATCGAAGGATAAATTGAACCTGGTCAAAGTTTGAAGATCTGATGGCTATGATTGATCATGAGAAATGTGATCAAGGAGATTAAGCGGTTGGTGAATTGTTTATAAATAGGCAACTATTGATAAACAATGTATGCGGGTAAGTGTATGCATAGGGATGCTACATAGTGATTACTGAGCATAGAAGATTGAAGACCTTCTTTGAATAATAGAGTATAGAGCCCAACAGATGGACAAGATTAGTTCTATGTCTATATTGTATTGAGTAAATAAGAATCTGCTTTAGCATTTTAGATGTGAAGTTGCAGATAGATTTTTATTACTGTTATTTTGTGAAGTGACAAAAAATCTCTTAACTGAGTGGACTTAACAGTCTTATTTATAAAACCCTCTAGCAAGGTGACATTATGATTGAGTGTTTAAAATCCTTTAACAAGGTCACTTCTAACAAGGTGAAGATCCTAACAGATCTGAAGGAAATCCCTTAACCGGGTCACATCTAGCAATGTGTTTGTAATCTTTAATAGGATTTGCTTTTAACTGAGCATACTCTAGAAGAGTATATTTCTTAGTGGGTTCGAAATCCCACAGTGGTTTTTCCCTATTTGGGTTTCCATGTTAAATCTGGTGTTATGAGTGTTATGATGTTCATATGCTTTTGAGTTTGCATGTTTAGCAATTTAGGTTATATTACTGAAATATATGTTATCGAGGTTGAATCTGATGTTTTTATGGAAGATTAAGTTTGTATGACTCACCCCCCCCTCTCATCTTGTTGGCTATTGGATCTGTACTTACATTAAGTATCTAAACTATCATTTATTAGGGTAGTAATTTTTCGGATGGCAAAAAAATCTTCAGTCTCACTTAATCGAATGTTGTTGCATGGCCAATTTCTCATTCAGGTCATCATGATGACGAACCATCAGCTTCGACATGTCCAGTTAGGCATTATTAGCCTATTCATGCTCCTATTTTTCACCCCCACTCGATCGAACGCTCGGGGTCATACCCTACCGGCGTCGTCGCTTGAGCGCCCTAAGTGCTCAAAATTGTTAAACTTTGACAGGCCCTAACTCAGAATCCATGGCACCTACAAACAATATCTTTGAACATATGGGGCCATGAGAGGGGTCCCTACAAAAACCTATCTCAGTTTTTGAAGTTGCCCTATGCTTTTATTAGGGCAGCAATTTTTCAGTTGGCGAAAAAATCGTTAGTCTCACTCAATCGAATGTTGTCGCATGGCCAAAGTCTTGTTTAGCTTGTCACAATGATGAACCATCAATTCCAACATGTCCAGTTAATAATTATTATCCTATACATGCTCCTATTTTTCTCCCCCACTCGGTCAAACACTCGGGGTCATACCCTACCAGCATCGTCCCTTCAACACCCTAAGTGCTCAAAATTGTCAAACTTTGACGGGCTCTAACTCGGAATACATGGCACCTATGAACAAACCATTTAAACCTACGAGGATAGGAGAGGGGTCATTACAAAAGCCTCTCTCGGTTTTTCAAGTTAACCTATGATTTTATTAGGGCAGCAATTTTTCGGTTGGCAAAAAAATCGCCAGTCTCACTCAATCGAATGTTGTTGCATGGCCCATTTCTCGTTCAGCTCATTGCGATGATGAACCATCAGCTCCAACATTTCTATCTAGGTATTATTACCCTATGTATGCTCCTATTTCCCCCCCCCCCCCACTTAGTCAAACACTCGGGGTCATACCCTTCCAGCGTCGTCCCTTGATTGCCCTAAGTGCTCAAAATTGTTAAACTTTGATGAGCCCTAACTCAAAATCTGTGGCACCTGCAAATGATCCATTTGAAACTACGGGGCCATGAGAGGGGTCCCTACAAAATCCTATCTCAGTTTTTCAAGTTGCCCTAAGATTTTATTAGGGCAAGAATTTTTTCGGTTAGCGAAAAAATCGTTAGTCTCACTCAATCGAATGTTGTCACGTGGCCAATTTCTCGTTCAGCTCATTTCAATGACAAACCATTGGCTCTAACATGTCTAGTTAGGCATTATTACCCTATGCATGCTCCTATTTTCCCCCCCACTCGGTCGAACGCTCGAGGTCATACCCTACCGGCGTCGTCCCTTAAGCGCCCTAAGTGCTCAAAATTGTCAAACTTTGATGGGCCCTAACTTGGAATTTGTGGCAACTACAAATGAACCATTTGAACATAGGCGTCCACAAGAGGGGTCCCTACAAAATCCTATCTCAGTTTTTCAAGTTGTCCTATGGTTTTATTAGAGTAGCAATTTTTGGGTTAGCGAAAAAATCGTCAACCTCACTCAATCAAATGTTGTTGTGTGGCCAATTTATCGTTTAACTCATCGCGATCATGAACCATCAAATTTGACATGTCCAGTTAGGCATTATTACCCTATGCATGCTCCTATTTTTCCCCCCACTCGGTCGAACGCTCGGGGTCATACCCTATCGACGTTGTCCCTTGAGCACCCTAAGTGCTCAAAATTTTCAAACTTTAATGGGCCCTAACTCGGAACCCGTGGCACCTGTGAATGATCTGTTTGAAACTATGGGGCCACGAGAGGGGTCCCTGCGAAATCCTATCTTGGTTTTTCATGTTTCCCTACGGTTTTATTAGGGTAGCAATTTTTTGGTTGGTGAAAAAATCGTCAGTCTCACTCAATCGAATGTTGTCGCGTAGCCAATTTCTCGTTCAGCTCATTGTGGTGACTAACCATTAGCTTCGACATGTCCAGTTAGGCATTATTACCCTATGCATGCTCCTATTTTTCCCCCCCACTCGGTCGAACGCTCAGGGTCATACCCTACCGACATTGTCCCTTGAGTGCCTTAAGTGCTCAAAATTATCAAACTTTAACGAGCCCTTACTTAGAATCTATGGCACCTATGAGTGATCTATTTGAACCTACGTGGCCATGAGAGGGGTCCCTACAAAATTCTATCTCGGTTTTTCAAGTTTCCCTATGGCTCTATTAGGGTAGCAATTTTTCGGTTGGCGAAAAAAATTTCAGTCTCACTCAATCGAATGTTGTCGCGTGGCCAATTTCTTGTTTAGCTCATCTCGATGATGAACCGTCAGCTCCAACATGTTGAGTTAGGCATTATTACCCTATGCATGCTCCTATTTTTCTCCCCCACTCAGTCGAACGCTTGGGGTCATAACCTATCGGCGTCGTCCCTTGAGTGCCCTAAGTGCTCAAAATTAGCAAACTTTGACGAGACCTAACTCAGAATCTGTGGCACCTGCAAATGATTCATTTGAACCTACGGGGCCATGAGAGGGGTCTCTACGAAATCCTATCTCAGTTTTTCAATTTTCCCTACGGTTTTATTAGGGCAACATTTTTTCGGTTGGCAAAAAATCGTCAGTCTCACTCAATCGAATGTTGTCGCATGGCCAATTTCTCGTTCTACTCATCGCGATGATGAACCGTCAGCTCTAAAATGTCTAGTTAGGAATTATTACCCTATGCATGCTCCTATTTTTCCCCCCCACTCGATTGAACGCTCGAGGTCATACCCTACCGACGTCGTCCCTTGAGTGCCCTAAGTGCTAAAATTATATATAAACAAGCATTACATTGTAGACACATAATGATCATCAATATTTCCATGTATTGTATACACATAATTACCATTACACTTGCATGTGACATTTATGAAGGGATATGCATACATGATTTTTTTTTTCATTATCAATACAACTACACCAATGTACTCATGTAGAGATAAATGGACATTATCATCAATATAACTAAACCAATTTGCTCATGGATATTGTATATCATCATAACAATGTTACATAAATTCACATCCATATACAAATACAACATCCCACTTCATCTGCATCAAACATCCTCATGTCCTAAGAGAAAAGCTTGAGTACGACAATGCTTGCATATAAATGAGGACCAAAATAAGTAGCCTTTTTACGCGGAATGAATGTGCTACAAGAAATAAATTATAACACTTAATACAAATTAGTTTGGCAAATTATAAATAGATTATTTGAAACATTTTTAAGATGCACACGATTGTATAATTATTAAACTTACAAGTTTCTCTGCAAAGTATACAAGCATAACTTTGAAGAAAGATGCATATTGATTAAAGCCCTTCTCATTGCATTTCTCTACATGGATGAAGACGATGGTAGATATGGTCATTTCTAAATAGTAATACATTCACTTGATTTAATGTTTATGCACAATTTTTTATCTCATTAATGCACAAAGGAATATGTACCATCACCAAGAAAGGGTCTTGTCAACGGCGAATGATCTAGCATGAACCTATATTTTTAAGAATTGCTAGTCTACACATAAAATGCATGGATGAACATAAAGGCTTCATGATAATCACTTCAACTGAAATGCATGATAGTAAATGAAAAGGTGGGATTATATACCACAAAAATACGTCTCTTCAAATTATATCAATAGAACCCACTATGTTGATGCAAAAATATAATGTGATACTATTGTCTATCATCAAAAAAGACCTGCATGAGCATAAAGGTTTTGTGATAATTATATCATAAAAAATTTCAAATAGTGTTCTCTAATTACAAAAATTGTAAAGCTCATCAAATGCATGATAATAAGTTGTGTTGCAAAAATACGTCCCTTCCGATTATATCGAGTGTACCCACTATGTGCATGCAAAAACCGTGTTGCCAAAGAAAAATGTTCATCAATAGACCTGCATTTTCAACACATCCTTAATATACACGTAACAAACTTGAACATTAAGGTTTAATGATCATTGTTTGAAATGAAATGCATGATAAAAAAATAAGGCACCATTAAAGACCTACTACTCAAGTGTGCCTGAAGGGTCATCTCTTTGCTTAAGAGTATCCAATATTGCTTCATGATCAGTAGTAGTCACTGTCCATAGCTCTTTGGTCTTCACTTTTGCTTGATGCTTCAACAACTTGACATTTGTAGCTATAATAAGGTGTGAATATATTATAATGGTTTTGTGTCTCTCATAGTCTTCAAATGCAGGTATGCCATTCTTTCTAATCATGTATGTTCGCAATCAAGTTCCCACAACAACAACTGAACCTATAGGATATGTGAACTTGTCATCATCTGTCACTGGTTATGTTAGCTTTTGTTTTCCCTATACACATCATGCCAACCAATATTCTAATCTCTCTTCATTCCCTTGCAATGTGACAACTACAAAATATTTCCTAGCTATACAAGATCTGATAGACGATCATACTCAAGTGAACTTTCCATGTCATCATTTGACAAGGATATTGCTTGAGATAAAGGAGTTAGATAGTGGGGAACTCACGTATCAACCCACTCACTTGACTCGTACTGATCCCAATCACACCAAACACAACTCTGACAAAAACAAGCCAATGCTCGTGTCCAAATGGTACATGTACTTGCATCTAAGCTAAGAAATGAATGCATCTTTGAAGAATATTTAATTTTTTGACAATCCAATCTATCTCCCATTGTTCCCTCCTCAACCAACTAAAAGAATCTACTCACTTTTGAATCAAGAGTACCTCCATGTGACAATGTTGAACTACACCAATCAACAATAGAATATGTATCAGAGAAATTTGCACCTGAAATCCTCAATTGCTCCTTAACTAGAGCTCTCTTCAAACATGCACCTACTCCATCATGCTCTCCCTTCCCATGCCTTGACTCAAAAAAACACCAAAAATGAGGTATACGCCTATCTACATGCATTCTAATCACCCAATAAAGTATACGAGCATTCTTGAATTGAACCGTACAATTATCTGACCATATTATATGTCGGTCAATTGCAATATCTTTCTCATGCAAGAACTCAAAAAAATTCTCGAAAGAATGTTGCACATACTCAAAGGAGTGTGGTTTAGCATCACTCCTATAAAAATGATACTCCTTGGTTATCTTCCTGTCCTCTTCTATATTATCAGGAGCATGTCTATATGTAATCAGAACAAAAATAGCAATCTGGACTGAATTGTAGTACTGAGACTGTACCTCATTATGTGGTTGCAATGTATAGTTCTCTACAAAATCAACCACCGATACAATAGTGAAAATCGGGAAAGAGTTCTTACACATTCTGAACTATTGATCCAACTACTGAGACCTATGGGTGTGCCTTATATACTTGTAGAAAAGATTTTCCTTAAAATCCAAAATAAAATCAGCAATACTCACTTCTCTTGAGACTAATTCACATCTAGAACCTTCACCTCCACTCTTCAAAGTATATTTCACTGTCTCATTTTTTTTTTCTCAACATAATTATTTCCAAACTTGTGTTCACTGCCCTCATGAGAACATGAAACAAAATTTGACAACCCACCACATTCTGAGAACTTCTCATTCAAACAATCATTTCTATAGAAATAGCAGCCATCATCTCTAGGGCATAAAAATAGATCTTGCAAGTCTCTTGATGATCTTGGAAATAGCATTGCACCACACTCCTGCAACATCTCATTAGTATGCATCGTAGAACGAATATGACATAAAAATTCATGGTACATTGAAAACTACACATGGTACTTGCAACAACAAGTATTGTGAATCTTAAGAGGAACACAATAAAATGGTTTCAAAGATTCAAAGGCCCTTTGTGATATTTGCAAAGTTGGATGGAATTCACAAAAAAAATTGTACAACATTGTTTGGCTTGATTCCAAGAAATGTTTGGGATGCGGTGTGTGGTCTTGGTTGCCAATTCTTAATTTCAAAACATCCTTTACATTGGGTGACACTCTAGAATTAGAGTGCCAAAATTGTTGAATCTCCTCCTTCACATTGTCTGTCAACTTTCTATCAACACATGGAAGCCTCCCACCAAATTCCCATGTATCTTGTTGAAGTGGATCGCCCATGTATGTTGTTGAAGTGGATCGTCAAGTCTTTGTCATCGTGCAAGTTCTCTATCCAAAGTTTTATGCTTTATGTTAAAATCAACACAAGTTTGTCTCATTTGATGAGCCTTCCTCAATTGATGACTTACTAAGGAGGTTGTAATCACTCTTCAAGTGGCTCTCTTATCTCTTTCTTTGGTATTGTTTCCAAAAGAATTGAGAGCGTCAAATAGATTTTTTTCAATAATAGAATTTCTCTCCATCTTGTTGTTCATACGAATCTTCAATTTGTTTAGCAATGGTCTCTTCTTTATAATCTTTAGCAATTGAACAAAGAGTTGGCATTGCTCGTTCAATGTCTTATTGCTAAAATTTTGGTTGAAAAGTTGTGTAGCCCTCAACCGAAAGGTTCTTGTTGACCTCTTGCCTTCAATATTTGCAATAATGTTCTCATCGATTTCAAATAACCATTTTGGGGTTCTTGAAGGTCTTGGATTTGGAATTTGTCTTTCATCCATGAGAGGGTCTTCATTTCTAAAGTAATTACATGTTACATATGGTTCACTTGGTTGAGCAATTCCACCTTCAATGTTAAACTTTTCCACATTTTCACCTCCTATGTCAAAATTTTCCACATGTTGAGCATTTTCATTATCACTTTCAACATTTTCAAAATTTTCAATATTTTTACTTTCAAAATCTACATTTTCATTTTCAATAACTTGTGGCACATTTTCAAATTCAATTTCCTCTTGAATTAAAGTAACATTAGCAATATTTAACATACCTTGTCTTCTCCTCCTATGACATTCTCTATCTCTTTCTGTATACACTTCAATTTGGTCATTTGAAAGTTTTCTTTTGCGTTTAGACTTCCGATGACTACTACTCCCCATTTCCCTCCACACAGATGCTCCTACGTGATTGACAATGTAAGTTTTGACTTTAAGAATCTCCCAAAAGCAGAAATTTGTCTCAACCCGTCTAAAAACCTCATGATCCTCGACAAAAAATAGAATATGCAGACTGTGGGCCATTGGAATCCACAAATGGCCCACAAGGCTTTTTTTATTTTTTTGTACAAAAATCGAATATTCAATTTTAATGTATAAATTTGTGGTCCCCAAAAATTTTCCCGTTGCCGCCTTTTATTTACTTAACTGCTACATTAATGGCAATGGCTGAAATCCGATATCCGATTAAATCAGATATCAGATTTTATTAGTCATATTTTAGAGAGAGAGACAGAGAGGAGGAGGAGAGGGAGAGAGAGAGAGAGAGACAGAGAGACAGAGAGACAGAGAGAGATAGAGAGAGAGAGATTAGGAGAGAGAGAGAGGGGGAGATGGAGAGAGAGAGGTTGGGGGTCATATGGTATCTTACAACCCCTTAGGACACCATATGACCCCTTAACATGCCATATTTGTGCCCATAGGGGTCATATGGCATTGTTAGGGATCATATGGTGTCCATAGGTGTCATATGGTGTTCTGGGATAGGTCATATGACCCCTTAAGACACCAAATTGTGTTGTTATGGGTCATATGTTGTCCTAAGTGGTTGTAAGACACAATATGACCCCTTAGGACACAATATGACCCAAAGCAACCCAATATGGTGTCATTAGGGGTAATATGGTGTCCTAAGGGCTCATATGATGTCTTAAAGGGGTCATATGACACAATATGACCCACTAGGACACAATATGACCCATAATGACCAGATATGGTGTCTTAAGCGGTCGTAGGACACCATATGACCCCTTAAGACACCAAATTATGTCGTTAGGGGTCATATGGTGTCCTAAGGGGTCATATAGTGTCCCATGAACCCTTATGACCTCTCAGGACACCATATGACCTCTAATGACACCATATTGGGTTGCTTTCAGTCATATTGTGTCTTATGACCCCTGAGGACAACATATGACCCATAACGACACAATTTGGTATCTTAAGGGGTCATATGGTGTCCTAAGGGGTTGTAGGACACCATATGACCCCTATAGACACCATAGGACCCCTTAAGACACCAAATTGTGTCGTTAGGGGTCATATGGTGTCCCATGAACCCTTATGACCTCTTAGCACACCATAGCACCCCTAATGACACCATATTAGGTCACTTTGGGTCATATTGTATCCTAAGGGGTCATATTGTATCCTACGACCCCTTAGGACACCATATGACCCCTAAAAACATGATTTAGGTGTTTTAAGGGGTCCTATGGTGTTGTTATGGGTCATATAGTGTCCATAGGGGTCATATAGTCTCTTGGCACACCATTTGACCCCTTAAGACACCAAATTGTATTATTATGGGTCATATGTTGTTATAAGGTGTTGTAGGACACAATATGACCCAAAGTGACCCAATATGGTGTCATAACGGGTTCTATGGTGTCCCAAGACACCATATGACCCCTATGGACACCATAGGACCCGTTAAGACACCAAATTGTGTCGTTAGGGGTCATATGGTCTCCTAAGGGGTTATATGGTGTCCCATGAACTGTTATGACCCCTTAGGACACCATATGACCCCTAATGACATCATATTAGGTCCCTTTGGGTCATATTATGTCTTAAGGGGTCATATTGTGTCTTACAACCCCTTAGGACACAATATGACCCAAAGAAACCCAATATGGTGTCATTAGGGGTCATATGGTGTTCCAAGACACAGTATGACCCCTAATGACACCATATTAGGTCGCTTTGGGTCATATTGTGTCTTAAGGTGTTAGATTATGTCTTAAACCCCTTAGGACACAATATGACCCAGAGCAACCCAATATGGTGTCATTAGGGGTCATATGGTGTTCCGAGACACAATATGACCCCTATGGACACCATATGACCCCTTAGGACACCATATGACCCCTCAGGACAATATATGGTGTCTTAAGGGGTCCTATGGTGTCCTAAAGGGTCCTATGGTGTCCATATGGTCTCCATATGGTGTCTTAAGGGGTCATATGGTGTCTTAAGGGGTCATATGGTGTCCATAGGGGTCATATGGTGTCCTACAACCCCTTAGGACACCATGTGACCCCTTAAGACACCATATTTTGTCGTTATGGGTCATATTGTGTCCTAGTGGGTCATATTGTGTCATATAACCCCTTTAAGACATCATATGACCCCTTAGGACACCATATGACCCCTAATGACACAATATTGGGTTGCTTTGGGTCTTATTGTGTCTCACGACCCCTTAGGACAACATATGAACCATAACAATACAATTTAGTGTCTTAAGGGGTCATATGGTGTCCCACAAACCCTTATGACCTCTTAGGAGAACATATGACCCCTAATGACACCATATTGGGTTTTTTTGGGCCATATTATGTCCTAAGGGGTCATATTGTGTCCTACGACCCCTAAGGACACCATATGACCCCTAAAGACATGATTTGGTGTCTTAAGGGGTCCTATGGTGTCGTTAGGGGTTATATGGTGTCCATAGGGTCATATGGTGTCTTGGGACACCATATGACCCCTAATGACAATATATTGGGTCACTTTAGGTCATATTGTGTCTTAAGGGGTCATATTGTGTCTTATGACCCCTTAGGACACAATATGACCCAAAGTGACCCAATATGGTGTCATTAGGGGTCATATGGTGTCCCAAGACACCATATGACCCCAATGGACACCATATGACCCCTATGGCACCATATGACCCCTAACGACACTATAGGACCGCTTAAGACACCAAATCATGTTGTTAGGGGTCATACGGTGTCCTAAGGGGTCGTAGGACACAATATAACCCCTTAGGACACAATATGACCCAAAGCAACCCAATATGGTGTCATTAGGGGTCATGTGGTATCCTAAGAGGTCATAAGGGTTCATGGGACACCATATGAGCCCTTAGGACACCATGTGACCCATAACGACACAATTTGGTGTCTTAAGGTGTCCTATGGTGTCCATAGGGGTCATATGGTGTCTTGGGACACCATACTACCCGTTATGACACCATATTGGGTCGCTTTGGGTGATATTGTGTCCTAAGGGGTCATATTGTGTCCTATGACTTCTTAGGACACCATATGGCCCCTTACGACACCATATGCTATCATAAGGGGTCCTATGGTGTCCATAGGGGTCATATGGTGTCCTACAACCCCTTAGGACACCATATGACCCCTTAAGACACCATATTTGGTCGTTATGGGTCATATTGTGTCCTAGTGGGTCATATTGTGTCAAATGACCCCTTTCAAACATCATATGATCCCTTAGGACACCATATGACCCCTAATGACACCATATTGGGTTGCTTTGGGTCATGTTGTGTCCTAAGGGGTCATAAAGTGTCTGACGACCCCGTAGGACAACATAGGACCCATAACGACACAATTTTGTGTCTTAAGCGGTCATATGGTGTCCTAGGACACCATATGATGCCTATGTACACCATATGACCCCTAATGACACCATATGTTGTCATAAGGGGTCATATAGTGTCCCATGAATCCTTATGACCCATTAGGACCCTATACGACCCATTATGACACCATATTAGGTTGCTTCGGGTCCTATGGTGTCTTAATCTCTCTCTGCCCCTCTCCCCTAATCTCTCTCTCTCTCTCCCCTAATCTCTCTCTCCCTCTCCTTCTCTCTCTCTCCCCACTAATCTCTCTCTATCCCTCTCCCTTAATCTTTCCATCTATCTCTCTCTCCCCTAATCTCTCTCTATCTCTCTCTCTCCCTTTCCCCTACCCATCTCTGTCTCTATCTTTGTCTCTTTGTCTCTCTCTCTAGCTCTCTCTCTCTCTCTCTCTATCTCTCTCTCTATCTCTCTATCTCTCTTTCTCCCTTCCCCCTACCCATCTCTCCCTTCTCCCTTCCCCCTCCCCATCTCTCTCTCTCTCTCTCTCTCTCTCTCTCTCTCTCCCTCTCCCTAATATCATATACTAATTTATTTATAAATTAATATATTAATATATTAATAAACATTAGGTTAATTATGGGAAAATCTAGTTAGAGAATTTACTAATTAAAATTGGATACCGATTATATCGGATATCCAATTTTTGTAGTCAAATTTTCAAATTTTAAATTTTGGCTTGGGAATGCTTTGGTATTTGGCTTGGAAGTGACAAGCCTGGAAAGTGAACTGAAAAATGTGTTTTTCAGTATCCCTTGATTTTCCAGACTTTATACTAGTGGCTGACGACTTCTTTTGTAGCCAAAATTGATAAAATGAAAAGGGCTTTTTAAGGACATTCCCAACTTTCCAACAATATAAGGCTTGTCTTATTTCTACTTAAATAAATATTATTATTTATTTTCTAATTGAATTCTTACAATAGTCCTGATTGATATACTAATTGAAAAACACTCATAACTTTCAAACGGTATAATATTTTTTAAATCTGAAACATGCATCACATCCTATGCTTTGTCTACTATAGGTAAAAATTATAAAAAAAAAATTCATAAGGTTTTGACCAAGTTAAGGTGGTCAGATAATTTTTTACTTTATAAAAAATTGAAAACAAATATGTGTCACATCCGGACATGAGTCTAATACTTATATTAAAAATATTATAAAAAAAATTTATGATTTGATTGTGATTAGGGGGGTCAGACATACGTCTACTTCTTATTTTTTTCCTGAAATTTTAGTACCACTGCATTGAAATTTGAAATTTTCATCAAATAGGATTTTTTTTTCCAAAAAACAACTAGTAGCTTAGAAACTACATTCAATTTTCTATATATTCTCTTCTTACATATTTTAAAAATAATGTTCACAACTTATTTAAATTTTCATGTCAAGTTGCATAACTCTGATTTTCTGAAATTTCATTACCACTTAAGGGCCTATTTTGGCACACCATGATCATGCACATACCCTTTTATTTAAATTGTAAATTATCAAGTGAACTACAATAATATATAAAGTTTTGAAAATTTGGATAAGTAGATAAAAAGTTATTAAAAAAATGGTACACGTATGTCTTTGAGAACTATGGAGACATTGGTAAAAGAAATTCAATAATAATATGTTATTGTTGTTCAAATTTAAAAATTATTATATGGTTAGAAAGCTCAGAAAATGGGTGAAAATATGGTGGCAATTTTAGAAATACCCACTTGATGAAGTGTAAACCTGATGATGACAATGTCAAGAAACCAAGTTGATAAAATAAAACACGTCAAAAAGGAGGGAAATGGAGGGAAATCAAACTTCCAACCCATAGCTTTGTCATCTAGGCATAATTCCAAGCTTGAAAAATCAAAAGAGTGTATGGGGTACCTATGGTATAAGAAGCATGTACGTATTGTTTTTACTATAAACAACACATATGCAGTAATAAAACTAAAACAACGCGTAAGCGCTACTTTTGTTTAAAATTTGGGAGTGTGTATAATATGTATAATATGATATTGTATATATAATATGTGTATATACATATAATATATAATATAGATATTTATATAATAATATATAATAAATTTAATATAATATATAATATATTTTATATAATATATAATATATTAAGTACATATACATACATATGTGTGTATTTATGTGTATTGTCTCCCTCTCTCCCCCCTCTCTCCCACTTGCTCTCTCTCTCTCCCTCTCTCCCCCCTCTCTCTCCCTCCCTCCCTCTCTCCCCCCCTCTCTCTCCCTCCCTCCCTCTCTCCCCCTCTCTCTTCCTCTTCCTCTCTCTCTCCCTCCCTCTCCCTCTCTCCCTCTCTCCCCTTATCCCTTCCTCCATACCCCATCCCTCTCTCTCTTCTTCTCTCCCTCCCCACTCTTTCTCTCTCCCTACCCCCTTTATCTCCTTTACTTTATATTGTTGTATTGTAATTAGGTCTACCATGTAGTGGTCACCATTTGGATGAACAATAGACTTAATAATCCCAAGGTCCACAGTTTGTGCTCAAGAGGCTAAGATTTCCTTGATAAACTTAACATTTAACTCAGTGTACAAAACCCATTGTGCATCATCCCTCCACCACACTCCTCCTGTGGTGGGATTTGGGTAATCGTTGGTAATGCACACTTTTTCTTCCTAATTTGCTCCCTTGTAATTCTTAGAGTATGAAGTGGTTTCCGAACTCATGGTCTTGGTAGCAATTAATAGCATACCAAGGAAATCAATTCCATTAAATTTAACTATATTGTTAGCTTATGTAGTAAGATTGATTTGATAGGATACAATTTAATTGATTGCTCTCTCTCTCTCTCTCTCTCTCTCTCTCTCTCTCTCTCTCTCTCTCTCTCTCTCTCTCTCTCTCTCTCTCTCTCTATCCCTCCCTCCCTCCCCTTCCCCCTACCCCTCTCCCTCTCCTTCCCTCCCTTTTCCTTTGTAATTTCTATAATACAAATACTGCATACGGGGTATTGAGCCTATTAGTTCGCTGCCCTGCTATAACATTTTTAAGGTCTATGAGTGCATACATAGTATTTATGAGTTCTAAGCGCGTACGCGGTGCCAAAAATATTGTTGGCCTTGCAAACATTTTAGGGAATAACAGTGTGTGCACAATTAGTAATAAACCATGTACATGGTACTTAGACATAGTTTTAGTTGCCCAAGAGCCTCAACAAGCTCAAAAGAAGCTTTTGAATCCACTGAAGGCCCTGCTGCAACTCTATCTGCACTTTTGTCACTGTTTTATACATAGAAGTAAGTGAATTTTTTATTTTTGCATGATTTCAAATGATTTAATTGTTGTTCTTATTATTTTTGTCAATATTATTGTGATTTTTTAATAGTTTTGATTCAAAAAATGAATGATAATGCTCAAATTTAAGGTTATTTTATGCCAAATTTACTTTTATTTACATATATGTAATATGATTCTATTTAGGACAACTGATATCAACCATGGGAAAGAACAAGAAAGGAATGATGGAACAACGAGAGGCTAAAAAGGAAAGACAAAGGCAACGTATGAGGAAATTATGGGACAAGAAGGTATGTCATCCTCACTATCTCAATTTGATTTACCAAATGAAAATAATGCACCTAATGCAATTGAAGAAGAGACAATTGATTTACCATATGAACCTAATGCAATTGAAGAAGAGACATCATTGAATAATTAGTTAAATTATGAACATACACCTCCACGCAATGCACTGATGTTAACACCTCCTAGAATCATTCGTAGGAAGCCAAAGTATCTAATTGACATTGATGAGAATATAGTGAAACCAATGGCTGATAAAATGAATGAAAAAACTGGTAGGAAAATAGTTAAAAGAATATGGAAAAACTATTTTGAAAACTTAAATCAAACCGGAAGATGTTAATTAATTGTTCAAATGATTAAAAAATTGAATTTTAGAGAGACAATGAAAATTATAGGCCTAAGATCATCCAAAAGTAACAGAAAAAGAACTATTGTGAGAAATCTATTTGATGCATATCAAGCTATTGGTTCAAAATCACGTAGTAAAGATTCGAATGCTACTCGACGTGTCATTATATCAACCATAATAAGAAAGAAAATGAAAAAAGATCATTTGATAACCAAAACAAGTAAGTCATTAAATGTTAGTAGAACAACATTCAGCAAAGCATTACAAAGTCTCGAAAGAATAGAGGAACCTAACAATAACTCTCTTTGGGCATTCTCGGGTAGACTACCATGCAAAGGAAAGGTTGTTGTTGATACACTAAGAACATTATTTAAATTTTTTTGGCAAGACAACATAAGAGTTTCACCCAACAAAAAATATGTTGTTAGAAGGCGAATCGGGTCTAGAAATTGTGAGCCACATGCCAAACACTATTTGGATATGAATCAAACAAAATTTTATGAAAGATTCCTTGAAAAGTTTCCTCAAATAAGAATTTTGCAAAGATTTTTTTAAATGGAAAAACCTTTTTATGTTAAGATTAATAATGTACACACCACGTGTTGTTGTAGGATGCATATTGGATTTTCCATGTACTAGGATATTTTTCGTCATATTTGTTCTACTTTGCACACTAATGATGTTTTGCAGGAATGCAATATACAAGAACCTCCTAAGTTGGCAAGAGAATTTATTTCAAGTGTGCTATGAAATAGACATGATGGTTGCATTTATTATAATATGCCTTGTTTGGAAGGTTCTGTGCTATATGTGGTGGTTTGCAATGTTTACCAAGATGTGTACATTTGGAAAGGACACATGAAATTGGTACAAAACTAGTTTCTTTTGGAAAATACAAGATAGTCGCATATGGAGTTAAAGATGGAAAAGATTTGAAGAGATGAGTGTCAGTGAAAAATGATATATGTGTAGCCGAATTTATGAAAATGTTTCAAGAGAAACTAGTTTATGAGTACATAATGCATACAAATAGAGCGTGATGGTTAGATGAGAAATTCAAGTTATGTAAGGACACATTTCCTCTTCGTACCATTGTCTCTATCATTGATTTTTCTGAAAATTATACGCTACAAGCTCAAAAGGAAGTACAATCTATGTATTATCGTAGTTTCATCAAATGGAAACCCTAGAAATTTTCACCATATTTGAAGTCCTCACCTTGGCAATGATATTTTCCTTTCTAACCAAGACCCCCTTTCCCTGCATTCTCACCCTTGAACCCTCCTTATCTAGGCTCTAGACCTTGTCCGGGCCCTAAAATAGGGTAGGACAAGGGCATGGTGCCCCTATCCTGCCTATGATAGGGGCGTGGCGCCCCTCTCCCCAACTATTAGGGTGGCCCTATGTCAGGTTTTCCTGGTCCCCCATGCAAAATCTGACTTCAAGGTTTGCAATTCATCTTTGTCGGCCTTCAATGAGTGAAAATTAATCCTTTCGGCTAGTATAAAAGGGGGTTGGTATTCCCATTTGCATATAAGGAGGATATGCAAGAATTCAAGAGGAGGGCTTCATTATCTTCATCAAGCATTCAAGCATTCAAGTCTTCTTTATTCATCCATTGGAGCAACATCACAACATTTATTTACAAGCATGTGTGTGTGTTAGGGTTTTATCATGTTACATGCCATTTCATGCAACACTTGTGATTACATTCAAGAAGCAAAGCGATTATCATCAACAAATTGCAGATCTACAAGGTATACATTTATATTATTTACATTTCAAGCATTTGCAATTACTTTCTTTCAAGGTTGATTCCTCAACCGGGGTTTGACTGAGGCAAACCCCTACCCACAACTCTTTTTTTCCCTTCTTTTCTATGTGTAGGTTGCAAGTGGGTAGTTGTATTTTCAGATTTGGACTCCATTTAGAGAGGCGGAAAAACCCTTTTCATTTTGCAGATTTTTCAGAGGACCATGTACACTTTCACCACAGTCCCAACGTTTTTTCTCTAAATTTATAGGACATATCTGTATCAGTCTAATTAGCTCAGATCTGAATTTATAGTGTGACCCCGAACCGGTAGCTCCTTATTTCACTCATTTTCTCTCTCCTTTCCTCATAGTCAACAAATCAACTTTCCCATTTATAAAATATGGTGAATCACACTTCAACCCTTGCAATCCATTGGTAATTCACATCCTTGTATCTCTTAGATTTGGATCTAGTGGATTCAAGACTCTCTTTTGAATTTAAATTTCTCCCAAGTGAAAAATCATCCTAGTGACTTCCTTTCTCTCTCATAGGTGGGGAGTCACTAGGGTTCAATTTTTCATGATTCATATTCACATTCTCTTGGAAAATGTTATGCATTTAAGAATTTTGTTCAAATGCAATATGACTTGAACAAATTTGTCTCACAAGAGATCTAGTTGTATATCTTGGTAAAAACATAGTTCCTTAGCACTTCTTCTCCCTTCATGTTTCTCTTCACCCTCTGGCATCACTTTCTAACCTAATTGTGGTCTCTTTATCATTTGTGGTGACATTGTTTCAATTTTACATACTTTGGGGAAGCAACATGAAGTTTACTTTCGTTATTATTTCTACACATTTATCTTTATCTTTGTGTATTATTCATTATTAGATCTCCTTTATTGCATTGGATTATTCTTATATGAGCATGTAATTGTTCTTTGGTTTTCCACTTTTCTCTGAGAGGAGTTTCTTGAATAAGTAATGCACCTCTTCTATTTATTTCAGTCTCTTGGAAATATATCTCTTTTATGGTTGTGATTATTCTCAAGCATGATATGCCTCCTTTCATGGAATGATCTCTTGATAATTCCATGGGAATATCACTTGAAAATAGACACCATTGGAAGATGTGTACCCCTTTTCCCCTTGTCCTTCTTACTTTGGGGGCAAGGATTTTCATTCCTATTCCTTTCTCTCTATATCGTGTATCACTATTTCCTTTAGGGGCTGCATTTTTCATATATGATTATCATTTCTATGTGCTTAATCTCCCTTGGGGAACATGTGATGATTTTTCTTCCTTTCGAAGATTACCACTTCTTGAGATGTGTATTTTACATATACTAATGTCTTTTCTTGCATGTATCCATGAAAGTACATTGTGCATTCGCTTATGTTTAATCTATCTTTAGAAGATTGTGTAACCTCTTCTCATTTCCTCTATGCTTGGGGGGAAATAATCCCTCTCTCTATTTCTCTAGGGATCCACTTTTCCCTATTGTGTGGGTGGTGTGATTTTTATTACTTGATGTCATTCCTTGTGAGAAGTTGTTGATGGTTTTATCAAGGGTTGTCTCTCATACAAGAGGTGTAAGCCTTTGACTATAACCGGTTTTCCACTTGGTAATGTACATCTATAATAAGATCACCCATCCCTCTTGGGGCTGAAAGTGAGTCATCCCTCATCAAGAATCACTTTCACTTAGGAATAGGAGGAAGGATGGTATTCTTGTTCTCCCCTTTGTTTTGATATAGAAGATATTATATTTGTCTAAGAAAATTCCCCTTAGAGGAAGATGTCTTTTGAGCAAAGATCTCTTCTTCTCTAGGGATCTCCTTTACACTTACAACAAGAATCTCTTTTCAACTATCTTATCCTTGCTTGAAGAGTATTCCCTCTCTTTCTTGGATGCATGACATTGTTCCATAGCAGATATCTTCTTTCTGATGAAGGTAGGTATCGTTGTTCTACTTTCCTTAAGATATAGACATCAATCTATGTTGACATCTTAAGGGGGGGTCACCCACACTACTCCTTTGTATTATACTTTTCTTATGCATTGTACGGTGGGAAATTCTTGGAACCAAAGGGAAGCCTCTTAGAGAAAGATGTCATCACTTTTCATGGATCATTCTCAAAACCAGAGAAAAGACTCTTAGAGTGAGATGATGTTGCTTTTTCCTGGTACAATGAGAAATTCTTGGAACTAGAGGGCAGCCTCTTAGAGGAAGATGTCATCACTTTTCGTGGATCATTCTTCGAATTAGAGCATAGACTCTTAGAGAGAGATGATGCTGATTTTTCCTAGTACAATGGGTCATTCTCAGAACCAGAGCAGAGACTCTTAGAGAGATGTCTTCACTTCTTTTCTTGTACAGTGGGTCATTCTTGGAACCAAGGCATGGACCCTTAGAGCGACTTGACGTCACTTTTGTCTTATGCGGGGTGATTATTCTTGGAACCAAAGTACAGATCCTTAGAGTGGGATGTCACACCTTTCTTGATAGTTGTACTATACATTCTATACAGGTTGTAGCGTACTCGGGCATAGACTCCTATAAGGTGCTTTTAACCTCACTTGCACACATGCGCATGAGTTTGGGTGGAACTAATGGTGTTTTAACTCTCCTCCCTTACATGGATCACCTAGACAGACTCTAGGGGTGAGATTTTCCATGTCCTTTTCAACATGGATCATCTAAACAGACTCTGGGGGCTAGATTTCCATGTCCTCTCTATGGATCACCAAAGTGTGTATTCATGTCCTCTCTCTCTCCTCTCATGAACCCATAGTTTTAACATTGATGGTTCATGAATGATGCCAACTTTTCTCTCTTATATGATCACTTGTGTTTATGTAATGGTATGTGTCCTTTTGTTTTGGCTAGTTGGTGTGTGGTCTTGTCTTTTTTGTCTTGTTGTGTGTCTTTTATGTTTTTTTTTCCTTGTTCTTTTTGGTTTCTCATGCTCTTGCATATGTCGGCATGAGTTGAGACCCTAAGATTGGGGGAGTTTTGCTCCTCAAGATTAGTGATGTCTTATACTCCTTATGACATGGCTTTGTATCTCTCATCTTCATCTCTCCCTTTCTTCAACTTTACCGGCAGTATTGGCGTAAGCCATACTCCCACTAAAGTGGGGGATAAATTTAGTATCATAAAATTACAACCCTAGCAATTTTAACCACATTTGATGTCCTCACCTTGGCGATGATATTTTCCTTTCTAATTGAGCCCCCCTTTTTCTGCATTCACACCCTTGAACCATCCTTGTCTAGGCTCTAGACCTTGTACGGGCTCTAAAATAGGGTAGGAGAGGGGTGTCGCACCCCTATCCCCACCTCTTAGGGTGACCCTATGTCAAGTTTTCCCGATCCCTAATGCAAAATCTGACTTCTGGGTTTGCAATTTCTCTTTGTCAACCTTCAGTGAGTGAAAATTAGTCCTTTAGGCCTGTATAAAAGGGGGTTGGTTTTCTCATTTTCATATAAGGAGGATATGCAAGAATTTAGGAGGAGGTCTTCATTATCTTCATCAAGCATTCAAGCATTCAAGTCTTTTTCATTCATCCATTGGAGCAACATTACAACATCCATTTGCAAGGATCTGTGTGTGTTAGGGTTTCATCATGTTACATGCCATTTCATGCAACACTTGTCATTACATTCAAGAAGCAAAGCAATCATCATCAACAAATTGCAGACCTGGAAGGTATACATTTTCATTATTTACATTTCAAGCATTTGCAATTACTTTATTTCAAGGTTGATTCCTCAACCAGGGTTTCATTGACGAAAACCCCCATCCACAACCCTTCTTCCCTTCTTTTATGTGTGTAGGTTGCAGGTCCATAGCTATATTTTCAGATTTGGGCTCCATTTGTAGAGGCGAAAAAACCCTTTTCGTTTGGTGGATTTTTCGGAGGACCATGTAGACTTTCGCCACGGTCCCGATAACTTTTCTCCAAATTTGCAGGGCAGATTCATATTAGTCTAATTAGCTCAGGTTTGAAGTTACAACACGATCGCAAAATAGTAGTTCCTTATTTCACTCATTTTATCTCTTTGTTCCTCATAGTCAACAAGTCAACTTTCCCATTTACAAAAGAGGGTAAATCACACTTCAACCCTTGCAATCTACTGGAAATTCACATCCTTGTCTCTCTTGGATTGGGATTTAGTGGATTCAATCCCCTCTTTGAATGTAAAGTTCTCCCAGGTGAAAAATCATCCTAGTGACTTCCTTTCTCTCTCCTAGGTAGGGAGTCACTAGGGTTCAATTTTTCCACTTTACAATTATCATTCCACACAAGTTTCTATTTTTGTACACACAACATTCATGTATGTAGATTATAGCACATATGAGGATAGAAAGGTGATAAGAGAGTATGAATTCTACATAAGTGGTGATCGTACTCATTCGTTGGAGTTTGTACAAGGATTCTTTAAAAAAAATTATGATAATTTAAAGGAAAGAAACATACAATACAACTGACACTTCATATGGTCAGATAATTGCACCAAACAATTCAAGAATGAAAGGATGTTTTATTGGTTGAAAAGGATGCATATGACAAGCGATGTACAATATTTTTGGAATTTCATTGAGGCAGGACATGGTAAGGGAGAGCACGATGGTGTAGGAGCATGTGTAAAAAGAGACCTAGCTAGAGAATAATTGAAGTACGAAGGTGGTGCTGAGTTAATAGATGTAGAAACAATTATACGATGGTGTAACTCTACTATGGGTCTAGGTAATCTAGGTACATCAATGGTTCATAGATATTTTTGGTCGATCATTGAATCTAACATTGAAAACTATCTAGATTGTCGTACAGTTGTAGGATTGAGTCACATGCACACATTTACGAGTTCAAATGCAAGTTCACCCATAATTTATACAAGACAGATGGTATGTTTTTTCTCTTCATGCATGTATTTTATGTGGGAAGAATGTGAATCACAAGAGTGGGTTAACAAATGGTCTTGTAGACCATTGGTTCCGATTGATACTTATCAAATTCCCAAAGCACTACAATTGAGCCAGACAGAGACATCAGTGGATTTTGACCATGTATCCGACCTAGTGGATTTTGGTGATTTTTTTAATTAATTTTTTTGTAAGTATTCTTTCTGGTTCATTTTGTTGTATATCACACTTTATTTTTGGTATTAATGATCACTTTATAAAATACAGGTCATGTGTATGTTGTTTTTGTAGAAGAGAAAATTGAAGAAGGAATTGATTACTTTTTAATGTCATTGTGTTGAGCCTAAAAGAAAATTGAAAACTACAATCATTGACAGAGAGGGTATTGAGTACCCAATAAGGTCTGTTGTCTTGATAGGAACATGGCTTAGGAGATACCCCAATAAGAATTATGATGTTTGGTTGTTCGAGGACTTTGAAACACACATACATATTCTTCATTTCTCTAGCCTTGTTCTTGCAACAAATATTCATTTAATGAGGTATCGTGGTAGACCTCATAACAAGATTTTATAGAAAGTTCATGAATCTGACCACGAGGAAATACTTGACACAATACGGGTTAGAGCCAATCCTAAAGGCTCACTTGATTGACTCTACGGTTCAGAGGAATGATTTTGATAATTTTGTATATATCATCGACGAATTATTCTATATTCTATTTTTGTATATATAAATGCCCATGAGCTCAATTGTACATGTTTAGAGGCATAATACGGTATATTTAAATGGCAATGAGTTGATTTGTACATATTTAGATGCCAAATTTTGTATATTAAAATGGCGTTGAGTTGAATCGCACATATTGTAATGCCAAATTTTGTATAAAATCCCATGAGATGATTTGTAAGACATTTTTTTTATATATTCAAATAGCCAAGAGCTAATTTGACCATATTTAAAGGTAAATTTTTGAATAATATGTGACAATGTTTCATGACTATTTTTTGTGTCTATGTTTTGTGACTATGTTTTGAGTTTATATGATGTGATAAGGTTAATGATGACCATTATTGATAGGGTAAATCATGAGAATTATTTATTCTTGTATAATCATGAAGAATTATTTGAGTCATTATCGGGTCATCGAAGTCATATATTGAGTTTAGATACAATTTGAGAAAAAAATATCATTATTGTCAAAAACGTTGTCAAGCAACTTCTACATCGCGTCAGTAGGGTATGGCTCTCGATGTTTCAACACTTTGGGATGCATGATAGGAGAATGCATAGCATAAACCTATCCACTCGAACATGCTCGTGACAGCGGTTTGTGCACAAGACAAACCAAGTCAATTCTAGCCTATCTTGCAACTTTGCATTACATGCAACTGATGATTTTTGCAATAGGCGAAAAAATGCTACCAATTGAAAATGGATTTGATTCATCAGAAACCAAGATAGGCCATTATAGAGGATCTTCACGCGACCCCAAAAGTTCAAACAGAATGATCATTTGTGTCTTGGATAGGAAGAAATAGTCTGTCAAAATTTGACAATTTTTTGGACTATGGGCACTTGAGAGATCACGTCGGTAGGGTATGGCTCTCGATGTTCTAATGATTTGGGATGCACGAGAGGAGCATTACTAGATGTGCTCATGATGTTGGTTTTTGCATAGGATAAACCAAATCAATTCTAGCCTATCTTGCAACTTTGCATTGCATGCAACTAATGGTTTTTATAATAGGAAAAAGAATGCTACCAATTAAAAATGGCTTTGAGTCATCATAAACTGAGATATGTCATTATAGAGGAGCCTCACACAACCCCACAAGTTCAAACAAATCAATTATATGTGTCCTGGATTGGAAGAAACAGTCTATCAAAGTTTGATAATTTTTTGGACTCAGGGCACTTGAGAGATCATGCTGATAGGGTATGGTTCTCAACGTTCCAATGAATTGGAATGCATGAGAGGAGTATTCCTAGCATAAACCTTCCCACTCGGATGTGCTCGTGATGTCGGTCTATGCACAGGATGAACCGAATCAATTCTAGCCTATCTTGCAACTTTGCATTACATGCAACTGATGACTTTTGTAGCAGGCGAAAAAATGCTACCAATTAAAAATGGCTCTAATTCGTCAGAAATTGAGATAGACCATTGTAGAGGAGCCTCATGTGGCCCCAAAGGTTCAAATAGATTGATCATACATGTCCTGGATTGGAAGAAATAGTCCATCAAAGTTTGACAATTTTGTGGACTCGGGCACTTGAGAGATCGCTTCGGTAGGGTATGACTCTCGATGTTTTGGCACTTTGGGATGCATGAGAGGAGAATGCATAGCATAAAAATACCCACCTAGACCCACTTGTGATGTTGGTTTATGCATAGGATGAACTGAATCAATTCTAGCCTATCTTGCAACTTTGCATTGCATGCAACTGATGGTTTTTGCAGTAGGTAAAAAAATGCTACCAATTGAAAATGGCTCTGAATCATCAGAAAACCAAGATAGGCCATTGTACAGGAGCATCGCACAACCCCACAAGTTCAATTAGATCAATCATATGTGTCCTAAATTACAAGAAATTGTTCGTCAAAGTTTGACATTTTCTTGGACTCAGGGCACTTGAGAGATCCTGTCGGTAGGGTATGACTCTCGATGTTTCGACACTTTGCAATGCACGAGAGGAGAATTCCTACGATAAAAATTCCCAATTAGATGAGCTCACGATGTTACTTTGTGCACACAATGAACAAAATCAATTCTAGCCTATCTTGCAACTTTGACAACAACTGAGCAACTTTTACATCTTTTATCCAACTTTGAAAACTTTGACAACTTTGATGATAATTGAGCAACTTTGACAATAATTGAGCAACTTTTACATCTTTGATCCAAATGACCCCAAACACAAGAACCAAAATTTGACCACTGCGAGCATTAGGGTGCTCTCGCACCACACACATATTGTTGGTGATATTCATATTGTCAATTTTTGTTGTTTATATTCATATTGTTGATTACATAGGCAGATATTCATTTAAATTTATAAAAGGGCAGCCACCAAATACAACTAATACACAATAATGAACTAAATACAAGGAGTTTTGTAGGGTTAATTCCACATTTTAGAAATTTTATCAAATCATATTCCACGATTGCAATGTTTTATATCATAGATTTTTGTTGTTTATATTCATATTGTTGATTACATAGGCAAATGATAAATTAAATTTATAAAATGGTAGCCATGAAATACAACAAATACACAATAATGATCACAGTACACATTTATTAGATTGAATATCAACATTTTTATATATATCAAAAAAGGCATGTCTTCCAAGTCAATACAAGTATTACAAAAATGTGGCATATTCCATGTCCAAATTGGTATACAATAAAAATGTAGAATATATGTACATGTATTGGTCATTCTATGACCACAACTAACACTATATGATCCTAAAATTGTGGTGGTTATGTTGTTAATTGTGAACTATTTTCTACAAAAGAATTCTAACTTGGCTTTTGAATTGTGGTTTTGCAGCCATCAACAGAGCCATGTACTGCATCGAAGAGGCTTGATTTTGATGATCAACGTTTTTATATATATCAAAAAAGGCATGTCTGCCAAGTCAATACAAGTATTACAAAAATGTGGCATATGCCATGTCCAAATCGGTATACAATAAAAATGTAGAATATGTCTACATGTATTGGTCATTCTATGACCACAACTAACACTATATGATCCTAAAATTGTGGTGGATCATCAAAATCGAGCCTCTTTGATGCAGTACATGGCTCTGTTGATGGCTGCAAAACCATAATTCAAAAGCCAAGTTAGAATTCTTTTGTAGAAAATAGTTCACAATTAACAAGATAACTATGAATTCTACTATAATTTCTTTGCAATTGAAATGTAGATTACCTCATTGGCTGATCTTGGATCTAATGTCTTCGCTCTCCTCTCCTTGTTAGTCTTAGGATTTTTCTTGAAGACAAACTTAAAAGGATCCATGTTATGGCCGAATCCCGAAGGGGGCTATTGTAGATTAAATGTACAATTAACACAATGTACTAACATAAATACATCAAATAGACTTAAAAGCTATAATATAGAGAACAATGATGTATCGATGCCTAAGATGCTTCTTCAATGGATTGAGGATGGCTCACCATCAATGAAGAAACTGTCGCTATTACCTATACAAAAAATGATCAAAGATTAAATACAGTTAATATAATGATAAGTATTGTAGGTTAAAAATAATTAATGTAATATATCAAACAAAATTGTACCAGATCCTTAGATGCTTCTCCAGTACACAGAGGAGGGTTGGGCATTGATGAAGTAGCTATGGAAATTTCTTGTATGAAAAAATTATAAGAATATAATTTATCACAAGCTCACATGTACACATGCATATTATCATGAAATCAAGAAAATAAAGTAGAGATACATACCTCCGCCCTCTCTCGATCATCGGGCGAATTAGGTGCATTCAACAAATCCACATAGCTCAATGGTCGTTGTACATGTAAAATAGACAAAAAAAATTTATCAATATATAAATCCCAACTAAGACAATTTCAATATTTTCAAACAATTGTACAACTAAAAATGTGTTCAATTACCTTCTTCCCACATTTTGGCGTCTTTGAGGAATTCTTTTTATTAGGACGAGGCTTAATGTGAAGGGGGGACACTGACAAAATAATATTAACATGAGATATTAGTACATATAATATATTAAACATAATTTAAAAAATCTATAATGAAATTACTTTCATATTCCATCAAAACAATACATAAAAAAGGGTGTACAAAATATGATACCGTATAGCCTTGAAGGCCAAAATTGATAGCTGAGAGTGTGATGTCATGAATCTGGGACATTTGGTCCCATGTCAACACCTACAAACCAAAAATTGGACCAAGCATTAAATATAGTTAGTATATCTTGTAATTGTTTTGAATTCAATGTGTACTATTTTATTTTAACAAGTTACAAAATTTATACCTCAGGTGTTGAAGTTGTAGCTATAGTGACTGCGGGAGGAGTATGGGATATCGTTGTTGCATCCTAAAATGCATATTATTTGTATCAATTTAAATTGATGTATAATGAAAAATTATTTATATAATTATAAATTTAAAGTGACTGATAAATAAAATACTATGAATTACAATCAACATTCCAGTGTCTATGGCTGATTGCCAAACAACATGTCTATCAACTCCTCTCTCAGCGCCACATCCTCAGTCATGTGGGTTTGACATCTACTCCCGTAAATCATACATGAATGAGATGTGGATCCATCTGCAACGACCGCGTCATCCATCCCTATGCATATCCCCAAGCAACTGACACACACATGTTGAATGGGCTCTCTTTCGCCACCTGGAGCAACTAATGACTCATCATCCAGTACAAGAGGGTGTGCTAACTGTGTTCCATGTTAGATGATGGCACCAGTCAATATTGTGGCCACCTAAAGAGTCTGTAGCTCCATCAACTCTTTCAGCTCTACTGAAACATCCTGATGCACCTTGGGTTTGGGTGCTAGGGGGCAAAGACTCTCCATAGCTAATTGCCTACAGGCTCCAGGTCTATCTTGGGAAGAACTGCCACCTCTACCATGCAACTCTCTCATGTCAAAATAGTTTGGCCACACATTGAGGACAAACTCATAGTATATTTTTCTCAAAAAATACAATGTCACCTCATAATTATAACAAGGTGGATCATCAAAGACCATCCACCACCTGTGCGAAAAAAGATTCTTCATCTGCACATTGGTACACCACTATATGGGAAACCTCTTTGCATTAAGAGATAACAACTGACCAGTTTTAGGATCAACAAAAAGGACACATTTTTTTTACTAAATTTTTTGTTTTTCACTCCCTCGTATGATAACCCACTAGCACAGTATTGATGACACATATCCCTAAAGTTTCCCCATTTTGTAATTTGTGTGGAAATGGTTGTGGCACCACTTGCTAATGTTTCTAGGCTAGCGGTGAGGAATTTATGATGCTCAAGTTCAGATGTTTTCAAAAATTTATTAATCAATCTATTTATTTTAGATGTGTTTTTCCCTAACTGATTAATCAATTGCTCATGTGTATCAGGTGGATAGTCAAAAGAAGGAGTTGGAGGTGTCTCTTATGGGTTTTTCAGGAGGTGCATCTTGTTGTTGTTGTTGTTGTTGTGGATTATCAGAATCTTGTCTTTGAAACAAAAAATAAATAAAACTAATCAAAATAAATTAAATTAAATTCACAACAAAAAAAAAAATTGAATAAACGAGAAAGAAAAACAAAAAACAAAACTAACCTTGATCCATAGCGTTTGGTGAAGAAATGTGGGAGCCCATTCGCAGTTTCATGGGGAAAATGAAAGAAAAAATGTTGTAGTCGTAGGAAAAATAAGACCCAATCATTTTTTTATTTTTTTAAAATTTGATAGGTACTGCATACTTTCCTAAACACACCGCATACATGGTTTTAGGACTAAAGATCGCGTACACTAAAAACCGCATATGTGGTATCTTTTCTTTAGGCTTGGGGACAATGAACCTAAGTGCATACATGGTGATTTCAAATTTTAATACTGCGTATGCACTGCTTTTTATTTTATTTTTTTAGGTGGTGTCCACTTTTCTGACCACCATGTTTGTGCACATACCCCATTGTTTAGTGTAACTAATTTCCTAATGGATACATATAAATCTTAAGTGGTTATTGATTGTAAGTAAAGATTAATTTAATTAAGTAATTCACATTGGGAAACCCTTTAGGAGTTTTAGTTTAGTCTTCAGCATGTGCAAATTTTATTACAATGTTATCTTTTATGTTTATGTGTTATGTAATGTTTTAAAAAAATATTTTGCACTCTTTTGTAGTGTTTGTAGTTGTTTCCTTTAGGGTTTCTTGGTGGGGCATTATACAAGATATCAGATCAGAATAGAGATCAAAAGATCTGGTAAAAAGATAAGATAGAGTGCAGAGAGCTATTATTGAAATCAAAAGAGTAGTGAAAAGACAAGATAAAGTGTATAGAGTTATTGCAAAGATAAGAAAGTAGAAGACAAAGCCTGTAAGCAAAAACTGGCAGATTCAATTTTAGGTGTGAAAAACATGACGATTATAGAACATCATCTGTAACAAGGTACTTAACTTGCAGTTATAATTTTTTATTATTGTAATAATCTGAGTGGGTGCTCAGATCAGGGGTTGGTGCCCATAAATATCAGGGGTTAGTGCTCCTTTGGGTTATTGCCCATAAACTTTGTACTAAGACCTTTTCACTATGAGGCTAGATTAGAGTAGTAGACTCTAGCAGTATTTCTCACCGAGGTTTTTCCCATCTTGAGTTTTTCTTGTATATCTTATGTGTATGTAGATTTGTTTAGTGTCTTTTCTCATCATTGCTTGATCATTGTTATTAGAGCTTTAATCTTTTAGAAAGTACAAGTTTTGAGTTACCACTAATTCACCCCCCCTCCCCCTCTCAAAGGTCCATTTGTGTTCCTTTGGGGATTCACATTTCATGAATCCTAATAATGATGAGGATATTGAAAAATATATTATTGGGGGTTCTACAATTTCCATGATTGTATCATCAATCTATTTGTGAAAGAGATGATATTATAAGACTTGTTTATGAGCTAGGTATGATGTCATAACTCTCTTTCACTTGTCTGATTATTCTATGTTATATGCAATGTATATGTTGTTGTATATACATTGGTATGGTGTAGGACTGCATGTACTAGATATTAACTCCACCTAGTTTCATCAGTCTGAGCGTGTCTCTAGTCCCCATGGTAAGTTGATAGGAGGTGACAAGAGACCCTACAACATACTCTAGGCTTAGTTGGTACATTGTCAGTGTTGGTGTTGTGGCTAGAGTTACCTTGTTAGGCACCATGCGTTATTTTATGTGATCCCTATGTTGGGATGCCTCGTGGAGTTGTGATTATTAAATTATTAATTAATTGATTTATATAGTATATTAATATTAAATTAAATTAATGGTTGATCTTTATATTTAAATATAAATATGTATTAAATTATTAAGGGTTTATAATATATTAATTTTATTTTTTGGATTTATATTTAATGAAGTATTTATAGTATTTGGATATTTGATTTATTTAATTTATTGGCTATTGCTTTATTTCTATTATTTATCCTTTTAATCATTTGTTTAATTATTTATTTTACCTTCCCTCTTTTTCTATTGGCTTTGGAAGTATGATTTAGGGATTAATATTATTTTATTATTTACTTTAACTCAATTTTTTATATCATTGGTAAGGTTTATTATACTTTTTATTATTTTCTATTCAGTTGTGATGAGGTATGGTTTTGGATTAATTTTTATAAATATGGAGACTCGAGATTTTTGGGGGGTTGTTTTGCTGGAAAATTTATTGCATTTTGATTTGGCTGGGAATGGAGTTTTCTACATATGCATTAAAATTGGATATTGGCTTTGGTTTTGATTGAAGCTATGATTTTGTGGAAGGATTGGCTGGGTTGTGTGTGTGTGCCTTCTACAACTCTTCTTTCCATAACTTCAAATTCTAGGTTGGAGGATTTGAATCGCTTCTTTGCATTTCATTCTTGAAAAGATTGGCTTCACAATGTTTGAGGGAAAAATATATTATGCAACTGTGTATTGAAAGTGATTTTTGTGCAATAAATATTTTCTATGTTTATTTTCATTTTTGGTAGTACTGGTATTGAATCCTTGGGTTTTTTTATTTTTGTGAGTATCATTGTTTTTGTAGTTCTTGGGGTTTGAGGCTCTCGGGTTGTGTATTGTCATGCAACGTCTTTGTAATTTTGGACTGGAAGACTCTATATTCATTTCCTTCATGGATTTTAATTGAAATATAATCCCATGTTGATTTTTAACATTGTGTTGCCTGGGGTTTAATTTTGTATGATTGTCTGGAATGTGACTCTATGTAGTGTCAAGAAGCTATTTTCCCTTGCAAGCTCTTATTCGATGTTTTAATTTGCATTGACTCATTTTTTTGGACTTAAATCATTTTATTTTATTCTATCTGATTTGTTATTGACTCCCTAACACATATGTGCTATTATATCTGAGGTCACTATACTGGTTAGTATATGTGTCATCGTTTATCTTGTATGTGTTAGTTTGGGTTGCATAAGCACCAGACAGTCCTACATAGGTGCTATTTTGTAAAGAAAATGTACTATACTGTTCGGTATATGCGTTATTTTGCATATTTTTTGCACTAATATGGGTAGTTATTGTGTTACAAGAAGTAACATATGCACTAAAACCATTGTTTAAATGTGTCGTTCTATTTTACAAAAGAGCCAAAGTTTGTTCTGTATGTGCTAGTGTAGTCTATGTAAGCACTATACTACGATGTTGTGTTAAGTTGTCAGTTGATTATTGATGTTTGAGACTTATTTGCAAGACCAGAGGCTTGCTCAGTTTGTGTTTGTGTTTTTTGTGATCTCTTTGTTAGTCCAAATTTTGTTCTACTTGATTTGAGGTTGGAATTTATGTAGGCTTATGGCTCTTGGGATAATGATTATCCAAGAGTGGAAATAATAAAGTTGTAGAGAGTAAATGTATTCATTTACTCATCATAATGTTTCATGTTGTACCAAAAATGATTTATTTTCTTTTCAAATTTTTATTTCTGCTTTAGTTTATCTTAGTTTCCTCAATAAATTTCTCCTTTTGGTTTGTAAAATCATTTTTCCTCTCTTTAATAAATGTTTAATTTTACTTATGATGAGAACATAAGTACTCTATATAGGACCCCTAACCTCTTCCTTATTTTACTCACATTTTCACCAATTAACCTATCATTTTCACTTTATCTTAATTTCATGAGACCACCTTACAATAGAAAATATATATACTTATTATGCAAGGTTATTCACCCTTTCACAATTAAGTGAAAATAATTTACTTATCTTTTCACCCCTTTGGTGTAGTAATCCTCCTCCTATCTTTATGGGAAAGTATTTCACCTCTCACAAATTATATTTATCCTTCATAAATAATTTTTTTATATATGAACTTGTTGGCATTGTGTTATTGATGTCAACCAGTATAGGATGGCTACTAGTATAACAGATGTATGTGAAACACTATCATGGATGCATATATGATGAGATGTCTTTGATATCACCTTGTGTTGCAGAACATTGGCAAGGTAAGGGAGTGAATGTCATTGAGTACTATTACCATTAGAGTCACTGGTACACAAGTTACCGCTTGACTTGTGTTGAAGATATGGGCAGGTTATCGGTATAATCTGTCATCGGTAAGGAGAGTATGTCAACTGGTAAGTGATGTGTTGACAGTGTATGGTTGCTAACCAGTGAGCATGTGTTGACATGGACAAGATAAATCAACTAAGTGAGTGGTTTCCTACCAACAAGCTTATGACTGGTGTACAAGCAGGGTGAGCAAGATGCTTGGATGTTGATTGTGATGAAGAGGCAGAATGTTATCAAGAATCACATCAATACTGGAGGAGAAGGATGTATAGGTCACTAGTACACCATGTGGATGATGAACAATAGGACTCCCATCCGATAAAGATGTAGTCACCATGTGAAGAAATGACTGATAGCAAGTGTGCCCCACACTGGATCACATGTACATGTTTGAAGATATGCTACACAAACAGGGAAGCCGCATGAGTGCATTGCATGATGCAGATGACAAGGATCCACTCCCACCGGTAAGTGGAGCTTATCTCCTATTATGCAAAGTGTGCATCATAGTTCTGTGAAATAAGACAAAAGAGTTAAAGGTAGGTGTTTGAAGGCTCACACCAGATCTATCGGTGAAACAAAAGGATACCTCAAGTGTTAGGTCCAACAATGAAAGCTAATGTACTGAGAGGGGAGGGGCGAACCAGTACTTCAAAACTTTTCTTTAAAAACATTCTTACTGATAAACATAAACTGTATATAGTTGATCTCATAATATATAAAGCCAAAACACAATCATAGAAATTACATCCATACACATTTCACTCCATAACACAAAGATTTTGGTTACGTAGAAACTCTTGGTTAGAGAGAAAAACTGTGGTGGGGATGGCACCCACAACTTCACTACTGCAATAATAAAGGTTGCTCGGTTAGAGCTACATGTTCAGCTATTTCTGATAGCTTACCCTGTTAGGAGTATCAAGATCTTTAGATCTACCTTGCTAAAGGATTTTTACAAACACTTTTACAAAATGTTGTAGCTAGTTAAAGGCTTTACAATTTATAGACCTTGTTAGAGTCTTTTACCCCATTAAAGGTTTCTAACACAACTCAAAATAATTCAATCAAAATCTTTTACAAAATATCTACAGCTTTACATCTAAAATGTTATAGCAGACTCTATGTGCTCAATATGAAATTACCATGCTCATAGCATACCTTGGTAATTGATAGATCAACTCGGTGACCTCTTCTATATTCTCTTTCCCTTAAACTATTTTCTGAAAATCTTCTTGGTGACCTCTGAATACCTCTGTTCAATCATCACATCTTATCTTTTCACAAGATTTTTATCTTCAACTCACCATCTTTTTCTTCTCCTTTTTATTGATACTCAAATCACTCTGTATATAGATCTCTAAGGCAGTGATCTTGTTCATACATCGATTATACAAACATGTTTTATCGAATGAATAAACATAGAAATTATGCCATTGGATAAACTTCCTCAAAATCATACAAAATCTTTAAGTGCAATTCCCTATGAAATAACGGTTCCCTGTTCTCGAATCTTGTAACATGTTTTCACATATGTCTCCAGGTTCATTGAATCTGGTAACATGTTTCCACTCAGTTCAGATTAACTCAGTGTACCTTCTTTGATACTCGATGGACATAGGAAATTTACTCGGTAGACAACTCGATATATATCATCTCGGTGACTAGCCTTTCTTTTGTAACTGACACCCTTAGTGCTTACTGACTAAATATTTATGTAGTATTAATCGACTAGGGTATATAGGATGACTTTGAACATAAAACTAATGACAATGTAGTAAATAGTAAAAATCTCCCATTTTGACATTAGTTTGGTATGTTTGACAAAACTCCTTTCAAAGTCATAACACAAAATCTATATACTTACAAAATGTGACTGAAATTATAGTATATACATTTGTTCAAATACATACTTTGAATACATACTCCCCTTATCAATATGCTAAACAAAACTTGATTTGCATGTCCCTAATGTTCCATGCTCCCCCTGACAATTTCATCTGTACACTCAGATACTTTGTATATACTCGGTACACTCCCCCTTTTTGACAAACATCAAAACTAGTTACCATTCGGTGGGGGCAACTGATCAAAAATAGATTTATACTTAATATGAGCATCGTTGAGAGCATTGGTAAGTGCACTCTTGACACTTTCCATTAAAAAATTATGAGCATTAATATCAGCTAACAATGAAATCGAACCATCTAAAGTGCTTCCCTCTACTTGTGTGGACAATTGGGTAGCTCGGTTGATCTGCTCTTGTACTGATGACAGATGGGGAATAAATAATGTCTGAAGAGTCATAATATCCATCCTTATTTTGTGCTCTTCATTCCAAAGTTCTAACTGCTGAGCCATAAGAGTTTGTAGCTTGGTATAAAAATTCTCAATAGAATTTGGCTCGGTAGTCAGTTTATTTGAGAGATCGGTAATCTCTTTTTCAATGACTTCGGTCTTCTGCTTGATATCTTTAATAAAGAATGAAAATGTACATAATTTCTGGAATAAATAAATAATGTTCTTGAGTTGAGGGGACAACTCAACAATGAATCCAACAAGCTTGATTTTACCTATAGCAATGGCTTTCTGCACTTCTTCAATCATCTTGGCAGTTAGCTCTTTGTCTTTTAATTTGCTAAGGTATTCTAATGCCTCTACTCCTAATGTTTCCAATTGAGTGAGTAGTTCATACAATTGCATATGGATGGCAGCATCTTTACTTATGGTAGCTTTAGGTAGCATGTATGTCAATAAGGCTTTTACCTTCTGAAGTACTCGATTCTTCTTTTGAATGGCTATCTATTTTTCTCGTTCTTCTTTGGCTTTGCACAACTCACCAAATTCAATAAGTGCTTGCCCTTTTAGTTTGGAAATGTCAACATTCGGTAGCACAATAGGCTTTGACAGATCTATCTTGAAACTATGCTTCTTTGGTTTCTTCTCCTTTAATGATGATGCCTTCACCGGTTGAATGAGTACAATGGCTTTGGAGGCTTGATCTTCCTCGGTATGTTTCTCAATGGGAGCAACACTTTTGGCAGTTTCTATAGCCTCTGTTGTAGCCTTCGGTGATTCCTTGCTTGGGGTCTCAGTGGTAGCAGTTTCAGTGCTTGCAGGAGCTTGAGAAGTTTGCTCGCCTATGGCCTGAGAGGTAGATTAACCTTGTGTAGCCTTATGATCCTCTTTGCCTTGTTCTGTGTCCTGAGGTATCTCGGTTGTCACTTGTTGAATTACCAGAGGATAGGACTTAACTTGTTCCAAGACTAATTCACAGGATACTAGTTTGGCATAGGCATTTCCTTCTATCATTTCTTCTTCCTATGCCTCAGTGTCCACGACATCCTCATCTAGTTGAATAGTTGAAGTAGGATCTTGCTCAGTAATTTCAACTATTTCTACTTCACCTTGAGGTTCTTTAGTCAAAATTCTAAAGATTTCTTGCCATTTTTCTTTGGTTTCCTTTTCGACTTCAAGATAAAGTCCATTCATCATTTTCAAGGCTCTATGCTTCACTTGAAAATTTGTCTGGTAGTTTTTCAAATGATTTCTAATATCTACTGACATGTCTGGAAAGAGATGTACTAAAACTCTTTCTCTTATCTGCTTCTCTGAGTCCATAGCATATTTCCATCTATTGTCAATATGAGAGTATAATGCTTTTGGAATAAGTTAGTTACTTCCAATGGAACTACTCAGAATTTGAGAAGTGCACATACTACTGACTCTTCTATTTGTCTCTTTTCTTCTTCTATCTTGGAGTCATATTTAACATACCTGAATGACACAAATCCTCCATATTGTTTCAATTTGGCACAAAACTTGTCAACACTGTGTACATCTTCCTTTGTGCATTTAACAATCTGAAATTTATTTTTGTCTTCAGATTCTGTGTCACTTGACTCCTTATTCAAAATGAGTCTCCTGGTCGACTTTCTATAAGTCTTTGTAACTTTGGGCAATTCAACATTTTTCTGCTACTTACCAGGTGACACTGCAGATGATCTAGTGTTAGGTCGTTTCACTGGTGGAGTCGGTGATACCTTAGGTGTATCTTGTTTCTTCCTTTTCAATATTTTTCCCTTTGGCAGCTCAGTGCTCAGAGTGATGGTTGCTTCCTGAGCTTCAAATTCTTCCTCAATTGAAAGTTGATCATCTTTCCTCCCTGTTGGCTTAGCAGGTGTGGAGGTAGAACCTTCTCCAAATTTCTCAATTAAGTCTTTTATCATTTTAGTGGCTTTTTTGGTAGCCTTTGGTACAACTATGCTCATTTTTACCTTCTCTTTTACCTCTTCATATGTACCATATCTGATCTCGGTTGAGTGCCTTGGAAGTGTCAGAAAGGCATCTATCTACTGTTGAGTGATCTCAAAATCAATCTCATAACCCATAGGCAGTAAAGATTGAGTTCTGGGTTCTACTGCATTGACATAACAGTATTCGGTGTCCACTACAAAACATATAGTATCCTTATATTTCTCCACTAGCTGAGGTGGGATCCTGTACCTGTTATGCATCTTTTCCTGAAATTTATTAAAGTAGTCATCCATTATCTCATTGAAATTATCACCTAGCTGATTGATAAAATCATTTCTCTGATGGGTGATCGGTCGGTGTAATTCCCAAACAATGTTCCCGACTGAGGGAAAGAACTTCTGAAAATAGAAGAACATGCACACTAAGAGCGACCCAAACTTTAGTGTGTTAGCGGAGTTATTCTTCTTAGGTTTCATTATTGTGTTGAGATTCTCAAAAAGATTCTTCAACAATACTTCACATAGATCAATTTTCATACCCTTTTTCACATTTTTATAGGCCAAATCCACAGCTACACATGGTACACTATTCTCTCTCGCCGACTAAATGAAACAATAACCGATGACTCTAATTGCAAACTTTAGTTCTACATTTGTTATATTATTCAGCTTAAGACCTCTGTAATCAGACTCAACTCCAGTTAAGGTTATCAGTTCCTTCTGTGAAATCATCTTCTGTGCTCGGGCATGGTCGTATATAGGGTATCCAGTGAGTATGTGAATAATCTCCTTGGTGATCTTCAACAGTTGGTCTTCTAACCACATAAAGTCATCATGCACTCTGCTCAAAACAAATTTGACCTATCGGGGTTTGAAAACTTGAGGATAGGTTAGGGCTTTGGTCAATCCCTTAACCTTGATATGCTCATACTTACTATCCAGGATTCCATCGGTGCAAAGTTTATCATACATGTCCTTAATTTTGGTATGGCCTAGCTCTTCTACATGACACTTAGTAAAAAATCTGACATCTTCAACCAATAGAACCTTATTTGGAATAAGAGAAAATGCAGTTTTCTCATCGGGTTTAGATGCCACTTTGGGAGGTAAGGAATACTTAAGTGAGAGCTTCTCAATAGTCTCAACTACAACTAGTTTCTGCATCTTGGGAGCCATTTCAAGCTTTGGATTTCTACTAATAAAATAGCTTAGGGTTTCAACTAACTAGAAAATGCTTCCGACTTAGAAAATATAATGCAAATATTCACAATTGATATTGATCGGTTAACTTGATTGAAAATGCATTTAAGATTGTGTGAAAATACCTTGAATTCGCTTTGAAATGTTTGATTGCCTTTGATTCGCTTATCTCTGCTCTTTGAAAACTTGGTAAGTGTAAAATGACTACACAAAGAACTTTAAATACACCCTTTACCTTATCAGGCTTCATGCAGTTAGGTAAGATAAGCATTAAATGCACTTGATTACACTTTACTGACTAACTTCCTTATAAGATTTTATCGACTAGACAAGTTTACTGTATTTACAAACTTCACTGGTAAATCGTAAGACTAGATACAATTTCAGAAATGTTAATACATCTTAGCTATGCAGATTTTGGAGTTATTTCCATGATTAAAATAGGAACTATTAAGATCTAACCTTGTGAAGATGCAGTCCCTTCATACCTTTATTGATTAATTGGAAGTAGATGCACCTAACTCGGTAGGTAAGGTGCTTTCTTCATTATTTGATCCATTTTCCTTCTTTTTCTAGATTTTCTGTAATTTGATTCTTATATCTTTAGTATCTCCAATGGGTTGATCTCTACAATCTTTAGCCAAGTGTCCAACTTTATGACAATGAAAGCATGCCATTCCAAGATTTCTCCATGACCTTCGATTGTTCATTCCAAACCTTATCATACAGTTTGCACTTATATGTCCATACCTTCCACAACATTCACACCATATTCTTGTATTGTAATCCCATGGTACTGCAATATATTTTCGATTGAGATCTGTGTGAGTTTGGTAGCTTCTATCATTTGCTCGGTGTGGAGACCACATGTAGTTTTTCTTCTTAAACCAACACTTCTCGGTATTGTGTCCATATCTATTGAAGTTTTTACAAAATCTCTTGAATTTTGCCTTCTGATAATTCCTAACAGACTTTGTCCTAAATTGTTTAGATGTGTGACCATACTTATTGCAATTGTAACAATAACTATCAGACCTAGTGACATTTGGTAGCTTACCTTTTCTGGTTCAGCACATGTTGGCAGTATGTTGTTGTTTTCCATAGTAGTTGCAAATAGGCTTGTTATATTTCAACTTATCTTTGTTTCCAGCCTTCCTTGGTGATTCTCTTTTCTTGTTGGTGTTGATTCCTTTGTCGGTAGAGTTGTTTCTTTTGTAACTGAGTCTGGTAGATTTGTTGGGTGATGTTGTGTTTAGTTGCTCATCCAACATTCTTGATGCTTCATAACTTTTCTTCAGTTTTTCTTTTGACTTCTTTTCTGCTTCAAGTTCATCAGTCAATCTTGATAATTCAAGTTTCAATGCTTGGTCCTCATTTTCTTTCAGAGTTGCTTCATGATGTGCATGACCCAATTGATCAGATAGATTATGTTGAATTCTAGTCATCCTTGTGATTTCATCATTCTTTTCAGATACCAATGCTTCCAACTATTGTTTTTCTCTTTATATACCTTTTATGTTATCTTCAGCTGTTCTCAATGCATCAATATTTTCAGTCATCTGTGTGCTGAAATACTCATGTTCCCTTCTCATTGCTTTAAGTTGATCATTTAGTGCTTTATTCTTTTCTTTCAATTATGTAATCATTTCTTCAGACTCTTCTGATATGTTGTTCTCAAATGATGTCTCAATTTTTTCCACCAATTCTTGTGAGTCCTGTAAATCATCAGCCAATCTTCTTCTTACTTTCAATGATTTTTGCATTTGTCTCTGCATGTTTGCAATCACTTGATTAGCAAGATCCAATTCTTCTTGGAGATTTGCAATTTTGCGTGCTTATTTATAGCCTTCCATTGCTAAGATCTTTCTCTTTAGGTTGTAAAACCCTTTTCCAAGAGTATAGCTCTAATACCAATTGTGAGGTCCAACAATGAAAGCTAATGCACTGAGAGGGGAGGGGTGAATTAGTACTTCAAAACTTTTCTTTAAAAACAATCTTACTGATAAACATAAATTGTATATAGTCGATCTCATCATATATAAAGCCAAAACACAATCATAGAAATTACATCCATACACATTTCACTCCATAACATAAAGATTTTGGTTACGTAGAAACTCTTGGTTAGAGAGAAAAACTGCGATGGGGATAGCACCCACAACTTCACTACTGCAATAAAAAAGATTGCTTGGTTAGAGCTACATGTTTAGCTATTTCTGATAGCTTACCCTATTAAGAGTATCAAGATCTTTAGATCTACCTTGCTAAAGGATTTTTACAAACACTTTTACAAAATGTTGTAGCTGGTTAAACGCTTTACAATTTATAGACCTTGTTAGAGTCTTTTACCTCGTTAAAGGTTTCTAACACAACTCAAAATAATTCAATCAAAATACTTTACAAATTATATGCAACTTTACATCTAAAATGTTATAGCAGACTCTATGTGCTCAATATGAAATTACCATGCTCATAGCATACCTCGGTAATTGATAGATCAACTCGGTGACCTCTTCTGTATTCTCTGTCCCTAAAACTGTTTTCTGAAAATCTTCTCGATGACCTCTGAATACCTCTATTCAATCATCACATCTTATCTTTTCACATGATTTTTATCTTCAACTCACCATATTTTTCTGCTCCTTTTTATTGATACTCAAATCACTCTGTATATAGATCTCTAAGGTGGTGATCTTATTCATACATTGATTATACAAACATGTTTTATCGAATGAATAAACATAGAAATTATTTCATTGGATAAACTTGCTCAAAATCATACAAAATCTTTAAGTGCAATTCCCTATGAAATAACTGTTCCCTGTTCTCGAATCTTGTAACACGTTTCCACATATTTGTCCAGGTTCATTGAATTTGGTAACACGTTTCCACTCGGTTCAGATTAACTCAGTGTACCTTCTTTGCTACTCGGTGGACATAGGAAATTTACTCAGTAGACAGCTCAGTATATATCATCTCGATGACTAGCCTTTCTTCTGTAACTGACACCCTTAGTGCTTACCGATTGAATCTTTCTATAGTATTAACCGACTAGGGTATATAGGATAACTTTGAACATAAAAGTAATGACAACTTAGTAAATAGTAACATCAAGTGGATGAAATCAGGGATAAGCACTGGACTGATAGAGAAGGCATGATGAGGTTGTTAGGATATAGAGGCAACTAAGAGGGGAGTGGGTGAATCAGTTGTCTATTAATTTCAACCCAAATATAACTTACTTAAACTTGATGCATAATGTCGGTTAACAATTTAACAGTTAATATCAATACTGGTGAAACTTAATGCATGAAATAGAAAGAGAAACAACATCCACAACACATAACACATAGGGGTGAACTCACAAAGTTGGTTCCCACTTTTTGGTACATCCTGATTTTTGCTGAAATCATACATTTTTTAGAAAATATAATGATTTAAGTTTTAAGAGGTCCCATTTGAAGTAATTAATTGAAGACTGTTAGATCAAAGGCTCTTAGATCAAAATTTCTTGGATAGAACCTCTCTACTTCTAAATCATACTTGCAATGGAGTCTCCTTTGCATGTATCAAATGCTGATTAAAAACCAATTTTTCATTAGCTTTTGAGGGGTCAAACGAATTCATTTAGAAGTTTTGTTTTCTTAAGGATTTAGTCCTTATTATAAGCTTTCCAAATAGTATAATTTTTAGTATATTTTAATTTTATTTTTTATGAATGTAGGTTTTTCATTAAACATGAACTTCTTTGTTTAATGCATTGGGAAAAATATTAAAATAATTATCTAAAAAATATCTATGCACTAGGTATTGATGTCTTCTTTCTAACAAAAAAAATAAAACCGAATTTTGATATATATAGAACAAGTTATGTATTCAAACATACACCTATATATAAATTATAATTAGTCAGACTTCAAAACTTAATAAAATAAAAAAATATTCAACATATCACTATCAAACCAACTGCATGCCCTGGGTATTGATGTTACAAACCAAAATTTAAAAGAGATAAGTTTTTATCATTTATAGAAAAAAAGTTATATGTTTTAGGATGCTCATCACTCTTAAAAAATGTTGTTTGTTGTAAAAAACTACTTTTGAAGGAGATGGAAAAATCAATAAAATTTTATTCAAAAAAAATTGAAAAACTATATTTAGAATCTACAAAAAAGATGTTAAAAATCACTAGTTTACATCATCTTCAAATTATTAACAGTTTAAAAGTTATAGGTGTTGGAAAGTGAAGATTTTTTGCAAAATATTCATCTAAGTGTCAAAGTTGGCCAAAAAGTGGAAACCAGTATTGTGAGTTCACCCAGAGATTTGCACGCGGAAACCTTGTAAGGGGAAAAACCACTATGGGAAACCTTACCCACAGTCAGATGATACTACTGCAGATAGTATGTGTATACAAATGGGGTCTGCACATACAAAAAGGCCAACCACCTAGAGCTCACTGCTCAATCACAAAATAGGAGTCACACTGACTACAATTGGATGGTTAAATTCAATGATAATGTACTATTCAAAATAGTATCTTCTATGCTGGATTCAGTACCGCTTAAGCTTTGATAATCACCTTCAAACCTTCCTTGAACCTTCTCTATGGTCTGCTCATATGATCTTCAATATTCGCACATACCATAACCTTTATCTACTCTGATCATACCATATCCATACCTATCTTTCATCTCACAAATGAGACCTTACATATATACCAATCCTAAGACCAAATGTGTAGGTCGGCTCACTTAAGAATATTAAAATTAAATCAATTACAAATGAATCAAGATGCGATGCATCATGTCACCTCAATACATTTACAATAATAACCAATCAATAAATCATCTCCATAACGTGTCATGCTGATCTGGAATAGATAATGCATGTCGGTCCATAACCTAGACCAATTTGCCGGTAACAACAAATATGTCAACTCGATTAGACCAATAACCATAACACCAAAACAATATCTAAACCATGTCTTCGACATAACCAAGTGATCCCCAGATGATAACAGATCATCCTTTGTGCTGGTGAACAATATATCTGTGACTGTGCATAAGTCATTGAACATGTCGGTGAACACAATGTGGTGGTTCAATCATAACCAAAGATCTCCAGAAGGATAAGTGTTGACAAGTGTTGACATCAATGACAAAACTAGTGCAACACATCCATAATACCAATAGAGTTGCCAGGACAGATGAAAATTGATGGGTTTATCAATTTGATAAACCGGTTGAGATATGGTCCAGGATGATGAAGAAGAAGGCAAGGCTTAGCAACTACAGATAGAGAGTGCAATCGTCATGCAGATGTCTCAGAGAGGAAATAGTTGAAGGTTGATGACATGGTGTCATCAAGGTGTTTACCGGTAAGTATGTCCACAGGTAATGCAAACAAAGTGCAGATGCAGAAGACTCCCATGCAATGAAGATGTGGATAAGGTAGGTTAGCAAGAGTGCTGACCGGTTGAGTGTTCCACCGGAAGAGAAGAAGGTGCAAGGCTGATGACAGACTGATTAAGGGTTTAACTGGCAGGGTTAAAGAACCGATAAAAGAACCCGATAATGGAGTTGGTCGGTGATCTTGTCTGGACTGACATAACCGGCCCAACAAAGGTGGATGTCGACATAATGGCCATGTGGAGGTGCAGTGGCATGCATGCATAGGTTGGCATTTTAAGTCGGTGAAGTATTAGGTGGCAAGGTAGACGGTGACAAGTCGATATTTATGTTGACTACATGATTCATGGGATGCACAATAGAGGTTTCCGGCTTGAGGTTAGATGGATAGCCAAGTTCTAGCATAGACTGCTTGAGTAGATTGAGGTAGGTGAAGGAGAACGCAAAACCATTCTTGTTGATCAACCAAGAGATCTCCGCTAACAAGTTAAAAGCAGATTACTAAAAATAGAAGGTGTGATCAAGAAGGCATGACAATGGCGCGATTGATTGATGAGTTACAATTCTTCAATCTAGGCGGTCAAATAAGATGAGATCTAATTGGATTTGGTTTGCCTCAAGGTTGATGAGGAAACCCTAACCGCCTAGAGTTTGAATTAGATTTTGGCAGTATAACCAGTTTATAAATATGGAAGCCAAAATCAATAATGGTTGCCGCTAGATGAGAGAGTATTGCTACTAGAGGAGTGAAATCAGTCAAGTGCTCATCAAGAAGAAGAAGAAGAAGAGACTGAGTGTGACGAAGAACTAGATTGAAGTATTCAATTGGCATCAATGAGGCAATTGGCAGTCAGCCACTAGGTCTAACAAAAGAGAGAACTGACAGTGACCAAACCAGTACAGAAGAGTTGCAGAAGATTGCAGAGAAGGAAAGAAGAGAACTGGTAGAGGGTAGTATAGGTGGAGTGCAACAATGTACCAGAGAGAACTGACAAAGAGAAGAACTGCCAGAGAAGGAGAAGAAGCTGAACCGACAACAGTGCAGCAAAGAGCAAGGTGCAGCAGAGAAAATCTGAATAGAGAGCCGACAGAGATCTGTAGAGAGGAGAACCGGTGGAGAGACATACTTGAGAGTTAAAAAGTTATTTTGTAACAAGAAGATAACTTTCATATCAAAATATGATTTTGTTATCACTGAGTTGGAGCTCCGTACATGGTTTCTAGCTCCTTGGGTTGGTGCCCTAAACATTATAATCAGAGATTTACTGTGAGGTTGGATTGGAGTAGTAGACTCTAGCAGCATTTCTCATCAAGGTTTTTCCCATGGGTTTTCCTCATATATGCTGGTGTTATGTGATGTCCCCTTAATGTGTGAGTGCATTTGTGTTAGTCTCCCATCTAACAGGTAAGTATGCTTTCAGTTAGATCTAATAACCGGTATACACACATAAGATATATAAAGAGAAAAGTTTGCAAACCACTGATTCACCTCCCTCTCAATGGTACATTGTGTCTAACAGAACTTACTCAAAATTTCTTTCATTTATATACTTTTTCACCCAATTTCATATTTTTTAGGTAAAATAATCATTTACTACAAAGCTTTTATTCTCCTTCAATACTAAACCTAAACCTTCGACTCCCTAGTTTTAATCAGAAATGAGACTCTCCATATCAATGCTGAGGTTTGTAACCGTCAATAGATATATCACTGCCACCTTGTTTAAAGTACGAACAACTCCAAAACAATAATAGTTGGAGTCATCTCTCATCTGGTTGCCCCATCCAATTTTCTTATAATTCTCACGACTTTTAATATAACCATCTATGCTTTATGGCTTGCGCATCCTTCTAAATAGTGGCAGAATGTTTTGATAGAATGACTGTATGCTTCTATAATTAGAAGCATTGTAAATTGTGTCTCCCTAAAGTCTTTTTTTTTACCAAATTCACTTTATGTGTATATATAAAGAACAATTTTAAATTAGGGTTCTGACTGTTTTACGATAACAAAAAGAAATGTGAAACTCAATTGTAATATAATTTGAGACCTTCTCCATCGCGAATTTCTATATGTGAATTTTGTCAGGGCAGGTTCTAGTCTGAGCAATCACCAACTTCTTCAGATCGCCTATGGTATCATCATTGTTGTGTTTCGCTCCACCAGTGTATGAAACTTCTTCATGAGTTCACAACCCACATTTATTTAAAACTACACAACTAAAGTTCTGGTGCTTGCATACAGGAAAATATTGACAAAAATGTGGAATTCAACTTTACACATACCATATACATTTGCTAGAATGTTTTAAAGAATTTTCAATACATTAATTATCTGCACAACTTGCATTTTGTATAGCAACCTTTTTGAGATGGCCAAACAAATTATGTGTTTCATTTATATTTCTATATTTCATGTAAATATCTATCATCATCCAAAATCCCTCGATGCTTTCGAGACTATGTATAACTTGTTCCAAAGGTTCATTTTGGCACAGGCAAGGACCGATGGCGACAAGGCGGTTAAATTTCAAGAAATCCATTTTGTACATATTCTGCAATCATTCTATGCCATGAGACTACAAGTTTCTGAGACGCTTTATACAGTTCATATGTGCTGGGTATGTTTACACATTTTATGAACTGTGCTTTCTTGAATGTTTCAGAAGCCTATTTAATATATTTATTTTGTGCAAATTCTATAATCATAGCATGCCATGGGACCTTATGCATTCGATACATAATTTTTCAAACAGTTCACATGCCGTGTCTATGCTTCCATGTGCATAGATGTTTACCATAGCGTTTCCAACTATAATATCTGACAGAAATCCACCTTTCGATTTCATTTACAAGACAGTTCTTTTAAAACCTTTTAACCGGTGTATTTTGCAGATTGTGTAGTCATGGCAATTTATGAGATCACATTTGTTCAAAGCATTTTTCATATTTAAGTTTCCATATCGGCACATGCAGAGAGGATGTTGGCAAATTCATGGAATTTGGCTTTATACTTGCCGCGTGTATTTGCTTGAAAATAGCCGCAATCAATATATTACATAAATTCACATCTCTTCGAGGCATCTGTGAAATGCATTGCTTGTGCTTCTATTAGGATGAAGAAACGAATTTAAAAGAGTAGAGAAAACAGAATTATAATCACACAACATAGATAAATGAGACACACAGATTTATCTGGTTCGATAATTGCTTACGTTCACATTTAAAACAGGGGAATCAATATATTAGTAACCAAGTCTGGTTTGTACACATACACAACAGTAAGCAACTCCAGAAATCATCACTACAAATGATATGCAATCAGCTCTTAAAGAGCTTATAAAAGAAAAATTGAAGAGCCAAGAATTTTGGCGATAAAAGGAAGGAGTCCATTGAACTTCCCTTCCAACAGCTTCCATATTTTGCTTATCACAGAACTCACCCTTTTTTATTATGCTTTAATAGATTTTTTAAATTGTTATTGGATATCTAATGTAGTGCATATTATTATAGGGCTAGCCTACTTTCATATTATTTCATTTAGCATTGCCAATAAAAGAGCACCGTCCCTATCATTTTTTTATTTCCTTCTCACTATCATTCAATGAGAGGTTTCGATGTGTTTTATTGATTTACAACCATAACATTTGTGAATGTCTCAATATTGCACACAGAGAGAATACTGGCAACACCTCTGCAAAATTTGGCTTTACACCCTTCAATTGTTTTTTGCATGAATTTCTAAAAGTATTTCAATGAATCCATTTTATGCCTATATATGTAATCATTAATTCCATGACATCATATTTCTTGTTGCATTTTGTTAAACTATTCCCAGACCTTTTCTTTGCTTCCACATTTTACATACATATATACCAGGGTAATTGCTATTGTAATGTTTGTAGAAATCTGCCTTTCATTATGTAGACACATAAAAAATTTCATTAAAATGTTCTCATAATTAATCTTAATTTTTCCTACATCATCAAGTGGATCCTTATTATATAATATTCTTATTATCTATTATTCATAATATATTATCCATTGTTATTCTTTGTTACACTAAAATATTCATTTATCAATATATTATCTCATTATTTATCATTATATCATAATTGTCATAATATATTATTAATTCATTAAAATCCATTAATATATTATATTATTAAGATTATTTTCCAAACCTCCTACATATCAACTTCACCCTCTATTTATCATTTTCTACTCTTACCCATTTCACTCACCTAATGCATGTGGGGACCAACCTCTCTAATCCAATCTTTTATCCCACATTTATCATACAACCTGGATTCACCCTAAGGACGACTATAAAAACCTTGCTTCCTCTAATCTTTTAGCATCCATTGTTTACATCCTTTGAGATCTTTCATGCACTCTTGCATTTTGCTTTCTTGATAAATCTCGCATATTTTGTTTATCTTACATTCATCTTGCATATCTTTGAATCATTCTTCAAATCTCCATTCACCATAGCCTCTTGTGCACAATGTTCTAATAGAAAACTATTAAAAACACAAGACCTTGGTTGATAGGAGGGCAATGGAATGAGATTTTTTGTTTAATGCATGTGTGTGTAGGTTTTGTTTTCAGTTTTGCATGCACGTGTTTATTGTAGGTACTCCATTGATAAGATGTTGAATCATCTGGATCTTTTACCATAAGATCCCAGATTTGATCTTCTCCATCTTCACATTATAGTTTGATGGATGTTTGTATCCTCTTTCATGGCTCCCATTTTGGTGTAGGTTGGAAGTTGTTGGCAAAGGTTGTGAATTTTTTAGCTTTACACCCACTAGTTGCATTTGCTTAATGTTTCTATAGCCTTTTTATTAAATTTGTTTTTGATGTAGCTCCATTTTGATGAGACTATTTTTGCCCTTGCCAGATACGTGATGTTACATTGATGAGCTTATTTTCCTTGTGCCCTAAATAGGTTTTCTTCACTTTTATCATAGGGGGATTTTATACTTTGATGAGACAATTTAAATTTCCCCTGATCATTGCAATCTCTCTGATGAAGGTTTTAATTCATAAAATTATTTATCGTACATGATCAATATGCAAGGGTAACCACACTTAGTTCTAAGAGTATTATTAAAATCATTTTAGATGACTTTAATGGTCTATTCACTTTGCAATATTTATGAAATAATGTTTGATCTTGTTCTGAAAATAGAAGAATCTTATACCTTGCCCACTTATGTTATTATTAAATTATATATTATAAACTTGGTCATTGGCATTAAATGTAGCTTCTGGAGTCACAATGCACATCGGCTCCCAATATGGGCCAGACTGATTTTTTTTCTTCTGAACAGCTGGCTATCAAACCTTTCCAAATCGGTACCGAGAGTAATTTGAAGTCAAGGGTGACACTAGCGACAATAAGAATTTAATCAACAATTGCTTGTTTTAGATATCTCTTGGTTTGATCCAATAAAGTACCATTAGTGATTCTAACAAAACTCATATGTCATTGAATCTATAGATATCTATCTTTTTATTCATGTCTTCCATTAATGAACTTGTAACAATAATAACCTCATTTAATGACTAAATAAATGATTCTTGTCAAGACAGTATCCATAGATTGGAAAAGTTTTATGTCAGCAAAGAAAAATTTGGTAAATAGCTCTCTCCTTGGTTAATCAAATACAAAAACTTGGTGATGCCATGTGCACAGCGTCTCAAAAAGTGGCTATTTGAAGGACTTTCAATATTTTGACAGCTTAGGAAACACTAAATTTTGCCAAAATTTTTTTGGTTCCAACAGATTCTATGGATGGATATTATGTGATATTATTTTGGAAGAGCCTTATTTGCATGAGTATGTTATGTTATACCCTAAGTTTAGGAGCATGATACGGAGAGTGGTTTTCAGGAGAATGTCAGGGTCATGAGAGATAGGCTGCTAGGAGATTACTTGGGGTAGGTGTCGGGGTCTAGACTACCAGGAAATCTCATTAAAAGTTTTATATGTTGTAAATAAATGATAACCATGAATAATAAATTAACCTAGATGAGAAGGTTAGTAGGATTTCACATCAATAAGATAATTAAATTATTTGTAGTGCCTCACTCATGACCTGGAGTGATAGCATAGGCTTAGGATGAGTTTTGGGAAGGCCTTGGAGAGATGACCAAACTACCTTGATTCTCTCAAAGGTTGAGAAAATTCCACATGGGTATCACGAGTGAAGGGGAAAGAGACCACCAGGATAATCCCTTTCAGAAGTGATAGCACATGATGACACTCTTTCCTATATGTGTCATAGTTCTTTATGCCTTGATTAGTTTGGCAGTCTCTTGCATCTTGTCATCTTTGTTGACCTTGTGTTGTGGTATTGGTTTCATCTTTTGTGGATATATAGTTTTCATTTATGTTTATGTCCTTTGATTTT